>NC_134581.1:112806590-113115113 GCF_037038515.1 Microtus pennsylvanicus | reverse complement strand
AAGGGTGGGAGGAGGGGGAGGGAAATGGGAGGCTGGGAGGAGGTGGAAATTTGTTTTTCTGTTTTTTTATTCTCCTTTTATCAATAAAAAAAAGAAGAAAAAGAAATGAATTTATAATCTGTGAAATATTACTATAATGTATTATATTAGTATAATATATAACATATATGATAATATAATATATACGAAAGCTGCCAATTAGCACATATACTAAGTATCAATGACTAAATATGCAATAATATAATGTTTTAGTAAAGCTGGTTCCTTTTTTCCTCTAGCCTGTTTTGTAGGAATGAATTATTTAATGAAATTTATTTTAGATTATCATAGATAGCCTGATAATTTCTCTTCCCAATCTCTATTTTAAATGGTGATTTTCAATAATTGTTCCAAAGTCAAAACTCTTTTGATTTATAATCTTAACAATTTCCTCTTTGTTTTGACTTAAAGAAAAACCCTTTAAAATTATATTTGAAATGGGTCCTCAAGTTGAGGTTTTATTTTAAATGGCTCTAATAAATTCTGACATAAAGCAATTTAATTCTGAGGTTTGAAAACTACCTTCTATCAGTAAAACCTGAGAACCACAATATTTCCATAAGAATCACATTTGTAAACTCATTTTGTGCTACTTGTTAGAAGAGAAGAAATTGCCTGGCTTATTATTCCTGCAGATTTCAAAGAAAGACAAACCATAACTGTGTCAATACTGAAAACTATGGTATCTGGTTAGGGTGAAGAACACAGTGAAGAACAAAGCTGTCTCCTCAGACTAAATGGAAGATGATAGTTCCATGGACAACACACTAGTATCTCCTAATAGTTTTTTCTCTTAATTTTAATTCTATTTTCAAGAATATTCATTTTTGGGATATTTTTAAAGGAATCTAAAATTGAGGCACTGGAGATAAAGAAAAGCCTCTATAGTCTTGAAAATACTGCAAATATAAATCTATGTGAACTCCACTTTACATCAGTGAAATGGTTTGTAATATGCCTGAGGCAACTGCAGGCTAGGCCTGTCAATTTATCATCATGCAAATGGGTCACACAATGAGATTGACTCTGTGTGTGTGTGTTTGTGTGTGTGTGTGTGTTTCCTCCCTCCTCCTCTCTCTTGACCCTCTATTTTTTGACCCCTGGCATATTTTTATTACTTTAAAATATTATAAAATTCTTTAATTGATATAAAAAGTCCTATATTTCACTCCTATTTATATGTAAACATATACTAAGAGTTTATGATGATTAATTCCAGACACTGGAGTTCAGATTTCCAATAATCACACTTAAAGCTCTCGTGAGCTGTATAGGACGTTGGACAAGTTTGTTCTAATTCTGTAAATGTGATAACTGGTAGTGCCTTTCTTGCACCTCAGGTGTGAACGAAGATTTGTAAATGGGACTTTCCTATACAGCCAATCCTGTTAGAAGGCTGACATTTTCATGCCATTAGTTAATTACTTATATTCAGGGGTAAGATATTTTAAACATGTCTGATTCTTGGAAGGTGTTCAATAATTCTTTAATGAAGGATGGAAAAGAATAGAACTTTTAAGATTTTCTGCTTTTTGACTGGAGAATTTATTGCTTTCAATTATAGAACAAGCTACTTACATATGATTTCAGAGATTTGTTTATGAGTTCATGATTGTCACTTTTTACATCTCTGACTGAAAAGGAAATGATTGGTAGGAGATTTGCAATCCATTCTTTTTCATTTTCTATAAAGGAACTGGTATTTCTAAACCAAGAGAAAGAATGAGAGGAGACAAGGAAAGAAATGGGAGAGAGAGAAATAGAGAAAGAAAGAGGAAAGTGGACTTTTCTGTGTGTCATAGGACAGAACTTCTTGTCATTATGTCTTGACTTTCTATCTCTTTACTTTCTCTTCTGTGGAACTTCAGCCATCTTTCAAAGCCCATTCACTGACCTTTGCTTTATTACTAGAGCTGTTTGAGCCTTCCTGGGACAGCGCATCCACTCTGTTCATGGACACTTTATCTTTTGGCAGTATCCATTTTCCAAGGACAAAAGTATTTATTAGATAGGGCTCAAAGGGAAGATTTCAGATTTTAGTTCACACCAAAAATCCCTGTATCTTCCTAGAAGGATCTCCTCTGTTTTTTGTTTTCATCCCCTTTTAACTCTCAAATAATATCTAAGCCCAGGACTATTGATTGAGTGGTAAAGGATGAGCATTTTTGACTTTGACAGATTGATGCTGGACAGACAACTGGGATGGTTATTTTCCTTTTGCCGATTTAATGAAATCTAGAATCCTCTGAGAAGGGAGTGAAACAAGCTATAGTCTAGATTAGGTTGAACTGAGTGCCCATCTGAGGATTTATCCTGATAATATCACTTGAGTTTGTAAGGTCCACTCTGAATATAGGTGTTGGACGCTGGGTTCTGTAAGAGTAGTGAAAGGGAGATGCGAATAAACATGCACTTATAATCATTTTACTTTCCACTCTTGAATATTGGATAAGACCATGACTGGCTTGCCCAAGGACATGTTGTTCTAACTTTTCTTCAACAATAAATTATAACTATTTAGAATTATGAGCAAAATACACTCCTCGCCCTCTAAATTGCTTTGCCAGAGTATTTATCATGGAAACCATTAAGGCAAGTAGTGCAACCAGCAACTTAGGAGGAAATATTGTGTTTCCTTCTTTCTTGGACATGCATGCCCTTGGGATGTGCTCAGCTGGCTTACCCTTGTGTAAGAATTGATGGTTTGCAAACATTGTGCATATGGTGAACCAGCTCACCAAGGAAAGCTTCTACCACACAAGCATGAGGACCTAAGTTTGATAGTGAGTAGCCGTATAAAGACCCAAGCTCCATGGCTCTGTCTGTACTTAAGTTGTTGAACTTCAGGTTCAGGGAGATACACTGTTGCAAAAAGCCAGGTGGAGAGTGATGGAGGAAGATACTTGATGTCTACTTCTGGCCTCCACATGCATACCTAGGCACATGTATACACACAAAACATGTACTTACATCACACTATACATGCATACACAGATTGTACATATACACATGAATAAATACTTAAATCATGAATCAGTGGTGCTGGAAGGAGAGCTTTGGTTGAGGAAGTAGAGTAGATCCCTTTTCTGACTCTTGTCTATTTGAACAGAAATTTAAAATCCTAAAGTACCAGATCGTACACCCACACTGCCATATTATAAAATGTTTAATTTTCCATGTTCTCAAAAGTTTTCTAGACATACATTCTGGTTAGTTTTATGTCAACTTGACACAATCTAAACTCATTTTGGAGAAGGAAGCTTCATTTGAGAAACAAAACATTAGACTATTGACAAGCTTGCAGAAGATTTTTTAAATTAGTGATTCATGGGGGAGGGCCCAGTTCATGGTGGTTTGAGCCATCCCTGTGTTGGTGGTTCTGGATCTAGAAAAGAAAACATATTGAGTGATATAACCCAGACCCAGAAAGACATATAATATGTACTCACTCATAAGTGACTTTTAGACATAGAGCAGAGGAAAACCAGCCTAGATAACCTAGACAACAAAGAGGATCCTAAGAAAGACATACATGGGGCCAGAGTGGGCCTGAGAAGGTGAGCTCCGTGGGAATGGGAGCAGATCCAGTCCAGGGACATTTGTGAATCAGGACTGAGCCAGCAGCCTGGGCCAGAGCAAACCTGAGACAGTGACCTCCAGAGGAACAGATACAGGGGAACAACTGCTGAGCAGGTGAGCCATAGGCAGAGACCTCTGCATGTCTGGATGTGAATCTGGACTAAGCCAGGATCCCTGTACGTCAGGGAATGAGTCTAGGACCTCCAAGGAACTAGGCATGAGCCAGGACCTCTAAGAGTCTGGGCATCAATCTGGGACCTTCAAGGGAGTAGGCAGGAACCAGAGAGCTCTGCAGGGTCCAGGCCTGAGTCTGGAGAATCACAGGGAGGTCTGAGCCATGATCTATGGGTCTAGGTATTGGTCTGGGACATCAAAGGGAATAGGCAGAAACTGGAAAGCTCTGTGGGTATGAGAGTGAGTCTGGGAACTCTGAGGGATTAAGCCTGAGCCAGATCCTCTGCCCGTCTGGGCGCACCGAAGCCTGGAAACTCTGTGGGAATAGACCGAAACCAGAATTCTTTACAGGACGAAACCCAAGTCAGGGACCTCTGCAGGAATGGATCCAGACCAAGGACATTTACACAAACAGGTCTGAGCCAAAAACCTAGGCCAGAGCAAGTCTGAGACAGCAAACTCCACAGGAGTGGAGCAAAGCCAAGGAGCACTGAGCTACCTCCAAGATCATGGAGTGACCAATGGGGTAACTATAACTGTGGCACTGACTGTACTGTGAGAAACAACCATCTGAGCCTTGGATTCACTGGCACTTAGAAGATTAATCAACAGAATCACAGATAGCCATGACCACAGCCATTAGAGGAAAAGATGAGTAGAGAAGGTAAGAACACACACACAACACCACAAAGAGCAAGACAGCACCAGTAAAACCTAAAGACCCTATAAGAGCAAGACTTGAACAACCAAATATAGATGAAGCAGAAGAAAATGACCTAAAATTTGGTTCAGGGGAATGTTTGAAACTCTTAAAGAGGAAATGAAAAATTCCTTCAAAGAAATGGAAGAAAAGACAAACAAAAAATTGGAAGACATCAGCAAATTCCTTAAAGAAAACTAAGAAAAAGCCATCAAACATATGCTAGAAACTATTCAAGACTTGAAAACTGAAATAGAGAAATAAATAAAACACAAGCCAAGAGAATTATAGAAACAAAAATCATGAGAAAATGATTAGGAACTACACACACAAGCATAAACAGCAGAATACAAAAGATGGAAGAGAGAATCTCGAGCACTGAAGATACAATAGAGGAAATAGACTCATCAGTCAAAGAAAACATTAAATCTAACAAAAGCTTAACCAAAAATATCCAGGATATATGGGACACCATAAAATGGCCAAATCTAAGAATAATAGGTATAGAAGAAGGAGAAGAAGTTCAACTCAAAAGCACAGAAAATATATTTAATAAAATCATAGAAGGAAACTTTTCCAACCCAAATAAAAGGGCACCCTAGTATGTAAAATAAACACTTTTAAAGGTTAAGTCATACATTAAACCACACACACACTAATAGGGGGAGACTTCAACACTCACACTCTGCTCTCACCACTGGACATCTCAATCAGACAAAAAGTGAATAGAGAAATAAGGGAATTAACAGATGAGATGATTCAATGGATTTAACACACACACACACACACACACACACACACACACATAATATTCCACCCAAACATAAAAGAATATTCTTTCTTCTCAGCTCCTCATGGAAATGGAACCTTCTCAAAAACTGACCACATACTCAGTAACAAATCAAAGCTCAACAAATACAGAAAAAAAAATAATAACCCCATCTATCTTATCACATCACCATGGTTTAAAACTGGAAGTCAACAGCAATACTAATTATAGAAAGCTCACAAACACATAGAAATTAGTCAATGCTCACCTGAATAATCAATGGATCAAGGAAGAAAAGAGGGAGAAATTGAAGACTTCCTAACATTCAATGAAAATGACCACACAACATACCCAAATTTCTGGAAAACAATGAAAGCAGTGTTAAGAGGAAACTTCATAGCACTGAATGCCTGTATAAAGAAGCTGGAAAAATCTCACACTAGTGAATTAACAGAACATTTGAAAACTTTTGAACAAAAAGAAGCAAACTCACCGAAGAGAACTAGACGACAGGGAATAATCAAATTGAGAGCTGAAACCAACAAAACAGAAACAAAAAAAAATACAAATAATCAATGAAAGAAAGAGTTGGTTTTTCAAGAAAATCAACAAAATAGACAAAACTTTATTTAAACTAACCAAAAGGCAGAAAAAAATACACAAACTAACAAAATCAGAAATGAAAAGGGGAACATAACAACAGACATGGAGGAAATAGAGAATCATCAGGTCTTATTTCGAAAACCTGTACTCTACAAAATTGGAAAACTTAAGGGAAATGGACAGTTTTATGGATAACTATCACCAAAATTAAATCAAGACCAGATAAGCAAATTAAACAGACCCATAAATGCTGAAGAAATAGAAACAGTCATCAAAAGTCTCTCATCCAAAAAAAGATCCCTCGACCAGATGGTTTCAGTTCAGAATTCAACAATATTTTCAAAGAAGAACTAATACCAATACCCTCAAATTATTTCACACAAAGAAACTTTCCCAAACTCATTTTATGTGATTACACTTACTCTGATATGCAAACCACGGAAAGACATTACTAAGAAAGAGAATTACAGACCAATCTCACATGAACATTTATGCAAAAATACTAAATAAAATACTGGCAAATCGAATCCAAGAACACATCAGAACCATCATCCACCATGATCAAGTTGCCTTCATTCCAGAGATGCAGGGATGGCTCAACATATGAAAATCTGACATGAAAATGAAGTGAAAAACAAAAACCACATGATAATTTCATTAGATGCTGAAAAAGCTTTTGACAATATACAACATCCCTTCATGATAAAGGTCTTGGAGAGAGCAGGGATACAAGGAACATACAGAAACATAATAAGGCAATATACAACAAGCCAACAGCCAAAATCAAACTAAATGGAGAGAAACTCCCAGCGATTCCACTGAAATCAGGAACAAGACAAGGTTTTCCACTTTCTCTAAATTTTTTCAATATAGTTTTTGAGGTCCTAGCTAGAGCAATAACATACCAAAAGGAGATTAAGGGGATACAAATTGAAAAGAAGTCAAACTTTCACTATTTGCTGATGATATAATAGTTTACATAAACAACCCCAAAACTTCTGCCAAGAGACTTCTACAACTCATAAACACTTTCAATAATGTAGCAGGATACAAGATAAACTAAAAATAAAATCAGTAGCCCTCCTATACACAGATGATAAAATGGCTGAGAAAGAAATCAGAGAAACATCACCCTTAACAATAGCCACAAATATCACAAAATATCTCAGAGTAACTCTAACCAAACAAGTGGAAGACTTATATGACAAGAACTTTAAATCTTTGAAGAAAGAAATTGAAGAAGATACCAGAAAGTAGAAAGATCTTCCATGCTCTTGGGTTAACATAGTAAAAATGGCAATCTTACCAAAAGCAATCTACAGATTCAAAATTAAAATGCCACCGAAATTTTTCACAGACTTCAAAAGACACTGAGAGAAACAATTAATAAATGGAACTTCCTGAAATGAAAAACTTCTGTATAGCAAAAGACACAGTTAAAAAGATAAAATGGCAGCCTAGAGAATGGAAAAATATCTTCACTATCCTCACATTATATAGAGGTCTCCAAAATATACAAAGAACTCAAGAAATTTGTCATCAAAAGAACAAATAATCCAATAAAAATGGAGGACAGACTTAAACAGAGAACTCTGAACAGAGGAATCTAAACTTAAGGAAATGTTCAACATCTTTAGTCATCAGAGAAATGTAAATCAAAACAACTCTGAGATTCCATCTCACACCTATAAGAATGGCCAAGATCAAAAACACTGATGACAACTTATGCTGGAGAGGATGTGGGTTAAAAGGAACACTCCTGCATTGCTGGTTGTAATGCAAGCTGGCACAACCCCTTTAGATGTTGTAATTTAGTGTGGTAATTTCTCAGAAATTTCAGAAACAACCTTCCTCAAGACCCAGTAATATTACTTTTGGATACATATCCAAAGGATGCTCAATTGTGCCACAAGGACATGTGCTCAACTATAGAAAGAGCTACGGGCTTCGTTCCTGACTGCCTCCCAGCCACCTGGCTAACTTATGCCCCAAAATAATAACACAGAAACTGTATTCTTTTAAACACTGCCTGGCCCATTATATCTAGCCTCTTCTTGTCTTCTTGGCTAACTCTCATATCTTGACTAACCCATTTCTAATAGTCTGTGTAGCACCACAAGGTCCATCTTGGGCCAGAGCTTCATCGCATCTGGCTCAGAGAGGAGAGGCATGGCGATTGCCTCACTTCCTCCCAGCATTCTGTTCTGTTTACTCTGCCTACCTAATTTTCTGTCTTATCAAGGGCCAAGGCAGTTTCTTTTTTAACCAATGAAATCAACTCAAAACAGAAGACCCTCCCACATCACTCAACTATGTTCATAGCAACATTGTTTGTAATAGCCAGACCTGGGAACAACTTAAATGCTTCTTGACAGAAGAATGTATAAGGAAAATGTAGTACATTTATGCAGTGGAGTACTACACAGAAGCAAAAAATAAAATGACACCTTGAATTTTGCAGGCAAATCAATGGAACTAGAAAGCATTCTTTTGATTGAGATAACCCAGACTCAGAAAGACAATTATCATATGTACTCACTCATAGGTGGTTTTAAACATAAAGCAAAGAAAACCAACCCACAGATCACAATCCCAGAGAACCTAGAAAACAATAAGGACCCTAAGAGAGAGATGTACATAGATCTAATCTACATAGGTGGTAGAAAACAGACATGATCTCCTTAGTAAACTGGGAGTGTGTGGACCTTGGGAAAGGGTTGAAGGAGAGGGGAGAGGCAAAGAGCGGAGCACAGAAAAATGTAGAGCTCAATAAAAATCATCAACAACAAAAAACAAAGACATACATAGATCTTCATAGGAAGGAGAAAAAGACAAGATCTCTGGGATAAATTGGGAGCATGTGGGTCACAGAAGACAGTAGAAGGGAGGGAGGAAAGGAGTGGAGGGGTGAAAATGTTTAACTCAATAAAAACAATAAAATTATATTTAACAAAAAAAAAGAAAGTAGGCTGTGCAAGCTATTGGGGAAAAGCCACTAAGCAGCACCCTCCATGGTCTCTGCATCAGTTCCAAAATTCTGTCCTGTTTGAGTTCCTGTTCTGACTACCTTCAGTGAGAACATCAATATGGCAGTGGAAGCCAAATGAATCCTTTCCTTCCCAAGTTGTTTAAGTCATGTTATTTCGTTGCAGCAAATAATAAGCTTAGCTAAGACAGAATCTTAGAACTTAGAGATGAGCACACTGTGGTCTTGCTTTTACAGCTCTGTGAATTGTTTGTGTTTTAAAGGCCCATGCCAGGAAATGCAGAAAAGAAGCATGCAGATGCTTTTCTAAATTATATTCATTTCAGTCCAGTCTTTGTTACTCTAATAGGAAAATCCTAAAAACATAGATTTGGAATGATTTAAGAACTAGAGCAAGACACGATTCCAATGCATTTTCCCATTTTTAATGTTTCAAATTCTTTGTTAATCTTGTGTGCTCCTCTTTGGATTTTAAGACAGTCTAAAAATCATTTTTTGATAGCAAGAAGATTAAATTTGTTCAATTTCTTCCCTTGAGGGTGACTGTCTATCTGTGCTCCACATTTTCTGAAACATCTACTTTAGACTGATGATTCATATTCTCACATAAAATTTAAAATTGCAACTTATATATAGCCCATTGGAAATTGTTAGTTGACAATGTAATGTAATTTAAATTTGAGTTTTGAATGATTTAAGATTTTATTTCATTGACTGAATAAGAAAACATCAAAACCCTCACTTCTTAATGTGAAGGCAATAATCAAAACTTGAGAGGCAGAGTGATCTAACCTTAGACATTTAATGCAGTGTTTATTCCTTGTGAGGATATCTCCACGGTGCTGGAGCAGCAAGATCGTGGCCTTGTCTCCTCACAGCTGTGGACTTTTGTTCTTGATCTGATCTGTGAGTGGTGTAGACTTTCCTCCATTAAAAAATCTAGTGATCCTGTCCTGGAACCAGCTCCAAAGCTACAGAGAAACCCTGTTGTGAAAACCAAAAAAAAAAACAAAATAAAAGAAAAAAAATCAGAAAGAATCTAGTGATCAATTTCCTCACCCTAATGAAAAAGCTATTGAAAAAGAAAAGCAAAACAAACAAATTAGGAGATACACCTCTGTGCAAATGTGCACACATCAATTATCTCATATATCTATGTGGCATTTAGGTTTTTCCTGTTAGGTGGAATTCAGAAGTTCTATAAAACATTTTGTAAGACATTTTTTTTAAAGTTTCCTTTATTGCATTAATTAGTATAATCTTTTAATTTTTTCTAGAATTTACAAGTGTCTTTAAACATCAAATCTTAACAAGTATGATGTGGGAGGTGATGTATACTGTGAATATGGTGTTTTGCCATTGGTTAATAAAGAAGCTACTTTTGGTCAATGGCTTAACAGAGTAAAGTCATGTTGAAAGAGATATATGGAGAAAGTAGGCTGAGTCAAAAAGAAGACATGTAGTCACCTCCAAAGACAGATGTTTCAGAACCATGCTGGTCACCTGGTGATATGCAGATTAATAGAAATGGGAGCTTCATTTGGTAAAATGAGATGGTTAATTATAACTCTTTCTCCACCATTATGTGGTGACTTCATTCAGTTTAGATCTTCATTTACACACACACACACACACACACACACACACACACACACACACACACACACATTTCATCCCTAAACTTTATTATTTCTTGCTCTCTAGGCATTTTGCATATGATTTTATCTTTTTGATCTACATCTTTTAGGCATTATACTAATTTATCAGCATGGGTTCTCTCCAGTTTTTTTTTTTTTATATAGGTGCTTAATGTTGTGAATTTGTCTTTTAGAATTGCCTTATCGTTTCCTTTAAGATTGGATAGGCTGTGTATTTCATTCAATTCTAGAAAGTCTTTAATTTCTTTCTTAAATTTCTGTTTTGATCCGCTGATCACTCAGGAGAGTTATTTAGTTTCCATGATTTATGTTTTCTTTTGTTTCTGTTTTAATTGATATTCAGCTTTAATACATGGTGGTCAGACAGTATGCAGAATGTTATTTCAGTTTTCTTTTATCTCTTGAGTTTTGAGATGCTGAGAAGAAGGTACATTCTTTTGTGTTTGAGTGAAATTTTCTGCAATTGTCTCTTGGATCATTTAGGTTTAAATCTTTGCTTAGATCCATCATTTCTATTTAGTTTTTATCTTGATGTCTATTGGAAATATTGGGGTATTGAAGATACCATTATTAGTTTGTGAGGGTTAATAAGTGATATAAAGCATAGCAGTGTTTCTTTTACTAATATGAGCACTCTTGTGAATAATAATGTGAAGATGTTAACAATTGCTATGTGTTCTTCATTGTAATGTTTGCCTCAGTGTTCTAGCTCATAAATTTTTCATTTTTAGATTTCCTTCAGATTGGGTTTCCTTTATGGATTCTATTTCTACTTTTAGGTCTTGAACTCTTTTATTTCTATGCACTTTCCCATTTCTTTGTATTTTAATAGATTTCTCTTAGGGATTTGTTTGTTTCCTTTTTGGGGACCTAACATATTAATCAAAGATATTTTACTGGTTTTTTTTGTATGTGTGTGTTTCAGTTATGTTGATATATTCAGAACCTGTTGTAATATAGTTGTTTGTCTCTAGTAGAAACATATTGTTCTGACTTCTATTGATTGTGTTTTCAAACTGGCATCTAGGCATCTGTGATTGCCAAGATTTTAATTTTGGGCACTGATCTCTAGTCTTTTCTTCATTGAAGAGATGTTTTATTCCTGTTTCTGTTTCCTCTCTGATTCTTAGGAGTTTACACTGATTGTGTTTCACCTGGTAGGAAATTCTTTTGGAGTCCTGATTGATATTACCAATGCTGGTACCAGACAAAATGTGTTTCTGCTTATTTGGAGTTGACACTCATATGAATATGCATGAGATAGGGGGAGGTGGTTTACATGATGGAGAAAACCAGGGTATTCCACTAAGACTTGCTTATTTAGTCCCCTGGAAATGAATGTAGAGAGTGAGATAAAGGCACAGCAAAAGGCCTGCTACGGAGCTGATGATGAGACTGGTAGGTAGATTAGATTTGAAAGAATAGATGTAGAAGGAGAGATCTGAAATTAACCTACTTGATTCTCTTGACAGAATGGCTCATTTCTTTCCAGTGAGTTCCCTGGGGGGGTGTTTATGGAGGCTGGGACAAAGTAATGTGTGGTCAGGTTTCGATGGGAACTAATAAAGCAATAAATTTTGAGGAAAAGATCTGTGTTATCCACTGGAGATGGTGCATGGGGGAGGAAGGGGCAGTAGCAGATGTTCTGTTCCAGAGCTGGCATGAGACTGGGGGATGGGATTTGGAGAAACCAAGGGAGAGAGGGAGATGTACAGGTGGCATATCTGCTTCCCTGGCTGGAGTGTCACTTTGAATGTTATTGAATCTTTGAAAAGACTAGATGCACATCAATTAGAAATATAGAAAGTAGATGTTAAGATATTGACTAATTTTCAAAAGACTAATTTAGTCTCCTTCTTCAGAAATTTTGCATTGTGTAGTCAGAGTTGGAGTTCAGACCAAATTGGAGCTCAGGGCCATCTACTTCACAGTAGATAGTATAAATGAATAGGGGGTTGAATTGTTAAAAAAAATACAAAATCAAACAATTAAAGAAAAATATGGGTATACCAGAATTTGTCTCGAAAAATCAAAAAAATACTTTTTTTCCATATAATTTCCCTTCCTTATTCCAGTTCCTCTTGACTTCACCTCTCATTGGATACATATTCTTTGTGTCTCTCTTAGAAAGCAAATCGGCATATAAGAAATGATTATAAAATAAGATAGATCAAAAACAAACAAATAGAAAAATGACAAAACAAGAAAAGAGCCAAAGAAAAAGCTCAGGAAATCCATATAAACACAGAAACAAACATAATTATTCACATATAATTATGGAATTATAGAAATTTCACAAAAGCAGATTTTATTTTTTTTTAATTTCTTTTTTTTTCTTTTTGATTTTATTTATTTATTTATTTATTAAGGATTTCTGCCTCCTCCCCGCAACCGCCTCCCATTTCCCTCCCCCTCCCCCAATCAAGTCACCCTCCCTCATCTGCTCTAAGAGCAATAAGGGTTCCCTGACCTGTGGGAAGCCCAAGGACTGCCCACCTCTATCCAGGTCTCCTAAGGTGAGCATCCAGACTGCCTAGGCTCCCCCAAAGCCAGTACGTGCAGTAGGATCAAAAACCCACTGCGATTGTTCTTGAGTTCTCAGTATTCCTCATTGTCCTCTATGTTCAGCTAGTCCGGATTTGTCCCATGTTTTTTCAGACCCAGGCCAGCTGGCCTTGGTGAGTTCCCGATAGAACATCCCCATTGAAATGAAGGCAAGGAAGAAAATACAAACTGAGGACCAGCCGGATATGGAAAAGCAGATTTTAAATAAGACTTTGACCTGTTACAGTTCTCGGAAAACATAAATACTTTTCTTTTATATTAGTGGCAGTTCAAAGAACTCTAAACATGGATTTTTTATTAAACCTGATGGTTATTATTATAAACTGTGTTTGCTGAAAGTAACTATTAATGTTGATCCTTGTTTATTTATTACTCACTCATTTACTTATAAGGGCTTCATTACATATAGCATTTGTCAAAAGTAGATGAGAGCATTAAAAACATAACTCTAGCATTCAAAAGACATGAAGCCACATACTGCCTAGTTCTTCATTTAAAAGAGGTGTCACCTTTGGATGTTAGATTTAAGTTTTAGTGCATTAAAAAAAAGAAACAAAAGAAATTGTTTGATTATATAGGGTTGTTGTGTTGGTTGCTTTTTTGTTTGTTTGTTTTCAACTTGCCGTAATCTAGTCTCATTTAAGAAGAGGAGACCTTAGTTGATAAAATTGCATCATCATATTGCCTACACAGATTTAAGGAGAATTTTCTTAATCACTGTGGGGAATGCATCTAACCAACTTTGGATGGTGTTGTTCATAGGCATCATAGGCATGTGATACTGACATATGTAAGAACATAAACTAAAGGAGTCAAAAGGAGCTATTCAGCAAACAGCCTTTCCCCATGGCTTCTGCTTCTATACTTGCTGCTCAGTTATAACCTTGAGTTTCTGCTTTGACTTTACTTCATGGCAGACTCTACACTGTAAGACCCCAAAAACAGAAACAAAAACTTTTACCTCAAGTTGCTTTTAGTTTGCGTCTTTTTCTCAGCCACAGAAAGGAAATTAGTAATTAATACAGTTGTAGTATTATAAAGTTACCTAAACCATGTATTGTTAGCATAGCATCTGATATATACTAATGAGGAATTCATTGTTATTTATTATGATTAATGCCAATTTCATAACCACCATCTGTCAAGAACTCTTCATGATTACATTTGCTCCTGTGATTACTTAACAAGAATAATGAAACAGAATTAATAATAGTGCCTCCTATGAATAAAGGGCCATAGGAAAAGCTCAAGCCCTTAAAATAGGAAAGATGGGGAATAACACTGAAGAAGGGAGGACTTTATAGTTGACTGTAGTATGAACGCTGGTGCATCAAAATAGGGCCTTAGTCACAAGAGATGAACACTGTTGTTGTCTTCATGCTTTCCGGAGTCACATATTCTGATATAGATAACTTAATCTTGATATGGGCAAAGTAAAAGGCAATTATGCACATAACTTCTTGATGGAAACATTTTTCTTTCTCAAATAATAAAAACATTTAAAACACACTATAAAGCTAGTAAATCCATTGATGAGATTAAAATCTGTTTAATGTGAAATGAGAAGACTCGGCACTTTTGGAAATCAATTTGGCATTCTATTCAAAGAACTTAACCTCTCCTGAATATATTCGCATTCCTGACATGCTGAGACATTGTTAAATAAAATAACCCTTTACACAAGGGAATCTAAATAACTGACTTAATGTTTTTATTTATAGCGGAGTGTTTATATTTTACATAGCTGCAGGAAACTAAGGACTATTAGGCCATGAGATGAGCCAATGTGGAGTCTGCCTGAGGGCCTAACAGCTGTTGTCAGTGGGTCCTGATTGTGGCTTGCTAATGAGTGGTGACCACACATTGTCACCAGATCAGAACACAACTTGGGTGCCTGGAGTAGGGGGTACAAGGCTCTCTAAGTTGCTGAATAAACCAGCTTATTGTTTGCCCTTATTGCTGACTCCCTGTGTCTGTTTTCTTGATGCTACATATTCTCACCCCCTCCTCCTAGGGAGCCACTAAATAATGCTGCTAAGCAGCCATGGATTCCACCTCCATAGCTCATCTCTCCCTTATACAGAAGGTGGCTTATGAGTCTGGCTCAGATTCACCTTACTTCAAATAGGTTTTCACTCAATGGGCAATACAATTACAAACTTTGTGTGACTGGTGCAGTCTGCTCAAAGCTGAGCTGGATCTGGACAACTTTCTTAGCTGGAAATCAAAAATTTAAAAGCCTACTGCCTAGTCCCACTACACTGGCAGCTCTCCAGTAATGAATGCTCTTTGAAGGCTAGTAGTCAATGACGGATAAGAGCTTTTGCCCCAGGACAGTCTAAGACAGGCACAATCCAGTTACTGGCTCTCCTGAGGTGGGATCATCAAGGCTTGAGCAAAGATTCTGGTTCCTGCTGAGTACCCATGTAATAAATATTTTGGTTGTGAGCCTAGCCATCTCTCCGGCCCCCCATGTAATAAATAAAAGAGGGTGAAAATAAAGGAAGATAAGGCTTACAAGGTCAAGAGATGAGCCAATGTGTGTGTGGAGGGGGGGATTGCCTGGAACTGTCTGAGTTCTTGATCATGCCCAGTCAAAGAGGAGTGAGCATACAATGCTGCCTGTCTGGGAGCAGGTGCTGTCAGAGCTCCTGATCATGCCTACTCAATGGGGGGCAACCACACAATGTCACTAGATTGGGATGCAGCCTGAGTGCTGTGAAAAGGGCATATAAAGTTCTCCCTATTGCTAAATAAAGGAGTCTTCTCTTTGCCTTTACCTGACTTCTGATGTCTATGTTGTTGATACTATGTCTTTTTACCCCCTCCTCTGAGGGAGTTGTTAGTATACATCAATATCATTTAAATGTATGAAGATACTAATCATATATAAACAAAATGCTACAACACAAAGTTCCCCTACTCCCTCAATATTTTTCACATTATTGTATTATTTTAGCAGATTTTATTCAATTTTTAAAAGTTTTCCTTCACTATATTGAGTTAAAAGTCAATAATCTTTATAACTCTTTACTAACAAAGCTTCAAACCTAACTTGCTTCTTTTCTTCCTAGGAGAAAAATGTTTCAGAAGACAAACTTTTAATAGATGACAAGTGGAAATTTTGAGTTTCATCAGAACTGCCTTTGCAATGAAAAATAAAATAAAAATAACTTTTCTGCTCCCAACATTTCAGCTTTCAGTAAATCATAAGATTCTGAAAACACCCAACAAAACATGTCTCTACTCAATATGATGCTAGTGAATCAATACATGCAAAGAAAATTATTTTATGAGAGAAGAAACTTATACTCTGTTAAATGTAAATACTCTGTCATAGTCCCCAGTACATTTTATATATTTCTGGATAGAAAATGAGCTGGATTGAGAGGGTTTCTTTCTTCCTTTCTCATTTATTTCTTATGGCTGAAACTGTGAAGATATCAAAGCACATTGTTTTAAATTCCTTATCCAAATTTATGTTATCGATGTATTTGGGCTTATATGGTTTTTTCCTTTCTTCCTTAAGATATTGCTTTGAATTACAGTTGGCATAAGTTGATGCAAATGTTCTTCTAGAAATGACCCTTTCAGTTCTCTGCAAGATCTCATTGATGACTTCTCATTGGATGAAATTTCTAAAGTGAATATACTTTATGAATGCAGATTGTGGCTCTTTGCTATAACCCCAAAAGTTAATTCAACTGACACCCCATGCTGAAACCCAATTTTAAATTCTATTTTAGAGTCAAATAATTCTTGTCGATTGTTGTTGTTTTGTCTCACTATTTAACAAAAGCAAGCTCACTGTGTAGTGTAGCTAACTATCTTATTGAACTATATATAAGATAACCAAAGCAATCAAACTGTTTTCTCCAGAAACCACTCATGAAGAATTCTCTGTTAATTGAAAACTTTTTATAACTCCTTTAAGTTGTAAATTAAAGTATCAACTTTTGTTTATAGAAGGTAACAGATAACCAAGGTTAAATGACATATTGAGAGTAGTGTCCTAGTACAACAGGAACATTGCCCATATAAGGAAATCCTTGAGGGGCTAGGAGAGCCTCTCAAAGAAATAATTTCATGTGGAAAAAAAAAGAAAATCAGAAGTTTCTGTCTGAAAAACCGTGAAGACATGTCTTATGAAGTTCAACTCAGCTAGCATCTTAATCTGCATCCTTAGAACTTCTAGAAAAAAATTGCTTTTTATGCCATGATATCTGTGCTATTTTATTATAATGATCCTGGCAAAGTAATAATGTTAGACTCATGCAGCTTGCATACTAGATAATATTTAATATGTGAAAAACTGTTTATGTTAAAGCAACTTATTCTCTATATGTTGTTACTGCATTTATTGGACAAATACCTATGTTTACGTGGTCAATTACAATCAATAATTTGAACAAATTCTTTCAGATAGTAAAGAATATTTTTGCCTTTGACTTGAAGGGTTACAGTGTTTGTTTACATCCTCTATGACAATAACTATTGAGTTCACCATGAGAGTCAATGTGCTAAATATGGTTTTGTTTCTAATCACTTGAAATGCTGATATTGTTTAGTTAGGAATACGTCTCTACATCTTGTGTTAGATACTTTTCTTACTGCTGTGACAAACAAACAAGCAAAAAAACCGACAAAGCAACTTAAGGAAGGATGGGTTGGCTTAGGCTCACGGTTTGAGATTGTAGTCTATCATGGCAAGGAAGGTATGGCTGATGTGTCAGGCATCTGGCACTAGGCACATTGTTTCCTAAGTCCCTTCTTTCCTTCCTTCCTTCCTTCCTTCCTTCCTTCCTTCCTTCCTTCCTTCCTTCCTCCATCTCTCCCTCTCTCCCTCCCTCCCTACTTTACTCCCTTCCTTCCTTCCTTCTTTGTTCTCTCCTTCCTTGTCTCCCTCCCTCCCCCCCCCCCCCTCTGTAAAACAAACCCAAGGACTGGAGATTCTTATATTAGGTGCTTATTACCTTCCTCCTCAATTAGGTGTTTTTAGAAACAGCCTCACATACACCCATATGCTTTTATCCTCGGTGATGAAAATTCTTTCAAGATAAAAAATATAGCTGTCACAAACATGTCATCCTTAAGGGAAACCAACTTCAAATTTTAGGTAAACTTCAATACTCCCCACAATTAGAAATTACCCTCTAAACTGTAAAGTTCTCCTACTACATTGAAACCCTGGGCATTTTTCTAGACCAAAACAAAAACGGCTAAAACACCATGTAATACTAATCTCTAGTCAAAGGGCTAGAGGTGTATACAGAAATTCAAAATTTAAAGGAAAATGCAATTAAATCCCATGATAAATTGTAGAATGCCCAGAAAATAATCTACAGCAAGTAGTAGGTTGTGGCTGGCATAGAGCAGGAAAAGATTAATCAGAGATAACGATGAAGTTAAGAGTGAAGTTAAGACATCTGTGTACTTGAACTGTCAATATTTGACCTTGTCCGGACCTGTCAAGTACAGTGGGTCAAGGCAGATAGAAAAGACATCAGATGGGAAAAAAAAGAGAAGCATGATAGTTACCAAATATATGCACAGAATTGTCTCCATATACAATAAATATCTAAAAATGAAAAGGTTAATAATTTCCAAAAGACAAATCACTTAAACAAAGAGCTTTGCTTTCATTACATAAAAATGCTACTATATAGATGAAAGGTTTTGACAAAATACATACAGTATTTATACAGATGTAGGAAGTGTGATATCTATAAACAATATAAAAACATATTACAAATGAAGGTAGAGATACACTAATCATAAAATCTTAGAAGTGTTAACATAAGCAGTTATAAATAATGGAATCATGTAGATACAATTAAAAGTAGAAAGTAAACATCAGGCACATCTAAACATTCCACAAAGAAGAAATAATTAATGAACTGTTAAGAGTTCATCACAATGTAGCACATCACAGTTTGGAAGCTGACCTTGAAAATATTGACAAAACACTAAATTTAATATACAAAGGTGATATAAAAGTCTAAACATATTAATATTAGGATGCATCATATCAGTATAAATAGCATTGGAAAATCTGTAAGACTTAAATATATGAAAGGATTATCAAATAAAGAACAAAATAAGTTCGGCTTCTGTTAACTCAATGTGTTAGAGAGAAAAATAAATCTATGTGTAATGAGTTTATGAAAACATACACTGAGACATTCAACATGTGAAAATAGTAACACATGTGAAAATAGTAACAACTGAAAGGCATGTGGCTAATTATCCTCAATGGATATTATTTATCTTGACAGTATAGTATTTGATTGAAGATTGATGTAGTAATACATTTATATGCAACCCTGACACAGAACTTCTGGAACCCTGGAAAACCTTCAAGAAGTAGGTGATAGTTGACTACATTAAATCTTTGTTCCTTATCCCTGACAGAAGAACTTATAAGTCTTAAAAGAGTGTTTTTATTTTTTGGTATTGTTAGAGTTTGTTTGGTTTTTACTTTTGTCTTACTTAAAAAGATCACTGATGGATAAGTTAACTAAACAGCTTAAACTTGAAAGCATCACTTTAACAACAAAGGATTAGCACACGGGAAATCTCTCAGATAGAGGCTGAGAATGATTTGTTCATCATAGATCTTTTACTCAAAAATGTTTTGGAAGGAGAAGCCACCAGAAGGACCCAGAGAAAACAGGTAAAATGAATTTCCAAACTGGCTGCCACATATTGGCTGATACATGGCAGGATGTAGCTCAGGATTCCTTCACAGGGGCAGAATCCCCCTACTCATTACTACTCTATCCATTCAGATATACATAATTTTCATTATAACAAGCTAGCAAAATTAAGCATTCCCTGGGCTCTTCAAGCTGTTATAGCAACTTACTTAACCTGAGGCTCATGAAGGCCTTCAACTTGCAACCATTTCAAAGGCCTAAGGATCAATATCCTGCAAGGATGGAACATGGAAGCCACTCCATAAGACTGGGTCTTTAGCTTCTCGGGGGTCATAGCTCCTTATCATTTGTTTCACAGCTAGTATTCACTTATGAGAGATTCACTTATGAGAAAAATGAGTGCTCATATTTCTGGGTCTGGGTGACGTTATTCAGGATGTTTTTCTTCTAGCTCTATCCATTGTATGCAAATTTCAAGATGTCATTGCTTTCTTTTACTGCTGAGTAGTACTACATTGTGTAAATGTACAACATTTTCTTTATCCATTCTTTGGTTGAGGGGCATCTACGTTGTTTAGGGATTCTGGCTGTTACAAATAATGCTGCTATGAACAAAGCTGAACAAATGTCCTTGTAGTATGATTGAGCATCATTTGGGTATATGCCCAAGAGTAGTATTGCCAGGTCTTGCAGTAAGTTCATTTCCAATTTTCTGATAAACCACAATTATGATTTCCAGAGTTGTTATACAAGTTTGCATTTTCACCAGCAATAGAGGTGTGTCCCCTTACTCCACATCCTCTCTAGCATAATCTATCATTGGTATTTTTGATCTTAACCATTCTCACAGGTGTAAGATGTTATATCAGTGTCATTTTGATTTGTGTTTCCCTGATGGTTAAGGATGCTGAACATTTCCTTAAGTGTCTTTCAACCATTTGAAATTCTGTTGAGAATCTGTTTAGACCTGTTTCTAATTTTTAATTGGATTATTTGATCTTTTGATGTCTAATTTCTTGAGTTCTTCATATATTTTAGAGGTCAGTTCTCTGAATTATGTGGGGTTGGTGAAGTTTTTTCACATTCACATGATGGAGATAGCAACTAAAACAGTTTACCTGAGCTAATGGGAGCCCAGCAACTCTGGTTTGACTGTAAGGAAAACAGTATAGGACCAAACTAGGCCCTTTTAATTGAATGTGGGTGACAGTTATATGACTGAGACAGACTGTGTGGCCACTGGCAGTAAGACCAGGATTTATCCTTACTGCTTGTTCTGGCTTTGTGGAACCCATTATATTTGGAGGGATACCTTATATCACCTAGATATAGTGGGGAGGGCCTTCATCCTCCTCAAAGCAATGTTCTAGACTTTGTTGATTCCCCATGGGAAGCCTTAACATCTTTGAGGAGCACTAAATGGATTTGGCATGTAAAATAAGAAAAGAAGTTTTAAATAAATAAATAAGTAAATAAATAGGCTGAGCCTTTAACCTCTGGAATCTACTGTATTCCAGGAAGTGAACACAGAATTGAATTAACATTTGAAATCTGGACAAAGAATCAACTGTGGCAGAAAAATTTATCCATTAAAAAGAAATGGTTTGTTTTTTTCCTTATGCCTCCAAATACTTATACAGTGTCCAAAAATGGTAGTGGGCAAGGTCATATTAAAAATATTGAAAGTTATATCAAATGTTTACAGTGTGTAACAAATTAAGACAGCTTATTCCAGCTATGTCTATGAAATAAATGTGAAAAGAGAATATTTATGTAAAACATATGTAAAAATAGCAGATGAAGAGAGAATATATTATTAAAGTGTTTTCATAAAAATTAACTTTTGTACACAAAAATAAGTATAGAATGTATATATTATATATAGTATGTAGAAATATATTTGTATACATACATATATATGTATATACTTTTCAAAATATTATAACCCTTATTTCTCTGTGTTTATCAAGAAAGGGTATGGAACTTTGACAAATTCCTTCATGACATCTACTGAAATCACCCCTTCCCAGTTTTTGTTTTTCAACTACTGATGTCTTTTATATTGCTTGATTTTTTTTAAAGCTGAAACACTTATGAATGATTAGAATAATTCTCACTTCAAACTGTTTTTAACATGATGTCATACTCGGTTTCCTACTATTTTGTTAGAAGTTAGCATCAACATAACTGAGGCATTTAAGATATTGTCACTTTTAAAGAATAACTTTATCTATAATTTTAAGGAATTTTTAATCTATCATTCACTGATTTTTACAAGGTATACCTGCCATACATGATGTAGCTTTTTAAAATATTTGAGCAAAAAATTAAAGATGATTGAAGTGTTTTGTAACATTTGATAAAATTAATTGTAACATGAGTAATAAAAACACAAGTCAGATATTGGGGTTCAACCCAAAAATCTGAAAAGCAAAGCAGCCAATCAATAGAGAAGTTTTACCTCTATCAAGGCTGGGCTACTCAAACTAAGAAGACTAAGTAGACAGACAGAGCTTCTCTTTCCTCCCATTTTGTATTCCCTCTAGTGCTGGGATTAAAGCTATATGACTCCACGTAGATTTGTTTCTGCATTGACATTGTGTAGCCCAGGATGACCTTAAACTCACACAGATTCATCTACCTCTGTCCCCCAAATCCTGGAATTAAAGGTGTATACACCACAGTCTGACCTCTAGTGGTTTGGCTTTGTGCTTTTTCTTCTTCTTTTTTTGCTTTAATTTTTTAAATTATTATTATTATTAAAAATTTCCACCTCCTCCCCTCCTCCCATTTCCCTCCCTCTTCCCCTACTCCCCTTCCCAATCTCTCTCCAGTCCAAAGAGCAGTCAGGGTTCCGTGCCCTGTGGGAAGTCCAAGGTCCTCCCCTCTCCATCCAGGCCTAGGAAGGTGAGCATCCAGAGTAGTCTCCCACAAAGCCAGTACATGTAGTAGGAACAAAACCCAGTACTATTGTCCTTGGTTTCTCAGTAGCCCTCACTGTCAGCCACGTTCAGAGAGTCCGGTATGATCACATGCACCATCAGTCCCAGTTCAGCTGGCCTTGGTGAGCTCCCATTAGATAAGCCCCACCGTCTCAGGCAAAAATTGGGAACTTGGGTGTCTCAGTGGGCGGACATACCCTTCGCGGTCCTGACTTCCTTGCTCATGTTCTCCCTCCTTCTGTTCCTCATTTGGACCTTGGGAGCTCAGTCCAGTGCTCCAATGTGGGTCTCTGTCTCTATCTTCATCCATCACCAGATGAAGGTTCTATGGTGATATGCAAGATATTTATCAGTATGGCTATAGGATAAGGCCATTTTAGGCTCCCTCTCCTCAGTTGCCCAAGGAAGTAGCTGGGACATCTCCTTGGACACCTGGGAACTTCTCTAGAGTCAAGTCTCTTGCCAACCCTAAGATGGATTCCTTAATTGAGATATATACTTCCCTGCTCCCACATCCACCCTTCCTCCATCCCAACCCTCCCATTCTCCCAAGCTCTCCCCATCCCCTCCTTCTCACTTTTCTCTGACCAACTCCCCTTACCCCCACCCTAGCCCCACCCTCAAGTTCCCAATTTTTGCCTGGCAATCTTGTCTACTTCCAATATCCAAGAAGATAACTTTATGTTTTTCTTTGGATTCACCTTCTTATTTAGCTTCTCTAGGATCACAAATTATAGGCTCAATGTCCTATATTTATGGCTAGAATCCACTTATGATTGAGTACATCCCATATTCATCTTTTTGGGTCTGGGTTACCTCACTCAGGATAGTGTTTTCTATTTCCATCCATTTGCATGCAAAATTCAAGATGTCATTGTTATTTACTGCTGAGTAGTACTCTAATATGTATATATTCTACACTTTCTTCATCCATTCTTCCATTGAAGGGCATCTAGGTTGTTTTCAGGTACTGGCTATTAGAAATAATGCTGCTATGAACATAATTGAACAAATACTTTTGTAGTATGATAGGGCATCTCTTGGGTATATTCCCAAGAGTGGTATTGCTGGATCCTGGTCAGGTTGATCCTGAATTTCCTGAGAAACCACCACACTGATTTTCAAAGTGGTTGCACAAGTTTGCATTCCCACCAGCAAAGGATGAGTGTGCCTTTTACTCCACATCCTCTCCAGGAAAGTCTATCATTGGTGTTTTTGATTTTAGCCATTCTGACAGGTGTAAGATGGTATCTCAAAGTTATTTTGATTTGCATTTCCCTGATCACTAAGGAGTTTGAGCATTACCTTAAGTGTCTTTTGGATATTTGAAATTTTTCTGTTGAGAATTCTCTGTTCAGTTTAGTGCCCCATTTTTAAATTGGGTTAATTAGCATTTTAAAGTCTAGTTTCTTGAGTTCTTTATGTATTTTGGAAATCAGACCTTTGTCTTTTTCAAGCATATGTTAGTTTATGGTTCCTTTCTAAAATTTAAGGAATATTTTAATCTGAGCTTTTCATTGCTATAACAAATCATATCCCAACAAATTTATTGCTATGTTAGCCACATATGGTTTTACTATTCCTCTCTGTTTTTCTGGCCCTATATACTTGACCAACTTTATGTTCTTTATGTGAGATAAAGAAACAATCACTAAAAACTTAACATTTACGTCCTGAACAAGCCAACTTGGATGCAAAGATTATACCAAAATTATTGATACATCTGTACTTATGTCTAATAAACCTTCAATGATAATATTATTTATTAATATTTTTAATTTTAGTCTTTGTTCATTTAGAGAAAGAAGTTTGCCAAAATACTTACATTATGGTTTATCCTAATTTTTCGTTCTCCCTTCTATACCTATTCTATTATCCAAAGACATATGTTTTCTTACAATAGACATTGGTTTCTTTCATTGTTCTGGGAAGGAGTTTCCTCTACAATGGCAAGAAATGACTGAACCAGATTTTGCATAGGGGTCTGCATGAGACCCCTCACAGAGTTTCTCAGTTGCAAAGGATTAACATAAATATACCTTGTTGACCTACATTCATTAGTCTAATGCCTGCTTTTGCCATACCTTCTATATAATCAGGAAAGCAGTGGTGTTCTAAATGGGTAATTCTTAGAAAAAATATTGTTTCTAGGAATGTCATGTCCCTTTTAAAGTGACTTCGTTTGCCACAATTATAACATTTGACTTTTCAATCTTTCTCAAACTTCTGGAAATCACTTGTTCTATCCATGTATCATCATGCTTATGAGATTTTATATTAATTATATCTCACATCCATCCCTCCAAAGGCCACTGGCATTGGCTTTAATGGCCTAATTATTCCTTTGCATAGAGTATTGACATTTTCAATAGCCAGAGATTCAACTATTATTTATTAAGATTCTGAATTTGGTATCATTCTATTTATTGCTAAAGTCAATCTTTGTAAGAAATCCATAAAGAATTTTTTGAATCCTGCATAATTTTACTAAACGACTTAGTTTTCTTTCCTGTTTCTACAACCTGTCCCAGGCATTCAAGGCTGCTGTGGGGTATAAGTCCAGAGTTTGTTCGTTATATACAGCCTGCCTTTCTACAGTAGCATAGTTTAAATTTCCAAAAATTTGATCTTGGGAAACACAAAAAATCTTTTTGGTTTTAATCTGATGCATAATTAGTAGCCCTCTCTGGGACATTATGTTGGATATTCAAATATATCTTTTGAGTCTTTTCAAAAAAAAGGCATGAGTTACTTGTTTTAAAAATGGTATAAGATAATTTTCTGCACAGGTAACACATACTAAAATTAAATAAAAACCAGATAACTATTTGAATAGATGCATTATCTCTAAGGAAATAAAATCATTCATTAAAAGTCCCCCCCCCCAAAACAAACAAACAAACCAAGCACCAGATAGCTACATCATAGTATTCTACCAGAATTTCAAAGAAGAGATAATGGCAATTTTCCTCAAATTGTTCTACACAATAGAAATAGAAGACACATTGCCAATCTCTTTTTTTTTTTTGAGGCTACAGTTACCCTGATACTCAAACCACACAAAGATGCAACAAATAAAAAGTCTGCACACCAATCAAAAATACTCAAAAAAAAAAATACTGGACAAACCAAATTAAAGAACATATCAGAAAAACCATCCACCATGATCAAGTAAGCATATTTCATCCTAGAGATGCAGGGATGGTTCCACATTAAAAAAAAAATCTGTACTACTCTGCCATAAAAAACAATGACTTCTCGAATTTTGCATGCAAATGGATGGAAATAGAAAACACTAACCTGAGTGAGGTAACCCAGACCCAAAAGAGGATCATGGGATGTACTCACTCATAATTGGTTTCTAGCCATAAATAAAGGTCACTGAGTCTATCATTTGTGATCCTAAAGAAGCTAAATAAGAAGGTGAACCCAAAGAAAAACATATAGTTATTATCCCTCCTATGGGAATTAGACAAGATTGCTGGGCAAAACATTGGGATCTTGGGGGTGGGGTGGGATGGGGATAAGGGGAGATGGGGAGAAGAAAGTGAGAAGGGGAGGATGGGGTGAACTTGGGGAAACAGGATGATTGGGGATAAAACAAGGTTGGATAGAGGAGCAGGGAATCACATAACTTTTAATTAATTAATTAATTAATTACCTTAGGGTTGGTAAGAGACTTGAACCTAGAGTGGCTCCCAGGTGCCCAGGGCAATGTCCCCAGTTAGTTCCTTGGGCAGCTGAGGATAGGAAACCTGAAATGACCCTATTCTATAGCCATACTGATGAATAACTTGCATATCACCATAGAACCTTCATCTAGTGATGGATGGAGATAGAGACAGAGACCCACACTGGAGCATCGGACTAAGCTCCCAAAGTCCCAGTGAGGAGCAGAAGGAGGGAGAACATGAGCATGGAAGTCGGGACCACGAGGGGTGCACCCACCCACTGAGACAGTGGGGCTGATCTACTGGGAGCTCACCAAGGCCAGCTGGACTGTGACTGAAAAAGCATGACTGAACATGGCAGACAATGAGGGCTGATGAGAAGCCAAGGACAATGGCATGGGGTTTTGACCCTACTTCATGTTCTGGCTTTGTGGGAGCCTAGCCAGTTTGGATGTTCACCTTCCTAGACCAGGATGGAGGGGGGAGGACCTTGGACTTTCCACAGTGCAGGGAACCCTGACTGCTCTTGGGACTGGAGAAGGAGAGGGAGAGGAGTGGGGGGGAGGGGAGAGGGGCGGGAGGAGGGGGAGGGAAATGGGAGGCTGGGTGGAGGCAGAAACTTTTTTCAATAAAAAAATAATGAAAAAAATCTGTCAATTTAATCCACCATATAAACAAACTGAAAGGAAAAAAAATACATGATCATCTGATTAGATGCCAAAATCCTATGACAAAATTCAACACACCTTCATCATAAAGGTCTTGGAGAGATCAGGGTTGCAAGGAATATGCCTAAACGTAATAAATATAATATACAACAAACCAACAGCTAACATAAAATTAGATGGGGAGAAATTCAAAATGATTCCATTAAAATAAGGAATAAGATAAGGCTGTCCACTCTCTCCATATCTATTGAATATAGTTCTCATATTCTAGCTAGAGCAATAAGACAACAGAAGGAGATCAAGGGAATACAAATTTGAAAGGAAAACTTTGGCTCTTTGCAGATGATATAATAGTATGCACAAGTGACCAGTAAACTTGCAACAGAGTATTCCTAAAGCTGATAAACACCTTCAGCAGTGTGGTAGAATACAAAATTAACTCAAAAATGTCAGTAACAGGCTGAGAAAGAAATCAGAGAAATGTAACCCTTTATAATAACCATAATTAATATAAAATATCTTTGAGTAACACCAATCAAACAAGTGAAAAACCTGTATGACAAGAACTTTAATCAATCTGCCTCACGGCCCAACTATACCAATCTTGGGCCTATACCTAAAGGATGCACAAACATACTAAAAGGATGCATGCTTAATTATGTTCATAACAGCATTAGTCATAATTGCCAGGGCCTGGAAGCAACCCAGATGCCCCTCTACTGAAGAATCGATACGGAAAATGTGGTGCATTTACACAATGACCTCTTGAAATTTTCAGACAAATGGATGGAAGTAGACGAAATCATTCAGAGTGAGGAAACCCAGATCCAGAAATACAAACATTGTATGTACTCACTTATAAGTGGATACTCAGTAAAGTATAGGGTAACTAGCCTACAATCCACAGCCCCAGAGAGGCTAGAGAAAAGGAGGGCCCAAGGAAAGATGAATGGATTTCTCTGGAGTGGGAAAACAGAAGAGAGCTCCTGGACAAACAGCGTGTGGAGGATGGGGAATGTAGGAATGAGAACTACAGGGAATGGATTGGGCAGGCTGGGTGATGGAGGCAAAATGGGGGCAGGATATAGTAGACAAGAAAAAAGAAAAAGACTTTTTGGTTGGAGGCCTTATTTGGGGATTAGGGAAAAAAATGCCACCAAAGATACCCACAGGAATCCACAAGGATAATCTCAGCTAAGACTTCTAGCAATAGTGGAGAGCCTACCTGAATCAGATTGGTGACTACCCTCATTGTCATCAGAGATATTCTGTTCAGTGTCTGATGGAAGTAGGTGTATAGATTCACAGCCAAACACTGGGCTGAGCTCCATGAGTCTTGCTGAAGAAAGGGAGAATGGAGTGTATGAGTCAGGGGAGCATGACCCTGGGAACCCACAGAGGCAACCGACCTGAGTTTGTGGGATCTAATGGACTCTAGACCAACAGTTGAGGAGCCTCCATGAGAACCCATCTAGGCCCTCTGCACGTGTGAGAAAGTTGTGTGGCTTGGCCTCTTTTTTCCTAGGATTGAAAACTTAGCTGATTTTTTTGGAATCTGTTCCTCATGCTGGACTATCTTGCCCAGCCTCAAGAAAATGGGAGAAGCTCCTGACTTAAACTGATATGCCATGCCCCTTTTTGAGTGTAGATGGAGGAGGAATAGAAGAGGAAGAAACATGGGAAGTAAGGGTTTGGGTGTCTGAGAGGAAAAGAGGGAGGGGAAACTATTGTTGGTATGTAAAACAAAGGGAAAATGTTATTTAAATAAAATAATAAAATTTAAAAAATAGTGTAATGTGACCTGTCTAGAAAATGCAGTATCCGTAGCATTGTAGAAGAATTATTGCAGAGAATAGCATTAGGAAGAGTGTGGACCAATAAAATGTAAATGCTGGGATTTATCCCAACTGCATGTACTGGCTTTTTGGGTTCCTATTCTCTTTGGATGAATACTTTACTCAACCAAGATTTAGTAGGGAGGACCTTTGACTTTTCACAAAGCAAAGTGCCTTACCCCCCCCTTAGGATTAGAAGAGGGTGGGGTGGGAGGATGTGTGGAGGGAATGGGAGGAAAGAGGGAGTAAGAATTTGGATTGGTATTTTAAAAAAATTAATAAAAAAAGACAGAACTTGGCAACTTTTAAGTGTGAAATTTTTAACTCTTCACTATTAGTAAATATATTTGAAAGTAATGCCTTACTATGAAACTTTTAGACCCAAGATCTGAAAGAAAAAATAAACCCTACAATGTTGAGGTCAGTATGGGGACATTTTTCTTTCAGACAGAGTACATATTTTATTTTTTCTTAATTCAACGCCTTGAGAGAAAAAAATGAATAAAAAATTAAGGTTATATTTATTTTTTTTAAAAATGGAACTTTTCTCTGTCAATACAAATGATTTATTATGTTATTTTCCATGGTATCTGAGGTTATGGTACTGCTTTGGCTACAAATCTAATGATTTGGTCTGGGCAGAACTGTTCTGTTTTTCTTGGGCCTCAGGACCAAAAAGACAAAAGGTGAGATCTTGTACCAGGTACCATCTACTCTTTGAAATATCCCTTATGTTTGTCCTGAGACCACTACTCTTTTGATTAATTAGTTTGTTCCTTTTCTGGTCTGTTGGGAGAAATGAATTGGTACTATTTTTGTATCCCATATTATTGTTCCTAAGTAAGTTTGTCAAAATCCCATGTGGGCATGACATTTAAAATGAAGGAAAATTTTCAAGTAAAGTAATCACACCTAGGTAAATAAGCAATGTTCTACTAGTGAACAAACGCAGTAAATGTTCCAGGATTAAAATGATGACGTCATCACATGCTGGTACTGATATTATCAAAGAATCCTTCCAGTGTGGCAAATCAGATAGCAGAGAATGAGCAGTGTTTGGTTCCCTCTATGTGAAAATAAATGAAGACTATGAACATATTTCAGCTGCCTTCCAATGACTCTGACCCAGAGTAACCACCATTAATACTTAGTGAAATTTTTGGCTCATGGTGCTGGCCATTGAGAATACAATAGTCCCCTTTCTGATTTATTAATCTGTCTTCCAATGAGACACCTTCCAGTGGAGCAGCATCCTGTTGGGTATGTGTTCTCTTTTGTGGACTACAGGAAACAAGAGCAGGCAGATACCATCTAGAACAGTGGTTCTCAACTTCTAGACTGTGACCCCTTTGGGGTCCTATCAGACACCCTGCATATCAGATATTTACACTACAAATCACAAGAGTAGCAAAACTACAATTATGAACTAACAACCAGTGTTATGGTTGGAGTCACCATGGCATGAGGAGCTGTATTAAAGGGTCACAGTGTTAGGAGGGTTGAGAACCACTCTCTTCTGGTTCTACAGATACCAGCTTTGTATCTTTATTATGAGACATGCTGCTCTGGGTATTCCACTTGCAAAATTGTATTAATTACTATACATCTATGTTTCTATGTTAAGATATAATGTCTGTGTGACAGAGCTCCATTTTTGTTTCCATTGTGTGGTTGCTGTTGATATTGCCGTTACTGAATGTGTACAGGAGTATGTGTCTAAGCACAGGCATACACAGGCATGCCCAGTTAATAGAGAAAAAACAGGAGAGTTTGAACTAGTCCAAACCTTTTTGTAGCTAACAACAATTAAATTAAAAGACACAGATATATTTACCTTAAAGTATTTATGTACATCAATATGTTGATTTTTTGTACTGAAAGATGAAAATGATCAATGCGGTTTCATATTCTCTTCATAATTAGGAACATTAATGTCTGGTTTAACATTAGACTCAGTGTGCAATATGCCATTCATAAAAATGGTGTAAAATTTTGCAAATTTTTTTCCATTGACTATTAAAATTCAATGCTTTCATTGGATCATTTTTGGTATTCTGGGTCTGTATCGGGTTTCAGGAAACACACAAGATGTCCTTTCAATCTCGTGTATATTTTCTATACTGTAGAATAATATTTTTCATTATATATCTAAATATATCCTTAGCTTCAAAATTTAAAAAAAAATAATGTAATGTGACCTGTGTATAAAATGCAGTATCAGTAGCATTGTGGAAAACTTATTGCAGTGAAGAACATTAGGAAGAGTGTGGACAAATACAATGTAGATACTGATTCTCACAGAAGTATAAAAACTAAACTTGATTAATTTAAATAAGAGCTATAGGTACCAATGAAAAATCTACAGTCACAAGGTCATACCAAATAAAAGAAACCCCATTTGTAACTTGGTAGGGAAATTTATGACATTTCACTTTTTTTTTACAAGAGAAGATTCACATATTTATTTGATTAGGAAACAAATGATGAGTAGGTGGACAATTTGGATTAGTATGGTGGTATATTTGAAACTCTAGGAGGCAGGTCCACTGGCATTAGTGGGTAGAAAATCTTTGCCCGGGTTCAGGAACAGAAAGAACTCTCTTTGATTTAGCCCATTCCCTTGATATACAAGGACCATTATCAGTCTTGTGTTCATCTTATGTCCAGGCTGCCACAACTCATTGGATAACGATCTTTGAACTGTGCCAAGCAGGCAGTATGAATCTCTAAATGGTAACAGATAATTCTAGTATTTATGGAGGCTTACTTGTGGGTGCACACAAGTTACATTGTTAGGCAGAGGATGCAAGTCGACTTGGAGGGAAACATGACTGGGGAGGTTCTGATCTGAGCTGTCCAGTCAGCGTCTGTCAATGACCCTACCCCCTTAGGTTCTGAACACTGCGCAGTAACTTTATTTGAAGACTTTTCAAGTAGGGTGGATCCACCTAGGGGAGGAACTGAATCAAGGTATAGAGAGTGTCTGTGATGTGTGTACCCTTAAAAGTCTCAAGAGAGCTGGGCGTTGGTGGCGCACGCCTTTAATCCCAGCACTCGGGAGGCAGAGGCAGGTGGATCTCTGTGAGTTCGAGACCAGCCTGGTCTACAAGAGCTAGTTCCACGATAGGCTCCAAAGCTACAGAGAAACCCTGTCTCAAAAAAAAAAAAAAGCAAAAAGTCTCAAGAGGAGTTTGCATAGACAATATGGTATCTCTAATAACTGTCCTGAACCCTAGGACCTGCGTAGACATTGTTGTCTTCCAGTCTTTCAAGTAGTTCCTGTTTCAGAGCTTTGAATGTGTTACTTGCCCCCTTTTTCAACTTATTAGGACAAGAGTGAGACAAATGGGAGACCACAATGGGTGCTAAATCGTGGGGCCAGGTAAACAACATTTGATGCAGTATCTTCCAAAATCAAAATTAGTGCCAACGTATGTCATGAAGCGCACACTTCCAGGACTGTGTTTTGTTGCACCGGGTGGTTCTTTCACTCTTTTCTTCGTCACCTTGGTCTGAGTAACTCTAATTTGTTAATCATTTCTTCCTTTCTGAGGGATCAGGAAAGGCTATGTTTGCAGCAATCTGAACTTGTCTGTGACTTAGGCTCATCTGACATGGAACTCAAACAGACAATGATGTCCTCGTTTGGAATGAAATCTAGTAGAAATGTTTGAAGGCAGAGGGAAGTGCTGCACATGAAATGACAGAGTGACTGTAAAGTAGTATAGCAGGGGTCAAGTGATTTTAAGTAGAAAAATTCTAGAAGACAGCTAAGACCCTTGGCACTGTGATGAAAATAAGAAATCACAGCATTTTAAAGAAAAATGATTGAAAGTATTAAAGCATACAGGGGTCCACAGAGGTATAAATAAGATACATGTCACAAAATATCTGAATATACTTTATTTATGCCTTTGTTCTTTGGGAAGTTAACAAAGACCAGATTTCCCCTAATTTGCTATGCCAGGCTGCAAAGATTAGGTAGATCGGTTACTATGACAAAAGTAATGCAATGTATGCAAAGAAATAGGGAAACAAAAGGTACCCTTTCTAAGAAATAGCAATAATGTATCCAAGTTATCCTTGAAGAATACACATTATATTTCAAAGTAAATTAAGACAAATGAGTTTTTTTTTAATTTAACTATTTTTTAAGTATTTTTTTTATTGAGCTCTACATTTTTCTCTGCTCTCATCCCTACCATTCCCTTCCCCTTCAACCATCTCTCAAGGTCCCCATGCTCCCAATTTACTCAGGAGATCTTGTCTTTTTCTACTTCCCATGTAGAGTGGATCTATGTATGTCTCTTTTAGGCTCCTCATTGTTATCTAGGTTCTCTGGGATTGTGATTTGTGGGCTGGTTTTCTTTGCTTTATCTTTAAAAACCACTTATGAGTGAGTACATATGATAATTGTCTTTCTGTATCTGGGTTACCTCACTCAAAATGATGTTTTCTAGCCCCTTCCATTTGCCTGTAAAATTCAAGATGTCGTTATTTTTGCCTTCTGTGTAGTACTTAATTATGTAAATGTACCACATTTTCCTTATCCATTCTTCAGTTGAAGGGCAGTTAGGTTGTTTCTAGTTTCTGGCTATGATAAACAATGTTGCTATGAACATAGTTGAGCACATGTTTTTGTGGCACAATTGAGCATCCTTTGGATATATACCCAAAAGTGATATTACTTAGTCTTGAGGAAGGTTGTTTTCTAATTTTCTGAGAAATCACCACACTGACATCCAAAGTTACTGTACAAGCTTGCATTCCCATCAGCAATAAGGGGTGTTACCTTTACCCCTCAACCTCTCTAGCATAAGTTGTTATCAGGGTTTTTGGTCTTGGCTATTCTTACAGGTGTAGATGGATTCTCAGAGTTGCTTTGATTTTCATTTCTCTGATGACTAGGGATGTTGAACATTTCCTTAAATGTTTTTCAGGCATTTTAGATTCCTCTGTTGAGAGTTCTCTTTTTTGGTCTGTGCTCAATTTTTTTATTGGATTCTGTGTTCTTTTGATGACCAATTTCTTGAGTTCTTTGTATATTTTGAAGATCAGACTGATCTGGAAGTCTGATGTGGAATTAGTGAAGATTTTTTTTCCCATTTTGTAAGCTGTCATTTTGTCTTGTTGACCATGCTCTTTTCTTTACAGAAGCTTTTCCGTTTCAAGAGGTCCCATTTATTATTTGTTTCTCTCAGTGTCTGGTGTTATATTTAGAAAGTGGTCTCCTGTGCCAGTGCATCAAGTGTACTTCCCACTTTCTCTTTTATATGGTTCGGTGTGGTTGGCTTTCTGTTGAGGTATTTGATCCATTTGAACTTGAGTTTTATGCATGGTGATACATATGGATCTATTTTCATTCTTTTACATGACGATATCCATTTATGCCAGCACCTTTTGTTAAATATGCTTTCTTTTTTTTCATTTGATATTCTTTGCTTTTTATCAAAAATCAGGTGTTTGAAGGTGTATGGATAATGTCTGGATCCTCGATTTGGTTCCATTGGTTCTCTTACCTGTTTTTATGCCAGTACGAGGCTGTTTTCAGTACTGTGGTTCTATAGTAGAGTTTGAAGTCAGGGATTGTGATGCCTCCAGGAATTCTTTTATTGTACAGGATTGTTTGGGCTATCCTGGGCTCTTTGCTTTTCCATATAAGTTGAGTACCGTTCTTTCAAGGTCTGTAAAGAATTTTGCTGGAATTTTGAAAGGCATTGCATTGAATATATAGATTGCTTTTGGTAAGATTGCCATTTCTACTATGTTAATTTTACCTACCCAGGAGCATGGGAGATTGTTCCACTTTCTGGTGTCTTCTTCAATTTCTTTCTTCAAATATTTAAAGTTATTGTCATACAAGTCTTCCACTTGTTCGGTTAGAGTTACTCTGAGATGTTTTATGCTATTTGTGGCTATTGTGAAGGGTGATGTTTCTCTGATTTCTTTCTCAGCCCTTTTATCATTTGAATACAGGAAGGCTACTGATTTTTTAGTTAATCTTATATTACCCCATTAACATATTGTGAGAGCAGTCTGTGCCCTGTCCTATTACTCACCTATACACCTATCTCTTTCCCTGAAAGATTCCATTTTACATGCAGAATGACAAAAAGAAAAAAGATCATACATAGCAGACATAGCAGAACATTGGGGACACGTGCCTGCATTTAATCCCAGCACTTGCAAGGCAGAGGCAGCCAAATCTTTGTGGATTTAAATCAGCCTAGCCTACAGAATGAGTCCCAGGAAACTTTGTCTTAAAAACAAACAAACAGAAGAACTTCATGAGTAGTGAATCTACATCACTCCTACCTCTGCTACAAATCCAAATTTTCCTGAGTGTTTTCCCATCTCAAATTAATGACTTCTTTAAATGAGTACACACACACACACACACACACACACACACACAAGTGTTTAGAATCTATTAAGTTAATTTAGGGAGGATTTAAAAGGAAAAAATAAATGTCTTGAGAAAGAGTGCTTGTTAAAGAGAAAGAAAATTGGACAGAGTTAAAAATTTTTAATAATTATTAATGCTACTAATATATTAAAACATCAAAACACATAGGAAGCAAGGCAGGCCAACACATGCTACTCTCCTGAAGTATATACTAAAAGGCTGCTTTCCAATTTGATTTTTCTTAATTAGTTGAAATTGGATATGAGTTTAATGATTTGTTTTCAAATGCAAATAGTGGCTTCTTTCCTAACAGAATTCACGCCATTCCCACGAAAAATTTTAGTCTATATGAGCATCAGTTCCTACACACATGACATTGAGAGATGAGCTTTCCCTAAATTCTTTACTGTATAATAATATGCACAATTTTGTAGATATTTTAAAATCTAGCTAAGGCATCTATCCACGGATTTTCCTAAGTTGCAAACAGTGTTTTCCTTGTTCAAAAGCTTCCAGATTTTTAAGTATCAGATATCACTGGTACTCTAGGAATGTTTTACACCTAACCACTGTATCACAGAAATTCTTAAAATGTGGGCTATTCTCCCCCCAAATTACCTTTTCTGTATGTTTGGTTTCATAATTATACCCTACAAATATTTATCAATTATTAAATATACCCTTCTAAATATATTTGGGCTATGAAAAGAATCATTGGAGATGAAAGATTATAATCCTATATTTGTTGTGTAAAGAGAAAAATCCATTTAAAATTTAAGTATACAAACAAACCTTTAAAATGCATTACTTACTCCTTAATAAAAAAAATAAATATAAATTGTAATTACAAAATTTGCCAAAATCTCATATAGTGAAAATCTGCTATTGATTTTCCTTAGTTGGTTGAAATAGAGTATGAGTTTAATGACCTGTTTTCAAATGCAAATAGTGGTTTCTTTCCTAACAGAATTCATGTCTTTGCCATGAAAAGTTTTAGTCTATATGAGCATCAATTCCTACACACTGAAATGCTGAAGTTGACTTATGCTGTTTTCATATGATGATGAATGTTTCTACCCATTTTCAATTTTATGGCTTGGTGGTCCACACAACACTCAACTTATGATAAATACTTTAGGTTGCATAGCAACTGATAAAGAATAGAATGAAGTAGGAAAACATTTGTAAAAGCAAACACACATAAGATTCAGGGACTATAGTTTGGCTTTATATCAAGACAAAGGACATTTTTCCCCTGACTGGTGAGTAATGAATATGCCTCACTTAGGTTAATATTACAGTTTATATAAATTGTATATTATATTATTAAATGTGTGTATGCACCTATGATATATGTTTGTGTTTCTGAGCGAGAGACAGAGACAGAGAAAGACAGAGCATTAGAGACAGACAGACACCACACACACATACATCCCACACACAGAAGACATCTTTGTTGTTATATAGGTATTTCCAGTCAGAAAGAGTTGGGGGCGTTTCATAGGATACAGGAAGGTAACAAATTCTACATGTATGGGAAAGCTGAAACTTTTAAGATTCATTAGGATTCCTTCATGGCATACAGACACAGTATACAATTCCTGGGAGGTAAGACTGAGCAGGAGAGTTGTTGACAGGAAATACTTAGACATGTATAGAAGCCATTACATTGTGCAAAGTCTTCCAGGGTTGCAGGTTTGTGCACACTAACCCATGGGGTGGTGGGTTCTTTGTGGCTCAGTTACATTTGTGTTACCTTTGCTCCTGTAAGTAACCCTAATGACATACTCCTGTTACTATTAATGCATACTCCTGTTTGTGCATGCATGTGTGTACATGTGTGTGTGTGTTTGTGTGTCTATGTGTGTGAACCTCACAGAGATTAACTAGTCCTCATCTTTTACCTAGTTTGAGTCAGGAATACAAGCTTACATGTCTATGTAAGCTTGGCTCTATGGTTAACAAGTTTCTAAGTACTGTCTTGTCTTTTCCTCTCTTTTTACCATAGGAACACTAGAGTTATAGATGTATACTACCATGTTTTCACATAAGATCTGAATTTGTACTAAAGTCCTTATGAATGCATGACAAGGGCTTTACCAACTGAACCATCTACATAGCCCCAGGGTTTCTTCAACTGAAGAAAGATGATAGAGTTTTCCTTTGATATCAAACATTTATATTCACATCAAAAAATTTATCAGTATTTTTCTAGGAGGTGGAACTGTAACCCAGTGTTAGAGAAGTTACTTACCAGGCATATGTTTCTGAATTCAATCCTAGAATTATTAAAAGTATATTTTTCTTCCAAAGCTTTAAATTCAATTTTAAAACTTTTACAGTGAATCTTTACTACTTCAGTGTCTGTAAATTCACTTCTCTTGATTTCAAAAACATCAGAGCTTTCATTTGCTTAGTTTGGACCATACTCTAATGTCTATTTTCTTTTTCCATTGGTTGACAATGCTCATATTTTATAACTATGACTTTATTTTTGTTTCCAGAATCTTTGATAATATAATATAAATGTTCATGTTTATTGGCTTACCAAATAAATAGAAATCACAGGCTAGCATTACACTGGATATTAAGATTTATGTTACACCAAGTGCACATGTTCCATAGATTCCCAAACTACCTTAATATCATCTAAACTTGCTTATATTATCAGAAAATTTCTCTTTGTGAGTGTGGAAAAATCATGGAGATTTAAGAAAAGACTAGTTGCCAGCCAAAATTATCCTGCTTTTAACACTGTTTTAAAATTGTACTGTGCATATAATGCATTTATTGCTATTTTTAAATTGAGACATTATAGTAACATTACATCATTTGTCACTTACATTCCATTTCCTCCTAGTGCTCCCCATACACCCATTTGTTCTCTCTGAAATTCAAATTAATTCATTTAGGAATATCCATACCAACAATTAAAGGAAATAATTAAATGAAAAAAGACCATGTATATTTTTTGAATATTAAAGTTTTAACAGATGACAAGCACTGTATGTTCATTCAAAACTTACAAATCCAGAGTTAAGAAACTATAGACATGATTTCCTGTGGACCTTTAATTACTCTTGTTATTGTCAGGACCAAAATCTAAAGGTTAGACAAAAGCCAGCATTCCTTAGTAAATAAAAAAATAAAAATAAAAGGAGTACATAACTGTTCCTAAAGCGTTCAGAGTTTTATATATATATATATATATATAATATATATAATTGATAGATAGATATAGATAGATGACAGATAGATAGATATAGATATATAGATATGAAAAAATACCGGAAGAGGCAAAGATATCTGGGAGAGTCCCAACTGAATGTGACCAGAAAACTTAATGTGAGGAGATGGAGTGGGGGAGAGGAGAGAGCCAGAAATAAAGAGGCCAGGAGACCAAAAGACCAAGATGTCAGTGTAGCCCAAAGTCCTGGGTCAATCGGGAAGAGAAGCTTGAGGAAGGGCAGCCTAGCCCAGACCCTGGTGGAGAGATCAGGGTAGCTCTCAGGGATGAGAAGTGCTAAGAAGCCAGGACTCCTCAGGTTGAGACTGATGGAGAGGTAGATTATGCTCTGATGTGTTCATAAGCATCTTAATTAGTCTGTTTAGGGGTTCGAGACCAAACACTTAGGACCTTGGGAAATCACTTCCCCTCATTTCCCTTATCAGTGGCCAAAGCGACAAGTTAGTATCTGGTGACTCTTAGCTTACTGAAGCACATGCTGACCTCCAGGCTCCCTAGGTATCATATGTACCTGGTACACATTTCAGAGTCCATGTGGGTGGGTATCCTGGCTCTTTCTGCTCCTCTCATCACATGCTTACCCTGAACTTCTACAACTTAGTAGTTTCTTTTCTCTGGTGTCATTCTAATTCTAGCACTGCTACACTGACTGTGGGTGCTCTCTTGCCCACCCCCCTCTCTTCCTCTGTTACTCTCCCACTCTCTCCTCTCATGACCACATCCAGTCTGCCAGCCATGTTCAGTTTACCACTTGTTCTTCCTGCTCTGAACTCTTCCAGATGCCTCTGGCTTACTCTCCCTCGTATCTGGAATAAAAGTCTCCTGCCCACCTTGGAGCAGTAATGTCAGTGGCTTATACAGTTACATTAATTTAGAATATTGCTTTAAAAAGCTTTTGTCTTTTTTTGCTGAAATTCTTGAATAGATATTGCTTTACCTTTCATGCTGCATTCCTTTACAATAAAGAACTTCTTACCTGCTGTTCACCATATGTCTTTGCAATGTTGAAATGGAATTCTTACTTATATTTATATGTGTCATTGAATGACAGGAGTATAAATGGCACCTAAATTCATATCCTGGCCTATTTACTTCTTTAATGGAAATTGGTTCATAAAATGTTTTATATTTATATCACATGCAAAGTATTCCAGTAAATTACATATAAATATCTTTTTGCCTGATGAAGCAAATATTTTTAAATTTGTTACATTGAGAATAAAATGTTGCTCACTTATGTAACTAATATAACCTGACTAAAAATTGCATACACACACACACACACACACACACATATATATATATATATATATATATATATATATATATATATATATATATGTACTTGCTGATTCAGAACTTTATTTATATGTACAGTGCAAATTACATCTACCTATGAAAGCAGAATTAAACTCTTAAGTTTTTAAAATTTCTCATTCATGGTTAATTATATACACAGAATTTAGAATTTCAAGTTAGTGACATATTATTAACTTGTCTCATTTACTGAGACTTTACATATTTCTCTGAGAATTAAAAGATAGTCACATGCTGTAGTGCTTTTGTGTTATATTGAATATCTTAATGTTTGTTTACAACAAAACATTATACTCCTTTACAGAGTTCCTTTCAATTATCTTAATGCAGACTTGATAGAAATAGTTCCTTTTAAATTATAAATGTTTAGCAGCTTGTGAGGGAGCTGTTTCAGTGGTTGAGAGTCCAGACTTCTCTTGTAGAATATTTGACTCTGTGTGTGTGTGTGTTTGAGTGAGAGAGGGGGAGAGAGGATGATAAAAGGCACTTGCTGTGACTCCCTGCATAATCCTTCTTCTTCCTATACAGATCAAGAGTTCAGATTCATGGTAGAAGAAAAAATTTAAAGAATAAAAGGCAGGGAAGGGTTGGGGAGAGCTTGGGGGAGTAGGAAGGTTGAGGTGGAGGAAGGACAGATATGGGAACAGGGAAGAAGATATTATAATTAAGAGAGCCATTTTGGGGTTGGCAAGAGACTTGGCTCCAGAGGGGTCCCGGTGTCCACGGGGATGTCCCCAGCTAGGACCCTGGGTAGTGGAGGAGAGGGTGCCTGAACTGGCTTTGTCCCATAGCTACACTGATGAATATCTTGATTATTACCATAGAACCTTCGTCCAGTGACAGATGGAGATAGAGACAGAGACCCACATCAGAGCACTGGACTGAGCTTTCAAAGTCCAGTTGAAAAGCAAATGGAAGGAGAATATGAGCAAGGAAGTCAGGACCACGAGAGGTTGGTCCACCCACTGAGACAGTGTACCTGGGCTAATGGGAGCTCAACAAAGCCAGCTGGACTGGGACTGAATGAGCATGGGATCAAACTGGAACCTCTGAATGTGGCTGACAATTTGGGTACATTGAGAAGCCAATGATAATGTCACTGGGATTTGTCTTTACTGCATGTACTGGTTTTTTGGGATCCTAGTCTATTTGGATGTATACCTTCCTAAGCCTGGATGTAGGGGGGAGGGCCTTGGTCTTCCCACAGTGCAGGGTACCCTGCCCTCTCTTAGGACTGGAGAAGGAGGGGGCGGTGTGAGTGTGGGAGCAGGAGGGAAGTTGGAGGAGGGGACAAAGTGGAAATTTTGAATGGTATTATTTATAAAGTAATAAAAAATTAAAAACAAAAACAAAAAAGAATAAAAGGCAGGTGCAATGGGGGCAGGTTAGTCACTGCAAGAAAGCATTGTGAGCCTTCTGTGGGACTTAAGAGCAGTCTGGCCTAGAGGTGGTACATCTGCAACACACTGGACTTTTCAACATTTAAAGATAAAAATGAATTTACCCCAGTTAGGTTTACATTCTACCGACATGATTTCTGCCTTATTAACCTTAGTTAATAAGACCTAGCTGGGTGTCACAATCGGCCTTATTCTTGGAAACTAAGAGACTAAAATGTGTTATTTCAAAATGTTGGATATGTGACTATTATTTCAGTTTGACACATAATTTGAAGTTATCTAGGATCTATCAAGCACATTTGCTGACACAAATGTGAAGCTATCCAATTAGGGAAAGTTAATGCAATGTATCTTGTATGGTAGAAAATAAATTAAAAAAAAAAGACAGAGAGGAGGGGAGGCTCAAAAACCAAGGTACAATTCAGAAATGATTTTTTTGAAACTGGATAAGAAAAACCATTCCAGCAGGTGGCCAAGAAGACAATACCACTGAGTGTGTGTTCTCAGCAGTAACAATGTAGTTCTAATTGACTACTGCTAATATCTTTTCTAGAATGTCATCTTTGGTAATGCAGTAGGTCCATGCATGCAAGTGTGCAAGCTATATGAACATACGCTTTCATTTATATAAAGTCACATTAACACCAACATTGTAAGACCATGCTCTTTCTATCTTAGAACCACATTATTTCCCTTAATTGAAGGCGAGAATTAAATTTCTTTGTTCTTTATCATCCTATGTACTATTTGTGGTGAATTTAATCCCTCTTAGTTAAAATATGGTATGATACTTAAAATGCCATGGTTTTTGTAAACCTTGCCTATAAAAAATGCAATAGTTTAGATAATCTATAATAGAGCATTCAATTCAGTACTTAAAAACATTTTATGTGCACAAACTGTCCAAAATGTGAAACATAAATCTTCAGTTGGAAATATTTCTTTTTTAATTAATAAACTTTTCCCAGCCCAATCACAGTTTCCACTCCCTCTGTTCTCTTCTCCCAGCCCTTTCCTCCATCCACTCCTTTTTTTTTTCTAAAAAGTCAGGGCCTCCTATGTATATCAGCAAGTCATGACATATCAGAATGCAGTAAGACCAGGCATCTCCTCTCTTATCAAAAATGGACAAGGCATGGTGGCGCATGCCTTTAAGCCCAGCACTAGGGAGGCAGAGGCAGGCGGATCTCTGGGAGTTCGAGGCCAGCCTGGTCTACAAGAGCTAGTTCCAGGACAGGCACCAAAGCTACAGAGAAATCATGTCTCGAAAACAAACAAAAAAACAAACAAACAAACAAAAAAAAAGGACAAGGCAACCCAGTAGAAGAAAAGAGTCCCAAAAGCAGGTGCCAGAGTTAGAGACAATACCTGTTCTCTCTCTCTCTCTCTCTCTCTCTCTCTCTCTCTCTCTCTCTCTCTCTCTCTCTCTCTCTCTCTCTCTCAACATCAAGCTACATAACTGCAACCTATGTTCAGAGGGCCTAGGCCAGCCCGGTGCAAGATTATTGGCTCAGTCTCTGTAAGACCGTATGAGCCGGGTTAATTGAAGCTGTGGGTTTTCTTTCGGTGTTCTTGGCCCCTCTAGCTCTCATATAACTCCCAGACCATCTCTACAGGATTTCCAGAGTTCTGCTTAAGGTTGGACTGTGGGTCTTTGCATCCGATTTATCCCATTGCTGGTTGAAACCTTCATAATGAGAACTGGGCTCACAGGTGGACAGGGAAAAAGTCTGCATTGAGAACTGGGCTTGGAACAGGAGGGATCAGTTTGGGGGAGGAAGAAGAAAGAAAGTACTGGGATGGACAACTGGATCAAGGACATATCGGGGATGAGCTAGAAACTTAGTTCAGTGTAAACTCCCAGGAATTTATGAGGGTGACACCGGCTAAGACTCCCAGCAATCTGAGATGTGAAGCCTGAACAGGCCATTTCCTCTAACCAGGCAAGACTTCTAGTGGAGGGATTCAACCCCAACCAGCCACATAACATCTGACCTACAATTTGCCCCGACTACAGTATGTACTGAAGTAAAGATGGCACAGAAATTATGGGAGTGGCCAACCAGTGACTGATCTAATTTGAGAGCTCTACTACGACACTGCCTAGAGGTCCAGGAACCAGATGACGAACAGTCCCAGAAACATAGGATAGAACAAACATGACCAGGAAAAATGAAAAAAATAGTAGATGAAATGGTTCCTATTGATATTCTGCTATACTCATAGGTCATTGGAAGTATTTCTTAAAGATAAAATTCAAGTTTTATCTTTACACTTATAAATGTTATGTAAAGCTCATGATTTTTAATATGCGATTAATTTCACTTAATTCTTATATTGTTTAAACTGAATTGTGCAATGGTAACACATAGAATAGTTTATTGTTTATTTTAAAAGTTTCATGCTCTTTATAACTAGACATAATTTCTCAAATGACTTTATGCTCTGGTTCTGGTCTCTTGTTCCCAGAGTGATTCTATCTTTACCCTTAGTCCATTAAATACATGATTCAAGTGATATTTCCTGTACAAACCAATAGATTATGTGTTTCTAAGACTGAACTCTATTTTGTTTCATTGTACTATTTTGTACTTATTCAACTTATTTTAAAATTGTTATAAAATTTTTATTAATATACTAACCACCTAATTTATTTTGAATACTTAATTGTGTGGTTTGAACTTGTATTTACTTGAATTTAAAAGGCAATAATATTTTTGGGTTTGGAATTAGTTTAATTTTTATTTCTTGATTGACACTTTTATGGTTTTTAACTAAATTTTATTTTAGGGTGTCTTTTAAAGTGGTATTTAAAAGAAAATCATGACCATACATTTATAGCTTAAATTGATTGTTATGTTTTATGTATACTAATACATAAAGTGATATGTACGTAGTCTTTGGGTTTTTATTATAATTTTTGTGTATATTTTATAATTTTATTGATATCTTTATTTTATTCATAGTAGTATATATATGATGACATTTGTACCAAAATTTTTATTATAGTCAAATTATTTATCTTGCTTGTCTATATGCATGCCAGTGCACCACTTATGGTCTTGATGCCTGCAGATACCAGAAGGCGGCTCTGGATTCACTGGAACTAGAGTTACAAAGGGTTGTAAACCACCATGTAGGTTCTAGAAATTCAAACAGAATTTTCTGAAAAAGCAGCTAATGCTGTTAACTAATTAACTACCTCTCCAGCCATTGGATTCACTAAACTTTAAACAAAATACTTAGATTCATAAGTGTAATTAGAAATTTCTGATTTTAAGATTATAACCTGTGGCATTAGTGCCAAACTTCTTCCAATGTTGAATAAAAACCAGACAAGTTAGGTAAGATGGATTTTGAAGCTTTTAGGTCAAGCTTAAGTTTACTTTGTAATGAAAACAATGATTTTTCAGGAATCCCCAAATGTGCAGGCCTAACAGTATTCCACAAGCTGCTTTGAACAGGGGAGAGTGTGTGATTAATATATAAGAAGATACTTTAGGGGCTGGAGAGATGGCTCAGAGGTTAAGAGCACTGACTGCTCTTCCAGAGTTCCTGAGTTCAATTCCCAGCAACCACATGGTGGCTCACAGTCATCTATAATGGGATCTGGTGCCCTCTTCTCGCATGTAAGCATACATTGTATGCTTACATTGTATACATAATAAATAAATAAATCTTTAAAAAAAAGAAGATACTTTAAAGTCTAGTCACTGGTGTTTTACTACATACTGTAGAAAATACTTAGAGTATGAAATAAGCAAATGAAAGAACAGGAAGTTATAACATTGAGTAATTTCTAAGTCTATTAGTGCATTGAAAAGATTCTTCCTGTAAGGGTCTCAGGTGACAATAGCTTGATGGGCCTGGTGTTCGGTCATTTATAACTGCTTATTAGTTGGGTCAGAGTGTTTATAGAAAAGGGACCTGAGATGAAGCTGAGGCAAACTCCCCAGGCTTCTGAATTTATTTCATCTTGAATATAACCCCATTGTTCTTTAAGTAACCATATTTTGTAGTACAAATATGGTAATAGAAGTATTGACTCCGATTGATCTTTCCTCAATACATGAGTACAGATGAGCGGGTGCCCTGCAAGCTCAGAGGAAGAGCAGGGTTACCTAATCAGGTTTGTAGGAGACAGTTACTGAAGCCTTGCCTATTAGAACTGAAAGATGCAACAGGTGAGAACAAGACTACACAGATAACAATTGATTAATCGGGAACTGGAATTCCCGAGAAAAGTAGAATGAAAATGAGGTTGTAGGAAAAGCTAAGAGAAAGGGCAGGAATTAAGTAGACCTTCAGTATTTGAGGTAACCCCAAAGCAAATATTTTAACTTGGGCCTTTGAAGACTTACTAGAATGAAGTCCCGAGAGGGCAAAGTTCCTCAGAGCAAAGACAGCACTGTGAAGAATGTATAAACACATACACACACAAACACATATAGAAGGCAAAAAATAAAACACTATAAAGAATGTGTATATACACACACATATGGAAGTCAAAAAAACAACACTGTGAAGAATGTGTACATACACACACAAATGGAAGTCAAAAAGACAACACTGTGAAGAATGTGTACATACACACATACACACACATATGGAAGTAAAAAAAGACAACACTGTGAAGAATGTGTACACACACACACACATAGAAATCAAAAAAGATGACATTGTGAAAAATGTATACATATGTACATACACACATATGAAAGTCAAAAAAGCTTTAGGAGAATTTTTAAACTATGAGCTCAAGAAATAATTAGGAAGAGAATTTCAACAATTGCTCCTGAATGGATGCGAGAGGTCAAGTTCTGTCTCTAAAAATCTTGATTTGTGGAACATGAGAAATGACAACACATTAAGAATAAGAATAAGATTATCTATTCGAAATTGGTTAACGTGATAGTACTTGATAGGCAAGGATCATTAGGATGGGTGCTAAGTAACAGAGAATATTTAATGTGCTAAGTGCTGTCCAAGACACTTTTAAGAGTATCATTTTAGTGCTAATGAGAATTAAGCAGGAAATTCTTTAAAATTATAAATATTATATACAATTTCCCTATATTTTAGGAGTGAGATTTAACTCTACACTTATTATTCAGAGATTCATGTTGCTTTTGCCTTAGAATTCTAAATGAGATTCAATAGGGCTGCATATGAGCTCTGGTCATCTCATAAACTAATCCCTAAGCTTTGGAATAAAATCACCTAAAATACCAACAATATCCATGTCTATAAGAATGGTGACAGTTCTGTCTCTATCACAGCAAGCAGCACCAAATAGGATGGTTTTGTAAGAGTATATTGAGTGTTTTAAGTTCATCAATACATTAGTGTTGTTACTGAAGTTTTTTTAGAACAAAAAACATAAGTATTCCTTTGTGTCAGATTAATTGGAATTTCATACATAATGTTGTTTATTCATTTGGGCAATAAAGTGCTCTTCCTTGGACTGCTTCACTGGACATGCAGGACCCACAGAGAAATGATTGCTGAACTTGCCTAAAGGTGAGATGATCATTTGGGGTTCCTGCTTCATGAAAAAGTCTGTGAGACATTCTGTAGGATACACAAGAAAGTGACTAAAAATTGCCAATATAGTTGACAAATGCATTTTACCTGCTCAAGCATAAAACAAAATATCATAGTTAACTGATTTGTATACATCACACATTCTATTCTCATGTTAACACAGATATATGTTACCTTTAGAAGTTTGTATGCTTTCAGAATAATAAAGGACCAGACACCACTGAAAACAAGTAGCCCAAGTGATCCTGTCTCAAAATGCCTTTGTTGTAGATTCCTCAAACTTCTGTACCTCTAAAAATTTTCAAACCTGCTAGTTGACGTGGCCCTAGCCTGACAGACTACTATAACTAGGACTTTAGATAAGCCCTACAATTTCTCTATACACAGAAACCATACAACAATTGTTACAGACATTTAAACCAGAAATTGACCACTATCTCAATTTCCTCAGGGTTTCCAAAAGATTCTGTTGTTCCCTAGACAACAGGAAATACTTTTAAGAATGCAACACTCATATTTTCAAAAAGTAGGGTGGATAGTTTTTGGTCATTGAGGGAGGTTGGTTGCTAGTTGATATTGGTCATCATCAGGAGAAAAAGAACTCAACAAAGGAAATTAGATTCATGGATCCTGTTCTGAAAAGAAAAGGATAGAAATGATAGGATAAAAGGATAGTTATTTCATCTGTATTTAAACTCATAAAATAACTACCATTCTCAAATATCTTAAATTTGTATGGGTTTTTGCAAATTGACACAAATTTAAGGTTATTTTACTAGACATATTCTGCATGTTTCTACACTTATTTAAGATATTTTTGTATGTTGATACAGATTTAAGATTATTTTTTCTATGCTATATATGTTTTGATTCTTCTTTAAGGCAGTTTATCTATACATTTTGTTTAAAACTCTAAAGCTCTAATCCTTGAAAATTCTCTGGGATAATTAAAAAAGACAGGTTAGTAGTTAGTTATCTATAATACTTAAACACGACTATGTTAGATGCATTTTCAAGGTCAAACAGAGACACACTTTAAATAGATGGATGGGCTTCAAACACTTCAAAGAGCCACAAAATATGGATTTTGAAAAAGATGGGCAGATGACAGTGTAAAAACACATTCAACATTACGGTACCAATATTGTACCACCAGAACCAAGTGGTCCTACAACAGGGAGACCTAAATATCATAACCCAGAAGATGCAGAATAAAATGACATTAAATATAACTTTATGAAGATGATAGAAACCCTTAAAGAGGATATGAAGAATTCCCTTAAAGAAATAGAGGAAAAGACAAATAAATATGTGCAAAAAATCAATAAATTTCTTAAAGAAAATGAAAAAACAATCAAACAGATGAAGCAAACAGCACGAACAGTTAAGACTTGGAAATTGAAATAGATTCAATAAAGAAAACACAAACTGAGAGAATTATGAAAATTGAAAGTCTATGTGAATGAACAGGAACTATAGATTCAAGCAGAAGCAACGGATTACAAGAGATGTAAGAGAGAATTTCAGGAGTTGAAGATATATTAAAAGAAATAGATTCATCATTCAAAGAAAATATGAAATTCAACAAATCCTTAACATAAAATATCCAGGAAATTTGGGACACCATGAAAAGACCAAATCTACAAATAATAGGATAGAAGTAGAAATCCAACTTAAAGGCACATAAAATACATTCAACAAAATCATAGAAGAAAACTTTCTCAACAAGGATATGACTATGAAAGTACAATAAGCTTACAGAACGCCAAATACGCTGGACCAGAAAAAAAGGACTCCTTACCATATAATAACCAAACACTAAATATACAGTATTAAAAAAAGAATTTTAAGAGCTACCAAGTAACATATAAAGACAGACCTATCAGAATTGCACCTGAATTGCAATGGAAACTCTGAAAGCCAGAAAGTCCTGGATGGATGTGCTTCAGACTCTAAAAGATGAAGGATGCAAGCCCAGGCTATTATACCCAGCAATCACTATAGATGGAAAAAGCAAGACATTCTATGACAAAACAAGATTTAAACAATACCTAGTCCCGAATACAGCCATACAGAAAATACTAGAAGAAAACCTCCAACCCAAGCAAGTTAGCTGTACCCTCAAAAACACAGGCAACAGATAACCTCACAGATGACATTAAAAAAACCAAAGAAGGGAAACACACAAACACTACCACTGAAAACGTACAGGAAGAAACAAACACTGGTCACTAATATCTCTTATATCAGTGTACTTAATTCACCTATAAAAAACACACAGGTTAACAGAATAGATACAAAAGCAGGATCTATCCTTCTGATGCATTTATGAAGTTGTCTATTTTTATAATGTTGTGTTGAAGCTCTTTACTTTGTTGTTGCTGTTTTTAAATTTTTGTTTCATTATTTTTATTTTATTATATTTATATTTTTTTCTTCTCCCATTTTACCCTACAGGTCCTGTTCCTTCTAATGGGCTTTCTGAGTGTATGAAAAAGTTGGCCCCTGTTTCATGAACTTTCACTTGGACACTTTTTCTTCTGTTTTTATTAGTCAATTCCAAAGTTTTAATTTTTGTTATAGTATTTATAATATTATGTTATATTATATTACATCTTAGAAGCCTGTTTATGTTCTAGTAAGAGATAGAAAAATGTAAACCTGGATCAGAGAGGAGGTGAGGAGGAGCTTTGAGGAGTACAGGGAGGGGACCTCTAATTAGAATATATTATTTTGAAAAAAAATCTGTTTTTAATAATAAGAAAAGAAGAAAAATGTTTTGTTTCTGATCTCACCTCTTTGGTGTTACAGTAAGTTTTTTAAGATTCTAAACTATGACAGAAGTATAAACAGAACAGTTTTGACTGTTAAATTTCTGATTGAACTCTTAGAGATTATTTTTATTGCCATTTGCTGGAGAGTACTCATACTTTCTCTGTATGTCTTATTTAACCATGCCCTCACCAACCAGCTATTTGTCTGTCATACACAGAGATTCAATGGTGATGAAAACTCTGTTTCTTTCCAGATTTTAATGGCAAAATATGTTTTGGGTGTTCATTACAATCTGGCAATTTCCCTTTTACTCAGATTATCAATTTTATAACAAATATGACTAAATACACACAGATTTTATTTGACAGCAATGATTAAACAGCTTCTGTCTACACAGCAATGCAGAAACTACTATAGATAAGACATGACTCGGCTCCACCTATCATAAAGCCTAGAAGACAGATACGTATATGACCTGTGCACATGGGACAGTTGCAGATGTTACAGCAGAAGGAGAGGGCAGACATATATATGACAGGGACAGGGATATTTTAAATTAGAAATAGATGGGATTGCTTCTCAGGGGTTTGAGCTTTATAATGTCTTTTTAAAAAGTTTTTAATAATTCTTTGTGGATTTCACATCATGCACAGCAGTTCCACTCATCTCTCTGCTTCTTCACTTCTGCCCACTGCCCTTGAAATCTCCCCCAAACACAAGATCTAAAAGTAAAACAATAACAAAACAAATTAAAGATCTCTTAGTGTGGAAGCTCTAGATTGGCCCAGTGAGTCACACAATATACTCTTTACTCTTTAGTCCATATATCTTTAGCTTGTAATTTTTCATTGCAGTGAGTCATTGGCCTGGTTCGAGGACTCTGGATTCTGCCACACTATGGATAATGGGCTCTTACTGGGCCTTCTCTTTTATTTCCTATTGTTGTCTTGTGTCATAGAGATCCTGTACCTTTGATGTTCAGGTCTGGTCCTTTCACGTGCTCCAGCAGTCCATAGATGAAGTAAAGCTGCTTCTCCAGCATCGCCCCAGTACCTTAATTAGGGTTCCTATTGCTGTAAAAAGATATCATGACCACAGCAATTCTTACAAAGGAAAACATTTGTTTGAGGTGGCTTGCTTGCCATCAAAAGATTCAGATCAATATTATGATGGTACGTGGTGACATGCAGGCAGAGACATTGTGCTAGAGAGGGAGTTGAAACTTCTACATCTTGAAGGCAACAAGAAGTGGCCAGTCTCATGTTGGGCATGGCTCCAGCATATATGAGATCTCAAAGTCTGCCTCCATACTAACACACTTCCTCCAAGAAGACCACACCTATCCCAAAAAGGACACACCTTCTAATAACATCACTCCATATGAGCTAATGGGGCCCAATTACATTCGCACTACCACACTGGCTACCTGACCCAATGTGGCAGACACAAGGAGTAGGTCAGTTCTCCCACCCAGGGCAGGTTGGTGATGTTGGGGATGTGGGGATCATTTTCTCCTGTTCCATTCCACCATGAGGTAGATTAAGCGTGGGGCCAGTTCTCCCACGCATGCTCACAGTGCCAGATCACCTGTGCCTTGTCAAAGGAGTCAGCTGCCTGGGGCCCACTATCCCAAGTGCTGTAGCCAGTAAAGGGCAGGATCAGTATTCCCAGCTTTCCTGCCTGCTGTTGTAGAGGGCAAGGGACCAAGATCAAGGTTGCTATATCTCCTCGGCCCAGTCCATTGCATGGATCATGAGGCTAATTCTTCCATCTCATGTCTTCAGGGCCAGCTCACCCACACTCCCTGACAGCAGGGACAGTTGTACTATATATTCCCTGGGGAGGCACAGGGCCTGCTCACTCACACATGTATGAGTGCTGCAGTTGGTGAGGTATGAGGACAATTTTCCCCTGTTCTACAGTGAGTGAGGGGTGAAGCCAACAGTTTGCAGCCCTAACCTCACTGCTTTTGGTGGTAACAGGAGCTATGAACATCAACAGAGACTGAGGCTGTGGCACAGCCACGAACCCAACATGGTCCCTGGCAGCAGCCCAGGCCTGGATGATGCCAGGACCCAGGGTGGCAGACAGCACATGTCATGCAGGTCTGTATGGGACCAATTGAGGTTTAACCCTCTGACAGTAGCCTGGCCCTAGGTGGTGGTCCAGGCAACTGGTACCCACGTGGCCCTTAGAGGCACTACAGGTCATGAACATCAATTCAGATCCCAGCTGTAGTTGGATCATGGACCCAGACATGGTCCTTGGCAATAGCCTAGGCTTATGGCCTCAGTTGGAAGTGCAGGTCACTCAGATGGACAATTAACCGATGATGGCATGGCCCTTGAACCCCCACATGAACCTGGTCCAACTCTAGATCCTGGGCATATATACCACCTCTGATGGCAACAGGAGCCTCAGACATCAACAGAGGCAGGACCATGGACTCAGACATGTTTCTGGTCACAACTCAGACCAGTAAAATACCTTGATCCCAGGTGGCAACACGTGTCAGTCAAGTCTGTTTGGTCCCAGCAGCATCACAGCCCTTAAAAATCATGAACATGGTTGAGAAATGTCCTTGTAGTAGGATGTAGCATTCTTTGAGTATATGCCCAGGAGTAGCATAGCCGGGTCTTGAGATAGATCGAGTCCAAATTTTCTGAGAACCTGTGAGTGGTCTGAGACTTTTAATATTGCATTTAAAGTTATATCCATCCCTAATTAGCATGATTGAAGCCATCAATTAAATTGGCACAGGTAGAAGAGGTAAGAATCAAAATACTACAAATTGTCCTTTGCTGAGCATAACCAGAGTCTTCTTTAAATTTTGGTCTAGTTCTATATGCTGGTTTTTGGAGGCAAACTAAAAAGACAAATGAACAAAGGAAGAAGAATAGGCATAAGGGAAAGGCAAGAGCTGCTTAAAGACAAGGTGTCCCGAGTTCACTTTGTCTCTTTTAGTAAATTTGAAAACCCATCCATAAATACATTTACTTATATATTTAAACTTGCCAAACATTTATAGAAGATGTTCTATATAATGTGTGGTCAAAGCCTCTTCTCGAAATGGAGAAGAATCAGATGCAATCCATATCTATTTGAGCTAGTGGCTTAGTGTCAAATCCAATAGTCACATAAATGGACACCAGGAAATGGAATCACCTTACAGTGCTGTGTAATATTGCTTTACAGTGTGTGGATATATACCATTGTGATTAATTTCACAGAGAAGCACACTGGCCAATAGCTGAACAGGACAAGGTTAGGCCAGAGAGTCAGACTGGGAGGAAGAAGGACCTATTAGGGGAAGTCTTGCACAAGGAAGCAAGATTGCCATTCCTTACTGAGAAAAGTTACCAAGCCATGTGGCAAAGCCTAAATAAGAAGAAAAATGCAAGAGTTACCTAGTAAAATGCCTGTACTATTAGCCAATAATTTGTAATTAATATAAGCCTCTGTGTGGTTACTTAGGCCTCGCATTCAGAAAAGAAAAATCTGCCTACAAATGGCATCCTAAAGTGGTGCTGGAATTTCTGTAGAATACCTGACAAAGCTTTAAAAAGGATTCTAAATGCACAAAAGAGGAAGCAAGCACAGGTTCTTGGTAACCTCATTTTCTCAGGTAGCGTCTGTTTGCTAATGGCAAGCAGAGACATGGCTCTTTTAAGAGAAAGCATCCTGGCTCAGTACTAGCACCCAAAAATGGGACATTTTTTTTAGGAGGCTATGCTACCAAACACCTAAAGTGGGTTTCTGAGCAGTGGGTGGTACACTTCTCAGTGACAGCATAGGCCCCAAAACTCCCCTGAGTTGGGACAGTATAAATGGCTCTCACCAGCTAGTACCTCCACCATGAAGTTAGGCTCCCAAGGAACTAAACAGGGTGGAGCTAGTCACCAAAACAGAGATGGAGTTCCTAGCCACACCACTTAGCAGTTTAAAGGCTCAGGTAGTCAGAAAAATATTACACATATGCAGTCAAAACAGATTCAAACAGACAGAACTTGTTAACTGGTTACAGTGTGTTTAAAAATACACATAAATTTGGGAAACAAAAGACGGAGAGAAACGATCATAAATTAAAAATAGTTTAAAATAATATTAAAGTCTTTAAAAAGGAGAAGAGTAATAAAAATATAATGTCATGTAAAGATAGGAAATACATAGAAAGTCTGCCTTTTGTATACTTTTATTTTATTTTATATGTCTGAAATTTTTATTGCTTATGAACAAGTGATGGCTAAGATACATTGAAATAAAACTAAACTGTATATTTTTAAAATGTCTTAACTTCAAAATGTAGGTCAAAATATGTACTACTTTGTGTTAGGAATATGTCCTAACACAAGCTCTCTGCCAACACAAAAATCCCAATCAAGCCAAATCACAACCAGCCAAATTAAAGGATATCGAAGTTTAATGGGATTTTTGTGCTCTCAGGTGGCCCAGAGGGGAACTGGGAAGCCACCAATGCAATCACCAGGGAGAAAAAAGGAAAGACCTCAAAGGGACTTTTGGGCTACCTTGTCCCTCCTCCAGGGGGAGGGGGTCAAGGTTTTGGCAGGCTGCCTTGACTCTCCTCTGCAGAAGGGGCCAAGGATTGCTGGGCTCAGGAGCGGGCCCTCCAAAGATGGAGGCCAGAGACCAGGACTTATATTTGGAGGAAGAGTTTATGCTTTTATTTCCATAGGAAAGAAAAGGTTGAGGATTTATTCAAGGTTAAAGATGACCAGGTTTGATTAAGGACGAACTACTGAGATCCTGGCCATAAACATAAGGAAACTAACTTAAAAGAACTATAGATCACATAATGTATATTTTATCTTCTCAAACATTTTACAAGAATCATATTTTGCTGACTTGTGCATAACATACAGCCTGTGATTTTACTAATGCATATATAATATAATGCATATATAATATATGTGATGTATAATATATTCATATATTGCTGACATGCTGACTTATGCATAACATACAGTCTGTAATTTTACATATATATTACCTTTAAATGTTCATGTATTTTCAGGAAAAGGAAACCATACACCAATAAAAAATGGAAGGCCTAGAGGATCCAGGGGATCCAGAATCAAGACTGCTGGCTGTGATGGCCCAACTTCATAAGATATGTCAAGACCCAACAATTATCCCAATTTGCTCAAGGCTCCCCCAAAGATTACCAGTATCTCCAAACAACAGGAAGCAGTCTAACAAAAAACAATGCTCACCATTCCCAAAATATTGATTGTGGATGGTTTTTTTATCACTTAAGTGGTTTTGCTAACAAATTGTCACTGGTCATAGTAAAAAAAAAAGTTAAACAAAGGAGTTAAATTCAGAGATCTCTTTCTTAAAAATGAGGGTTGTAATATAGATATAATCAAATTAAAGAGTAGATTGTTGAAACTACTTTAACCTAAAAAACAGCTATCAATCTCAATATTTTACAATGGTATGGATTTTGGTTTATTGATATAAATTTAAAGTTATTTTTTCTAATATATATATATATATATATATATATAAACCTCTGCAACATTGTGCTTATTCAACTCTTTTAAAATGTAATGCATAATTAAGAAATACAGGTTAGTATTTAGTTATCTATAATAATCAAACATATAGTCATCTTTTGTTTTCAATGTTAAACAGATATATTTAGACAGAAAGATAGACTTTACACACTTCAAAGACCTACAGAATATGACATTTAAAGTTTCAATAATATAAGGCTTTTTTTGGCAGTGAAATGAGTCTGCTTCCGGCAGCACCAATTAACTTCAGAGAAAATAATGGGGATCAAAATCTCCATCTGGAGTTTGTGTTCTGTATGGCAAACGCTTGCCATTTAGGCAAAGAAACTGCCCTTTCCTCAATTACTGACAGTATACCGTCCAAACTGGAAAAGCAGGACACAAAAGAAAGTAACTGTCAGACTCAGTCCTATACTCCCTCAAAATTCCCTGCTTCTTAAAGAATTCTGTCACATATACCAGGACTGTAGGCCAAAAGTGGATGCCCCAATATTAAAGAAGAATTTTGAGTGAATGTCCAGGCAGGTAGATATCCCTGTCATTATGTAACATTTCACCATTCTGGGTTCTTGATAGAGTTTAAGACTAAATAGTCATTGTTAAAGTTTTCCTTTGTTATCATAGAAATAAATTAGGTATAGAACTTTAGAGTTACAAAGATAAGAGAATATTTTCTCTAATTTCATCAAATACAAATGAACTTCATATTATAACTGTAATTCCTATTTAAAAACTGTTTTTTGTATATAATTTTATTATGTTAATGTTAAAATATTTCTTATTATTTAGACAAAAGTGGGAATTCCTGGGTAATATTCCTTTACATTGTGTGAATACATGTCAATGTGATTGGTTTAATAAAGAATCTGACTGGCTAATAGCTGAAGAGGATAAGGTTAAGCTGGAGAGACAAACTAAGAATGCTAAAAGAAAGGGTAGAATTGGGAGAGACTCCAGAAGATAGAGAGAAAAGCAAGATTGGTATGCCATAATGAGAAAAGGTACCTAGACACATGACAAAGCATAGACAAGAAATATGGGTTAATTTAAAATGCAATAGTTAGCTGAGAGTTTGTAATTAATATAAACCTCTGTGTGGTTACTTGGAGCTGGCAGTTGCCAGTCTGCCTACACTACTATCTGGTGAACACAATCAAGAGTATGTGTATAAATGCAAGAAACCTAGGAAAGATTCCATTTCAAGTGACATCAGTGCCTGAGCTCTCCTATTGTAGGAAGGGTAGCTGATAAAGATATTTTGTGAAAGTGGTAAATTACAGGAAAAAAACACATAGTGGTGTGACAGACCCTGTGATGTGAACAATTTAGAGGTGGTAATAGGAGAGGTAAATTGAGACTCCCAATGTATCAGATTCTAAACACCACAGTGAAAGCACAGCTTTCTTTGTCTTACTTCAACCAAGTATTTATGAATATTCATGATATTGTACAAAATATGCCATATGGAATTAGTAGAAACATCTATCAAATAATTAATGGCTAAGTAAAATGAGGTACTCACATATAAAACAATATTATTTGACCACAAAGAAATGATTAAAGAATGACAACATAAGGGTATATGAAAAAAAGCAGAACTTAGATAATATATAATATGAATCAATTTATGTTCAAAACATCCTGAATGAATAAACACATAGTGATATGACACTGATAGAACACATGAGGAATGGAAAAGAGAAAGGATAGGGTATGTGGCTGTCATGGTGAGGATCCAGTTTAACAAGTAAATAGAGGTAATGATTACTTATCATTGTGAATCTTCTAAATCATAAAATTTTATGTCTAAAAGTAGATAAAGCAAAAATTTGAAGCAATTTTATCAAAATAGAAAAAAGTAGACATCTCCACAGCGTACATTTAAAGGAAGTGGTAGTGAGGCTTGTGGCACAGTCAGTCATTCTTTTAAATTACTAGTGAGCAAGACTGCTGTAAAAAGCAAATGCTCCATAAGACCTCTGATAGCTCAGAACCCAGTCAAGAGGTACTTACAAACTTTTGCTCAGATTGACCTTTGATTAGAGGTGTACTCCATATTCACTGAAAGATAGTGTTGATTTCAAAGTAGACATTTCTGGAAGTGTTTTTGTTATGACCTTATTCAGCTTACCGCTGCAAGCCAAATTACTAGGAGAAATAGTTTAGAAATTCTACTCCATGGTCTTCTCACTCTGTTTGTTCCAGAAAGTGATGGGCAGAATATTATAGTAGTGTGTGTGGAGTGGTTGAAAGCTGCTTACTTCATGGTGCCAGCAAAGGAAACAGGAGCCAGGGAAGAGAAACAGGTCCCAAGTCTTACTCCCTCTGAAACTCACTTTGAATAACTAAGTCCAATAACTTATTAGCAGAATGATTGTAAAAGCATATTCTCATCAACACATTCATTTGTTGATAGATTAGATCTTTAGTGCCCATCACTGCTGAGCATTGTTACATTGGGAACCATCCTTCAACATTGATCCTCTAGGCATAATTCAATTCTAAAAGGGAAGGTGCTTTGAGCTTCACTATTGTGTTTGCCTTTCAACTCAATATCTTATAAATCTAAGCTTGAAGAGCCTGATTTCCTTAAGTATCTTCATTTTATTTCTTAAGTGGTAATTCTTCATTTTGAAGTTAAAATGGATCCTTTACACAACTTTGAATAATGCACCTTTGCCAATTGCATCATTGTTTCACTTCAAGGGCAATGATTTGACTCTGAAAACCTCTCAGTCTTTTGTGTTCCAGTCTAGTGCCAAAAGAATTAACATAGATTCTTAATAGCACCATGTGACAGCATGTGAAATAATCTTGTAAATTATTCTAACTTTGCTGAAACAAGACATACAACAATCACTTCTCAACATAATAAAGGCTTCATACAACAGAGGTGCAGCCAGCACTGACTGAATCTGGAAAGCATGTAAATGGACACTGCACTTTTGTTTTTCACCCCTAGAGCCAAGTAATCACAAAAAAATTCTATATTAATTAAGACAATCTTTGGCCAATGGCTCAGGCATATTCATAGCTAGCTCTTACATCTTAAATTAACCCATTTCTATTATTTAGTGTTTTATCACAAGGCTTGTGGTTTGTTACTTCATATGTTGCTTCTTGAACGGCTATATGGCATCTGCCTGACTCTGCCTACTTTCTCTCAGCATTCAGTTTAGTTTTCCCACCTGGTTATATTCTAACCTGCAATAGGCCAAAGCAGCTTCTTAATTAACAAACTATAATAAAACATATTCATTTAATTTAGAAGGGAATTCCACATCATCTCCCCTTTTCAGTCTAAATAAAAAGAAAGGTTTTAACTTTAACATAGAAAAATTGCATGTAACAAAACAGTTATCAAGTAAAAATTACAGTTACAATATTTAGTCTGTTTGTATCTGGCAAAATGAAAGATAATATTCTAGCATTTATTTTATCTTTGTGAGTCTAAAATTTCATATCTAATTTATCTTTTATCATTATTAAGCAAAGCTGTAACTATATTTATCTATCTTCAACATCATCAAAGACCCCAGAAGAATATAATATTACCTAAGCAAAGAGGAACTGCATTGTAAGCAACTTCCAAAACACTGGAATTTATAGAGACATGTCACTGCTTGGACAGTCACCCAAAGTTCTTCTCTAACATGGGACATCTATCTTCAGCCTACTGGCCCATAGTATCTGGCAGACTTTTCCACAAAGCAGGAAATATGAAAAACTGTTTTGCCTTTATTGGCAACTTTTAAGTCATTTTCTTTTGTGTCCTTCAGAATATCTGATAGACTCTCTCATTAAGCAGGAACACTGAAGAACTATCTCACTGTCTTTTGGCAAGTTTAGTGGATATTTGTCTAGGGGTCCTGCACATATAGTTCATACAGCATACCATCAAGCAGTCCAGGCAATAGTAGTTTCTTGCCCAAATAGTTAGCCTTGTCACATTGAAGACAAATTCTATGAGTTTCTTCAATGCCCAATAACCTCTCTGAAGTAATTGGAGATGCCAGAACCAGACATATCTCACTGTTGAGGAAAGTCTAAGTTCTTAAAATATTTTAAATATCATATTCTGTAGATTTTTAAAGTGTTGACGATTATCTATCCAACTAAAATATATCTCTGCATATCTAGAAAACCTAACTAACATGGCTACATGTTTGGCTATTATAAGTAACTATCTATTAATCTGTATTTTCAATTATAATTTACCTTTTTAAATGAGTTGTATAAATATAATAACTTAAATAAGAGTAGAAATATACAGATAACAAAATTGGCCTTAAATTTGTATTTATAAACAAATGCCCGTACCAATGTAAAGTATTTGTTATATCATACCTTCCCTACTTTTTTAGAAATAGATTGACTCTGACCATTAACCACTTATTATCAACCCACTTTAAATGAAAACCAACATTAATAAGCAATAATTTTGGGAATTTGGCATTGTTTTCCCCAAACTGCTTCCTGCTGTTTATTGGGTAAAGTAATGTTAGGGTTCATGGAGACCTTCCATGGGGTCTTGTTATATCAAACCACATTAGCCTAGAAGGAATTCACAGGCTCTCCTTTTCTGTGGAAACAAAAGCAGAACCACTTTTCCAAAGTAACATATCCTCAGACTTAAATTTTAAAGTCAAATATACCCTTAAAATATAAATGTTGATTTAGTTTAGCATCCCCCAGGATAAAATATTTTCAGCAGTTAACTCATTAACAGTGAAAATATCCAAAGAAAACATCCACATCATCCAGACTATGCTTATATTCCATACTTATTTGGCTTATTATTATTTTTACTCTATTATTTTTAATATTTATTTTACTATCTTTACTCCTGTAATCTATTAATATCTGTACTCTTTCTTCTCTCTCTTCTAAGCCCATGTATCCAACACTGCCTAATTCTGAGGTCTTTTTGATCTGAATCTATCTTATTGTGTATCTGTAAACATTTCCTGATGAGGAGAATATTTTTAATGTTCAGCAGGCATAGCTAGGACTAATTCTGTGGCTTTGCCTGTTGGCTCCACCCTATGGCAGAGATGTGTCCACCTCCTCTCTAAGACATGCTTATCACCCCAGCTCCAGGGATGCAGCTGGTCTATGTTACCAGGAAGCAACTTATAACACTCTGACGACAAACCTCATTTTAGTGCCCTGTAGTAGAACTTCCCAAAAGAGCCAGAGTCTTTTTGCTGCCAGTATGAAACAGGAAGCCATCTTTTAAAGAAGCCATGCCTCTGCTGTGGCCAGCAAACAGAGACTATCTGAAAAAAATGCAGCTACCAAGAAGCTCCAATTGGCTCATTTTTTTATGGGTCTAGAATCCCTATTTTTGATATTTGTTGGCTTTATGAGGATGTATGTTGCCAAACATTGGGCACCATTATGTAATGGAGACAGCACTTTCATTTTCTGGCTATCTGAACCCAAATAATCACACAAAAACTGTATTAATTGCAACGCTGTTTGTCCAATGGCTCATCCATATTCTGTACTCGATCTTACATCTCTAACTAACCAATTTCTATTATTTTATATTTTGCCACAAGGTTTGTGATTTGTTATCTCACATTTTGCTTCTTGGGCAGCCACATGGTGTCTGCCTGGCTTAACTTTCTCCCTGCATTGAGTTTAGTTTTCCTGCCTTGCTATATTCTGCCCTTCCATAGGCCAAAGCAGTTTCATTATTAACCAATGGTAATAAAACATTATCCTGCAGCTGCTAAGAGGTTGCCATAAGAGCATTTTAGAAGATTCCTTATTGTACTACAGTAATAGCTTATTTTGTCATTTTAATTTTTGATTAATCAATATTGCCTATATTACCCTCTTCTCTTTGCCCTTCCCTTCTCCTCCATTGCCCTCTACTTCCACCTTCTCCCCTCTCATTTCCTCTGCTTTTTAAGTTTGGAGACAGGGTCGTACTATGTGAGCTAGTCTGGACTTGAACTTCCTATCTAGTCCAAACGTGTTCAAATTTGTGAACCTGATTTCACTGCCTACACAGTGGAATCTCATATGCAAAGCAGAAGGCACCCCCTTTAAGTTAAGAATGAGGACAAGGTTGCCTAAATTATTATCCTTATTCAATATAGTACTTAGAACTTATAAAAGAGAAAGAAACAAATGGGAAAAGAATAAAAAATATTCAGATCATTCTTCCATTTATATAGTATGTTCTTATTTAGAAATTATGCAGAAAAACAGATTCACAAAAAGTCTATTAGAACTGGCAATGACTGTCAGAAAACTAGCTGTATATAACATAAACACATCAAATTCTACAGCTTTTCCATATACAAACTACGAAGTCCCTACAACGTATGTCAGCTAAATAGTCTTCACAATAGCTTCAACCTTGTTAAAAATCCACTTAACATTTCTAGGTATAAACTTAAGGTAATAAAGACCCTGAAAAGGAAAACTGTAAAGTACCAAAGAAGTTACTTATAAGAGACACTAGAAAATGGAACTATATAATATGCTCATGGATGAACAGATTGTAAACTGTTGATAGGGCCATTTACTAAAACAATGTAAAGGCCCAATGGAATCACCAACAAAGTAATAAAGTTGTAATGTCAGTCATCATATGAGTAAAACATAAGAAGTGGGTAATAAGCCCAACTAGCAACAATGATCTCATTGTAGAAAGGAGTTCCAAGAATATAGCTTTGAAAAAAGTGTCATTATCCAAACTGGGTAGGCTCCCACAAAGCCAGCACATTACGTAGGATCAAAACCCCTTGCCATTGTCCTTGGCGTCTCATCAGCTCTCATTGTTCGCCATGTTCAGAGAGTCCAGTTTTATCCCATGCTTTTTCAGTCACAGTCCAGGTGGCCTTGGTGAGCTCCCAATACAACAGCTCCGCTGTCTCAGTGGGTGGGTGCACCCCTCGTGGTCCCCACTTCTTTGCTCTTGTTCTCCCTCCTTCTGCTCCTCATTGGGACCTTGGGAGCCCAGTCCAGTGCTCCAGTGTGGGTCTCTGTCTCTATCTCCATCCATCACCAGATGAAGGTTCTATGATGATATGCAATGTTCACCTTCCTAGATATGGACGGAGGGGGGAGGACCTAGGACTTACCACAGGGCAGGGAACCCTGACAGCTCTTTGGACTGGAAAGGGAGGGGGAAAGGAGTGGGGGGAGGGGGAGAAGGGTGGGAGGAGGGGGAGAAGTGTGGGAGGAGGGGGAGGGAAATGGGAGGCTGGGAGGAGGTGGAAACTTGTTTTTTTTTCTCATTTTCTCAATAAAAAAAAGATTTAAAAAAAAAGTGTCATTAACAAGTGATACTTTGAAATGAATATCCAGGCATATAAGAATGAAATTACTGGGGCTGAAAAGGATGCTCAGTAGTTAAGAGCATTGGCTGCTCTTCCAGAATCCTGAGTTCAATTCCCAGCACCCACGTGATAGCTACAACCATCAATAATAGGATCTGATGCCCGCGCTGGCATGCGGAATGCACATACATTAAAAAAAAATTTAAAAAGAATGAAATTACCATGTACAAAAAAATTCATAAAAACAGATAAAAGAACTTTAAGGTCTACAACTTTGGAAATACCATGGATAAACAGATCAAAAGTCATTATCTAGGCATGGTTTTGGGTTTCTAAACTGAATTTTCACAACTCATAAATTAGTAGCAAAACCTGATGCATGAAATTGGCATTCACAGCTAATGATCTCACTGTACCGACACAGCGAAGACACATTCTGTGCTGGTGGTTTTCTCATGAGCACTGCCCATCATTTTTGAGTCATGCTTCATACCATCATCTGAAGTAAAAGATCAGCCTTCTCTCACTAGGATGGCCCTCTTCCGTCCACATGTGTGACTGAGCAGACACAAACATGACTGTTCTCTATTTTTTCTTCTATTTAGAACATTTAGATTGAATCTAAAAATTAAAACTAAAGGCTCTAAATTAGCTCCTTTGCTACTTCATCCTTAGAAAAGTGGAAAATCACACACATATAGACATATACAACACACACCTAAAGCATACACATAAAAAACACCACATACACATGTACACACAAACATATTACATACAAACACACATGTAAACCCATACCACATAAACATATACACCACAAATACACACACACACACACACACACATCACAAATACATACATACATATACACTGTACATGATTGTTAAACCTCTAGGGAAAAGCTATCCTGACTTGTCAGGGTATTATCTAGATCTGCAATAAAACAGCTCTGGACGATAGGACAGCTCTGTTGGAAAAGGTATCCTGACTTGTTGGGAAATCGGGCTATACCTGGAGCTGCAATAGGACAGCTCTAGAGGAAAAAGTATTTTGACTTGTTTGTGAGTCACGTTATACTGGAGTTGCAATAGGACAGCTTTGGTAGCTAGATAAGGTATCCTGTCTTGTTGGAATATCAGCCTATACCTGAATCTGGGGTGCAGTAGGGAGTGGTCACCCCACAGGGTGGAGCAATCCTGTTCCTTTCCTAGAGAAAAACCATTACAGCTGAACTCTGCTCAGTTGCCCTAAGGGAATGTCCTAGCAGAGCTATTCATTACTTCTTTTGCTCTACTTTGGCCCAAGATGTTACTTATGATTCACTCTGCTAAAGAGGAAGCCCCTGCAGAAAGACAGCAATCTCCTTCAACTCTCGTGAATAGTTATTTCTTATGCTCAACACCAAAGGGCATTTCCTAGTAGATGTAGATATTTCTTCTGATTTTTCTGCTCAGACTCCCTTAGTGAACATCTCAGCAAAGGTTCTTCTTTTCTGCATGGAAGAAAGAAGATACCCATCCAAAACTCTCTTAAGAAAGAGATTTATTTGGGAGGAAGAGACTAGGAAAGTGGTTGTCTTTGCCAGAGTGGGAAAGGACAGTCAGCAACTGAATTGGCAAGGGGGATTATATAGGGCTTTTGGGGGGTAGAGTCTTCCCAGGGAAAAATTTTTCTGATTAGGGATTGTTAGTTTTTCTGCCCAGGGATTATTTAGTTTAGTTGGTCAGGAATTTGGCTCTGGTTTCAGGGCCAAACTGCTTCTTTCACTAGTCTTCTTCAATTCTTCGGCTCTAGTTTAGGGGCCAGGGCATATTTCTTTTACTGGCTCAGTTTTCAGATGTAGGGTACATTTCTTTCACTGGCTCTGGGTTCACAGTGTTCAGGGATTGCTTGGTTCCCTGCTCAGATTTGGTTGGTGTCCTGCTCAAGGATTTGTTGGTTTCATATTCATTTATTCTGGGGCAGAGTAGACTTTGGTTTCAGGGACAAATTGTGTTTCTTTTGCTGGCCTTTTTGTTCTTGTTTTTGTTTTAGCTCTCTAGCTCTAGTTTTGCAGGCAAGGCACATTTCTTTCACTGCCTCTGGTTCCAGGGTGAAAGTTTGCTTCTTTGCCTCTGATTTCAGTCAGAATGTGTATTTTAGGTTCTGGTCTCAGGGTTAAAGGTTTTTTGTTTGTTTGTTTCTGGCTCAGGTTTCAGATCCAGAGTGGGTTTCTTTGACTGACCCTTTTACTGCCCCCCATGTGCACATGTATATGCACAAACATGCAATTATGTACACAAAGTATACATATTTTATTAAGGAGAATTTAAGTTGGAATCAAGTGAAAATTCTTACCAGAATCAGGAATGGATTTAGTGTTTTTTATATTTTTCTGAAATTTAGTATGTGACCTTAGAAAAACAATTTTTAGTTTTAAGTGTTGTTTATAAAAAGTTAACACATTTAGACAATTTTGCTCTTATTTTTTTAAAAATAATAAAAGTTAAACAGTAAACATATATGACCCTGTATTGTTTTTAAATCTGGATTTGTCCTGTGAAGACTGAAGCTATCATAAAATGGGTAGATGTAGCGGTCTAGAAAGTCTTTCTGAGAGAACACTATTTTAAAGCTCCATGGCAAAGGCACTTTTAAGACCAAATTTCCAGCCTCAGTCTCTCTCTCTTTTTTTTTTTTTAATATCTCAACTGGTTTCTAAGTCACAGTTTAGGAAAACATGAAGAAACACTATCATCTCTGCAATCAGTAATTTTGCTAATATTACTCTTATTATCTTCAGAAAGATGACTTTGGCAAATTTTCTAGCATGACTAATATAACAAGGTAGAAAAGTTCAAATGAATCATCTCATCTGAAACCCATTTTATGGGCCTAATGTTTAAATAATATTTTACATGACATTATCAACCAATTGAATGGAATCACAGATCAGGCTTCTGTCTCATATATTTCCAATATGATTAACATTAAGGAATATATTTTATAGTGAAACTGAGCATATTCAATGGGAAAATATAGCTTCATTAAACAATAGTTGTTATTTCACTACAAATGCACTAATATTTAACCCATCTTTTGTAATTTCACACTATACACAATTTCTGTTATGGTTTAAATATTGGCAGACTCACAGTATTTGATACTTTAGTGTATAACAGTCCATATTAAAAATACTGGTACTTGGCCTTATCAAAGCCACAGCTGATTCTAGACAGCTCCTGCAGTTAAAAAAAAAGAGGCCTGGTGTAAAGCATTTCCTGGACAATTATGATTTTGTTAGCTATGACTGACCTATATTTTTAGAAGAGACAGTGTGTCTTATACTTTGCTCATTCTAAACAAGCCTTTGCCACTGTTTGACATTGAAAGCACTTTTCCTATCTTTTCCATTCATATTGTAAATTTTCGATTGAAGGAAACTATGCTCTGATTTGAAGAATGTTGAAAAGAAATTCACTTATATTAAAAGTGAAAATTACTGCTGAGTAGTACTCTAATATGTATATATTCCATACTTTCTTCATCCATTCTTCCGTTGAAGGGCATCTAGGTTTTTTCCAGGTTCTGGCTATTACAAACAATGCTGCTATGAACATAGTTGAACATATGCTTTTGTTGTATGATAGGACATCTCTTGGGTATATTCGCAAGAGTGGTATTGCTGGGTCTAGGGATAGGTTGATCCCAAATTTCCTGAGAAACCACCACACTGCTTTCCAAAGTGGTTGCACAAGTTTGCATTCCCACCAGCAATGGATGAGTGTGCCCCTTACTCCACAACCTCTCCAGCAAAGGCTATCATTGGTGTTTTTTATTTTAGCCATTCTGTCAGGTATAAGATGGTATCTTAAAGTTGTCTTGATTTGCATTTCCCTGATCGTTAAGGAAGTTGAGTATGACCTTAAGTGTTTTTTGGCCATTTGAACTTATTCTGTTGAGAATTTTCTGTTCAGCTCAGTGCCCCATTTTTTAATTGGGTTGATTAGTTTTTTAAAGTCTAGTTTCTTGAGTTCTTTATATATTTTGGAAATCAGACTTTTGTAAGTTGCAGGGTTAGTGAAGATCTCCTCCCACTCAGTGGGTTGCCTTTTTGTCTTAGTGACAGTGTCCTTTGCTTTACAGAAGCTTCTCAGTCTTAGGAGGTCCCATTTATTCAATGAGGCCCTTAATATCTGTGCTGCTGGGGTTATACGTAGGAAGTGGTCTCCTGTGCCTGTGTGTTGTAGAGTACTTCCCACTTTCTCTTCTATCTGGTTCAGTGTGTTCGGACTGATATTGAGAATTTTAATTTATTTGGACTTGAGTTTTGTGCATGGTGATAGATATGGATCTACTTTCATTCTTCTACAGTTTGACATCCAGTTATGCCAGCACACTTTGTTGAAGATGCTAGAGTACTACTCAGCAGTAAAAAACGATGACTTCTTGAATTTTGCATGCAAATGGACGGAAATAGAAAACACTATCCTGAGTGAGGTATCCCAGACCCCAAAAGAGGAACATGTGATGTACTCACTCATATTTGGTTTCTAACCATAAATAAAGGACTTTGAGCCTATAATTCGTGATCCTAGAGAAGCTAAATAAGAAGGTGAACCCAAAGAAAAACATATAGGCATCCTGCTGGAGATTAACTTTCATCGGGCGATGAAAGCAGACAGAGACAGAGACCCAAATTGGAACACAGGACTGAAATCCCAAGGTCCAAATCAGGAGCAGAAGGAGAGAGAGCACGAGCAAGGAACTCAGGACCGCGAGGGGTGCACCCACATACTGAGACATTGGGGATGATCTATCGGGAACTCAACAAGGCCAGCTGGACTGGGTCTGAAAAAGCATGGGATAAAACTGGACTCACTGAACATAGCGGAGAATGAGGACTGCTGAGAAGTCAACAAGGACACTGGGTTTTTATCCTACTGCACGTACTGGCTTTGTAGGAGCCTAGGCTGTTTGTATGTTCACCTTACTAGACCTGGATAGAGGTGGGAGGTCTTTGGACTACCCACAAGGCAGGGAACCCGGACTGCACTTCGGGCTGATGAGGGAGGGGGACTTGATTGGCGGAGGGGGAGGGATTTGGGAGGCGGTGGAGGGGAGGAGGCAGAAATCTTAAATAAATAAATAAATAAAAAGAAAAAGCCTGGTACACCCCTCCATATATAGATGTGCCAGCCAGCCATTTATGTGTAAAAAAATGAAAATTAATTTTAAATATATTTGTTTTAAAATGGAAGTTTCTTTCTCCAAAGTTTAGTTTGTATATCTCTTTTAATGTTTTATTGTCTTCAGAAACATCTGATAGAATTCATGTAATTATATGTTAAATAACTATAAATTTCTTTCTCACTCTTTCTTGACAGAAAATATAATAATGACAAAACAAGAATTTTGATCTCATTATTGAAAAAATGGCTTATCTCAATCTCAAAAACTTGTTAAAACATGAAGCTAAACAGAGGGAAAAATTCAAATAAGACCATCTGGAGGTTGAAATACGATACTTTGAACAATGTTTTTTATTTTGCCAAAGTTCAGCCAGTTGGCACTTTTTTCTTAACCTAGACCCATAATAGAATACCATCTAAAGTGTAAAGAGAAAATTTTCAAAATAAATTAAACAGTGCTTAGTACTGCCACCTCAGTCTTTTTAAGTTTCTCTCTCCTTTATTTTTGCTGTGCTTATGTAACCTGAATGTGTAAGCCAAACAGAAAGAAGAAATCACACTTTGTTGCTTTTTTTTTAATTTAATAATCCAAGCTTAAGGCAAGGTAACTTATTATAATATGAGAAATAATCACACAATGTTAAACCAGAAATCAAAGAAAGATTTATTCCTGGACAGGGTGAAGAAAAATATAATCATACATACATATTGTTTATGTCACTTCTCATACACGATTTAGACCTTTTTCACATGGGAACATCTTATTCATCTCAATGGCACTAGGAAAAGTGGGAAATATGTGACTTGCTTAGAGGCAACAGCTCCATCACTTTTTTAACAGCTCAACACTAGAGTTAGTATTTGACCTACTTTATTAGCTTTTCTTGAATCCAGTCTGAGTTGTTCTCATAATATTCATGGTAAAGACAAATTTTTTTTGGCAAAATTTAAGTAGCTCATTTGAAGTAGACTTTATGAAGAGAACTGACTGGCAGATATTATTTCAATCATATATGTTTCTCATAATATAGCAGAAATTCAAGAAAATGACATAGCTAAGTAGAGAAATTTCAAAGTAAATGAAAAAGTAACAACTGGAATTTGTTCATTTTTAGTTCTTTAGAATTTTTTATGAGTTTTGACTATCATAATTCCTTTCTACCTCTAGCCAGATGAGCTTTTTATCTTACTCTCTCAACTTTGTATCCTCTTCATTTTCACACATCAAGTCCAATTTCTGCAGCCTATGTGCTCATAGAAGTATGGTCTTCCACTGGAACTGATGGACCTGCCAGGAACAAGACCCTTAAAGAAAACGGCCATCTCCCTCTCCCAGCAGCTATTAGCTAACAGACAGAACCTCTGCTAGGTGTACACTGCACATCTAACTCCTACTCCATGCTTGTATTTAGTTTGGCTCGAGCTTGAATGGAGCTTGCACTTGCTAACCTAACCTCTGATAGTTCATGTGTGCAGATGACCTGTTGTTACTGAGGATATCTGTATCTTTGTATCCTGGTTCTCACAGATGTTCTTCTAACATGAGTTTCAAAATAATCCCTAATGTTTGAGTTGTAAATGTTCTTATACTCTATATCGTTGAAAGCTGTGGGTACCCATATTAATTATCATCCACTGAAAATTAAAGTTTCTGCCAAAAAATTGAGGGATGACTTAATCTATATCAGTGTCTGGATGAGCAGACTCCAGCAGCAGAGGGCTTAAAAGGAAGCCATAGTACTATGGCTTTTCTTTCTGAAGGGTTTAGGGAAAAAGACACACTCTCTTTTGAGCATTTCCTTCTTTATTTTCTATTCTTCTCTGTTCTTTTCTGTGTTCCTTCTGTGTTCTTTCTACTGTATCCTTATTTTTTACAGCTTATATATCCCAACAAAGTTTTTCAAGCAATATAGAAATTACAATGTGGTTGCATTCTGTTTTTCAAGTGAATAATTGCAATGAATGCAAAGCAAGCATTAAAAACAACATGTTTTTCATAGCCCTTACATAATCAAACATTTTATATATTACAGTTGAAATTTATATTATATTTTATATTACTTTATCCCAATTTGCTTTAGGTTAGATTAATTTTGTGGGCAAGCAAGGTATTCTGCTCAGTCATGTCTTTTACTGGCAGGCTGCATTGTGCAGTTATAAAGAAAGAGCCAAGAATGGTTTCACTTATGTTTAAATTTAATTTTATAAGAAATCTTAAAGGAATCAAATCTATACTTTCATATATGAAAAAGAATCAGCCAGCTGTTGGCAGAGGTTTCTGTCCCACCCAGTCCCAAAGAGGTTCAGTCCCAAAGAAACACACAGAAGCCTACATTAATAATAAACTGTGTGGGGTATTAGAAGAAGCTTTCTTATTAAATAATCCTTACATAATGCATTAACCCATAATTCTTGTCTGTGTTAGTCACGTGGCTTGGTACTTCTTATCAGTAAGGCATTCTCATCTTATATTCATCCCCTGTGTCTGGGTGACAACTGAAGACCGAATCTTTCCTCTTCCCAGAATTCTCCTGTTCTGGTTGGTTACTGGCCAATCAGCATTTTATTAAACCAGTACAAGTGTTAAATATTTATAGGTATAAGACCATTACCCCACAACACTTCAGTCCTCTTTTCTTTTTTCTCCCAAGCCTACATATATTTTTAAATACATTGTAAACCAGTTAGAGCTTTTTGGGCTTGAATGTTTGTGTGCCCACTCAGGGTTGGGCTGAGATCAAGCTGGTGGCTCAGCTCTTCCTGCCTGGTAGGCAGCAGGATCAGGTCTACTAGAAAGTGGCAGTTTTGAAATATCAGTTTCTGGACTGGGCCACCATCACGATCTCAGACTGGATCCGGCGGGAGACAGCTTTTGAATAGGGTTTTGTGAGTAAAGTGCTAAGGCTTGCTTAATGGCAATGTGGACTCACTGTGTGCCTGGAACTGCATGCAGATCAGGGGCACCAAATGGCTCTGAGGCAGGAGTGGCTCTGCCATGCTGAAGTGTGCTGATCTCAGGAAGGAACTATCGTAATTACTGTAATAACAGCACAATTAAGGTTTAGACTGGCAGTAAACAGGCAGTACCATATTACCCCTACATGGTGTAATCTAAGTTTTTAAGAAGCGCTTAGCATTTTAAGAAGTGCTCCTGGACTGTAAAGAATTACAGATTCACAATAGGACAAATTCAGACATAAAAGACCTCTAAATGGGTCACAGTGTTGGATGTATGTAGGATTAGGAGAGAGAAGAAAAATAATATAGAGAATAAATTTAATGCCTTAAAGTTATGCCTTAAAAGGGACAAAGTCTTTAAAGAGACAGAGTACAGATAGTTATAGATTAAAAGAAATAAGGAAAAATAAGCAACTTAAAAATGGAAAATTCACAGAGAGCCTGGATTCTGTGTATTATTGAATTATTGGAATTTTTGACTGTGAAGGAGCTAACAGAGATATATTTCATTGTGTGGTCTGCTAAGCTAAACCAGAGTGGATATTATAAATATATCTTGACTTCAAAATTTGGGTCTAAGGATATAATGCTTTGGAAAAAAAATGTTCTTTTGTTTTCACAGAAGATGAGAACTTGTGGACCAATAATATGGTTTCGTGGACCCCGCCCTCCTGAGAGGTTGCCATAAATACCCTCAAAAAATTACTTCACTCAACTACCAACTGAGATGAACCTAGCAGACAGGTTATAACCATGAAAGACCTGAATAACAGTGTCCCCATACAGCAGGAAGCAGTTTGGAGAGAAAAAACTGCACTCATATTCCCAAATATTATTTATAAATGTTCTTTTACATTTAAAGGGGGATATGATATAGATATGAATAATTTACAATGGTATAAATTTTGCTTTTTTGATATAAATTTAAGGTCAATTTTGTTATATGTATCTTGATTAAGGTATTGTGATTGTGTAGTTCATTTAAAAATGTAGTACAATATTCAAGCTTGTAGTCATGTTATTTAGATTTTCTAGATATATAGAGATATATTTCAGATAGATAGACATTCTTCATATCTTTCAAAGACTACAGAATATAGCATTTTAAATGTTTTAATAACTTAGGGCTTTTCTTCTCCTGGCAGCACCAATCTACTTCAAGAGGAAGATGGGCATTGAAGAAGCTCCTTATGGAGTTTGATAGCCATTTGGGCAAGAAACTGCTCTTGCCTGGACTAATGCATAAAGTGAACATAAAGAACCCACAGAGACTGTTAAACTTGCCTAAAGAAAGGTGAGATGATCTTTCTGGGTTCCTGATTCATGAAGGAGTCTACAAGACATTCTTCAGGATACTGAAGAAAGTGACTGAACTGTCTTTAAAATTTCCTGCTTCATGGATATGTTTGCTGGACACTATGGGCCTATAGGCTGAAGATGGATGCCCCAACAGTACAGAAAAACTTTGGGTGACTGTCCAGGCAGCAAAATGTCTCTGTTATTTCTAGAGTTTTGTAAGTTGCTTACTTATTGTTTACTTAAGTAATATTATATCCTCCTGGAGTCTTTAATGGAGTTGAAGAATGGAGTCATAGTTTTCCTTAGTTATGATGAAAGATAAAATATAAATATATAAATATTGTAACTGTAATTCTTGCTTGATAACTGCTTTGTTTTATGTAATTTTACTATGATAAAGTGAAAGCCTTTATTTTTTGTTTAAACAGAAAAAGGGAGAAAGGTATAGGAGGTCCTTCTTTCTATGTGTTGCTTTCATTGGTTGAATAAAGAAAACTGACTTGGCATTTTGATAGGGCAGCTCTTAGGTGGGCAGAGTAGACAGAACAGAATGCTGGGAGGAAGAAGGGCAGTGTGGCAGATGCCATGCCTCTCCTACCCAAGACAGATATTGATTAGACTCATACTGGTAAGCCACAGTCAAATGGTGATACACATAATGGAAATGGGTTAATTAAGATGTGAGAGTTAGCCGATAAGAGGATAGAGCTAATGGGCCAAGCAGTGTTTAAATTAATACAGTTTCTGTGTAATTATTTTGGGGTTAAGCTAGCTAGGTGGCGGGACACAGCCCGCTGCCCTCCCTACTACAGCAGGTAGTGGGGATCACCCTACACTGTTTACACCATGACAGATACCAGAGAAAGATAGCAGCAGTAAACATGTAAGGGTACAACAGAAGCAAAAGTCTTTCTGGAGTCTGGGGTCTCAGTGTCTTTCCAATGTTAGGTTAACATATTAGGAGGCTCCCTTCTGGTGGGCTGATACCTTTAACTTTAATTCCCACCTGCTGTTCCTCTGACATGGCCACCGGCATCTATGGTTACAACAATAAGTTATTGGTTGTCAGTTTAATATTATGTTCATTTAGTAGAATAATAGCAGTAGATTTATTCCCAAGGTATAATGAGTTGTCTAGTAACAGCTTCATAGTATAAAAATGGTGTTAGGTATGAGGCTTATCTTGTAGAATAGCACTTTAAAACAATCAGAAAGTTGTTGATATCCAAAGAGATTCATGCCAATATTGCTCCAGTAGACATGTCTTAAAATGTCTTTCTTTTCTTTGCTAGTAATGATAGAGAATTCTCTTTGGCTATACAAAACTTACGACTGCTAAGAAATATCCAACTCTCACAATTCTGTACCCAACAAATATAACACTTACAAATTCATTCACTAAAAAATTTTCTGCAATATTTGTAAATATTCCACGTATTATATGTTTATAAATCATTTAAATGAATAACATTTTTAAAATGAGAGAAGTCACAGGATGTTTTCATCATAAATTTATTTAGATAGAAACAAGTTATGTGAAATATGTTAAGAACTCAGTTTTCCTTGCTAGAATTCATAGTTGTTCTCAATATTTTCTGTTTTCTTATATTTTAAGCTTTGTTTTCTGAATGAATTTAAATTGTTTAGAATAAGCTGTTACCAAATATCGGATATGTGTCAAAAATTAGAAGAAAATTAATCAACCTATACTTAGAAATGAAGAAAGAAGTCTGAGAAAGTATTACAAAACCAAAAAAATTTTGTGTATATATATGTTTGAAGTAAGCAAAATCTGAAATGTTTGAAGTTGATGCAGTCATGGTATTTTATATTAAATATTAAGCTGTTTGAGTTTGAAATATCTTTAGGCTCCTTACTATGTTCTAATAAAAAAAGCATTGTGCTTATTTATAATAGGAATGAAACATATATATATAATATATGATGTGCTATTGGAGTGGATTTGTGAACATTCCTCTGCTGTGATAATCTTTAAATGTTTAACTGTTTTCTAATAAAACTGAATAAAAATAATATATAATATTGTTTCTGTATATTAAGCCAATTAAAAATAATATTTATGTTTCTATATTTAACATATATGCAATTTTTAAATTTCTGTAAATTTTATTATTTTTATTCCTTCCTGTTATTGCTTGATTTATATAGATTCATCTTAATAGGACATGTCAGGTTTTCATATTCTTGTTAGTTATTATGCTGTACTTTGTACTATGACTTTCAATAATTTTTGAAATATGATTAAGTATAAAAATGATAATGGGTACTCATCACCCTCTGCACTATACTGAAAACAAACAATTCAGTATTTTATAGAACTGTCATGTCATATCTCTAAAGACATGACAAATCAAGGGCTCACTTGTAATTCTTTTTATCTAAGCTCTGGATTTCATCTTTGGTAAATCAACCAGCTACCCATGCTAAACATGACATCATTGTACTCTTTGTAGCTGAAGTATCTTTCATTTATCCACCCTCTTTGCTGTCTTACCACTTCTATCACCTGCATGTAGATGAGGAGGAGAAGAAGTGGTAATTTAAATATCAGCTCTCCTATTATATTTATTGTCTGTTGGGTCACACAAGGAATATATTCAAAGCTCTCTCATCTCACAAAACTCCAAGGACTGTATGGCAGATGCAGCTATATTCTGATGTAAAATTGAAGAAATGTAACATGAGGGCCTGCTTATACCAGCAAACCCCAAAGAAGGGAAACACAAAAACACTACCACCAAAAATTAATAGGAATTAACAATCACTGGTTATTAATATGTCTTAATATCAATTTACCTATAAAAAGCCACAGGCTAATAGAATGGACACAAAAGCAGGATTATTCTTTCTGCTATAGACAAGAAACATACCTCAACCTCAAAGACAGACATCGCCTCAGAGTAAAGAGTTGAGAAATGAATTTACAATCAAATGGATCCATGAAACAATTGGGTGTGGCTGTCCTAATATCTAACAAAATAAACTTCAAACTAAAATCAATCAGAAGAGATGGAGAAGGACACTTTATACTCCTGACAGGAAAAATCAAGATAAAGTCTCAATTATGAACAACTATGCCTCAAATACAAAAGCATCCACATATGTAAAAAAAAAAAGTTACTAAAGTTTAAATCACACTACAAACCCCAAACTCCGTAACATAAAGGGCTGGCTTGTTGGAGTTATGTCATGCCCAGTTCCCCACAGCTGGCAAGCCCCAAAGAAAATCACACAGAGATCTCCATAAGTTATAAAACTGATTGGCCCATTAGCTCAGGCTACTTATTAGCTCTTGTAGCTTATATTAACCCATTATTCTTATCTATGTTAGCCACATTGCTCAGTACCTTTCACAGCGGGGCAGGTCACATGTTTCTTTGGTGGTCTGGGCTGGACTGTGGAGGGAGCTTCCTGCTTCCCAGAATACTCCTGTTCTCATCGCCCCATCTCTACTTCCTGTCTGGTTGACCCGCCTATACTTTCTGCCTGGCCAATCAGTGTTTATTTCAAACATGACTGACAGAATACAGACACTTCTCTCTGTCATCTCTCTATGTGTTACTTTCATTGGTTAAATAAAGAAACTGCCTTGGCTTTTTGATAGGGCATGATTTAGATAGGTGGAGTAGACTGAACAGAATGCCTGGATAAAGAAGCAGAGTCAGGCTGACATCATGATTCTCCAACCCAAGATGGATGTAGGTTAGGATTTTTCCCAGTAAGCTATCACCTCTTGGTGATACACAGATTATTAGAAATGGGTTAACCAAGATGTGAGAATTAGCCAATAAGAGGCTATTACTAATCGACCAGGCAGTGTTTAAATGAATACAGTTTCCGTGTAATTATTTCATGTGTAAAGTTGGCGGGAAGCAGCCCGCCACTCTCCTTTTACAACACATCAATAGCAGGATACTTCAAAATCCCACTCTCCCCAATAGACAGGTCAACCAGACAAAAATTTAATAGAGAAACAAGAGAACTAGCAGATGTCATCACTCAAATGGACTTAACAGACATTTAAGAACATTCTATGGCAGCAAGCAAGGTAGGCCCTTTGTTTGTGAACTACCTGGCCAGCAAGTAGATCTGATCTCAGTGACAGAAGAGCCAGCAGTGGGGTGAGTGAGTTCCAGACCCTGGGCAGCAGCCCAGACACGGAAAGCAGACATCCCTTATCCCCCTATACTTCTTGGTCTTCCTGCAGGGGGCTATAATCCCCAGCTACTGCCTCTCTCTTCCTACCACACCCAGCTTGCATCCAGAAAACCCCTCCCTTATGCCTCCCTCCCCTCTTCGGGCCCATAACATCACCCAGCTCAGCCTGTTTGTGTGCTGGGACCCAGTCGTAAGGGCAACCAGGCAGGTGGGAGTCCCTTTGTCTCAATATCCTCCTGCAGTAAACTAGGTAGGCCCTTCATTTGTGAGCTACCGGCCAGCAAGGAGATCTGATCTTGGTACCAGGAGATCCATCAGTGGGCAAGGAGACCTGATCCTGTAAAAGAATATCCATAGGGGAGCATTTGGAGAAAGAGATGGGCAGGCGCCAATGCAAGGGGCCCAGCAATCTGAAAAACAACATGAAACCACCACAACCCAGCGAATTTACAACAGGAGGACATGAACACCTTTATCAAGAAGAAGTAGAAAAAACTGACTTTATAAAAGTGATAGAGGCCCTTAAAGAAGAAGTGAAAAACTCCCTTAAAGAAATGGATGAGAAGAATAACAAAAAGTTTGAAGAATTGAGTAAATCCATTAATGATGTTCTAGGAAACCAAGAAAAAACAATCAAACAGATAATGGAAACAGTTCAAGACATGAAAACTGAAATGGAGGCAAGGAAGAAAACAAACTGAGGGCCGGCTGGATATGGAAAATCTAGGTAAAAGAATAGAGACTACAGAAACAAGCATAAGCAACAGAATACAAGAGATAGAAGAAAGAATCTCAGATTCTGAAGATACCATAGAGAAAATAAACACACTGATCAAAGAAAACAGCAAATACAACAAACTCTCATCACAAAACATGCAGGAAATCTGGAAAAAAATAAAAAGACCAAACCTAAGAATAATAGGGGTAGAAGAAGGAGAAGTACAGCTCGACGGCCCAGAAAATATATTTAATAAAATTATAGAAGAAAACCTTCCCAAGCTAAAGAAAGATATTCCTATGAAGGTTCAAGAAGCGTACTGAACACCGAATAGACTGGATCAAAAAAAAATAAAAAAATAAAAAATATCCCCTCACCATATAGTAATCAAAACAAAAACATACAGAATAAAGAAAGAATATTCAGAGCTGCAAAGGAAAAAGTCAAGTTACCTATAAAGGTAAACCTATCAGAATTACACCTGACTTCTCTATGGAAACCATGAAAGCCAGAAGGTCCTGGATAGATGTACTGCAGAAACTAAGAGACCTTGGATGCAAGCCCATATTACTATACCCAGCCAAGCTTTCATTCACTATAAATGGAGAACACAAAATTTTCCAGGATAAAAACAAATGTAAACAATGCATAGCCACAAATCCAGGCTTACAGAAAGTAATAGAAGGAAAATCACAAACCAAGGAGTCCAACAATGACCACAATAACTCAGACATCTAGTGACCCTTCATCAGCACAACTTGAAGACGGGAAACATACATACAAACTCTACTATCAAAAAAAAAAAGACCAGCGTTAACAACGACTGGTCATTGATATCACTTAATATCAATGGACTCAATTCACCTATAAAAAGGCACAGGCTAAAAGATTAGATAAGAAAACAGGATCCAACATTCTGCTATTTACAAGAAAACACACCTCAACCACAAAGACAGGCATCTACTCAGAGTAAAGGGCTGGGAAAAGGCTTATCAAGCAAATGGACCTAAGAAACAAGCAGGTGTGGCCATACTAATCTCTAACAAAGTTGACTTCAAACTAAAATCAATCAGAAGAGATGGAGAGGGACATTTTATACTCATAACAGGAACAATTCATCAGGATGAAGTCTCAATCCTGAATATCTATGCCCCTAATATAAAAGCACCCACTTATGTAAAAGAAACATTACTAAAACTCAAGGCAGAAATCAAACTACACACACTAATAGTAGGAGACATCAACACTCCTCTCTCACCAATGAACAGGTCAATCAGACAGAAACCTAACTGGGAAATAAGAGAATTAATGGAAGTAATGAATCAAATGGACTTAACAGACATCTATAGAACATTTCACCCAAATAGAGAAGAATATACCTTTTTCTCTGCAGCTCATGGAACCTTCTGGAAAATTGACCACATACTCTTTAAGAAAGCAAACATCCACAGTTACAAAAAAATAATAGTAATCACCTGTGTCTTATCAGATAACCATGGATTAAACTTAGAATTCAAGAACAATGCTACCCCCAGAAAGCCTACAAACTCATGGAAACTGAACAGTCAACTCCTGAACCACACCTGGATGAAGGAAGAAATAAAAAAAGAAATTAAAGTCTTCCATGAATTCAATGAAAATAAAGACACAACATACTCAAACCTATGGGACACTATGAAATCAGAGCTAAGAGAAAAGTTCATAGCACTAAGTGCCTACTTAAAGAAAACAGAGAAAGCACACATTGAAGACTTAACAGCCCACCTGAAAGCTCTAGAAAAAAAGAGCAGACTCACCTAGGAGGAGTAGAAGACTGGAAATAATCAAACTGAGGGTTGAAATCAATAAAATAGAAACATAGAAAACAGTCCAAAGAATCAAGGAAACAAAATGTTGGTTCTTGGAGAAAGTCAACAAGATTGATAAACCCCTATCCAAGCTAATCAAACGGCAGAGAGAGAATATACAAATTAATAAGATCAGACATGATAAGGGGGACATAACCACAGACACAAAGGAAATTCAGAGAATCATTAGATCTTATTACAAAAGCCTGTATGCCACAAAATTGGAAAATGTAAAAGAAATGGACACTTTTATAGATAATTACCATATACCAAAGTTAAACCAGGACCAGTTGAACAATCTAAATAGACCTGTTAGTCGCGAACAATTAGAAGCTGTTTTCAAAAATCTCCCAACAAAAAAAAGCCCAGGACCAAATGGTTTCAATGCAGAATTCTACCAGAACATCCAAGAAGACCTAATACCTATACTCCTTAAGGTATTTCACAATATAGAAACAGAAGAGTCATTGCCAAATTCCTTTTATGAAGCTACACTTACCCTGATACCAAAACCACACAAAGACTCAACCAAGAAAGAGAATTACAGGCCAATCTCACTCATGAACATCGACGTAAAAATCCTCAATAAAATACTGGCAAACCAAATCCAAGAACACATTAGAAAATTTATCCATTATGATCAAGTAGGCTTCATCCCAGAGATACAGGGTTGGTTCAAATATGATAATCTATTAATGTAATCCATCACATAAATAAACTGAAAGAAGAAAACCATATGATCATTTTAGTAGATGCTGAAAAGGCATTTGACAAAATTTTGGGAAGAGGAAAGCTCATTGCCATGACCCAGCCACAGAAGAAAAAAGATATGACTGCCTTGCTGAATAAGATACTGAGCCACATGGCTAACATAGACAAGAAATATGGGCTAATGTAAGTTATAAGTGTTTATAAGAAGTCTGAACTACTAGGCCAATCAGTTTATAACTAATGTTGACCTCTGTGTAATTTCTTTTAAAAATATTTATTTATTTATTATGTATACAATATTCTGTCTGTGTGTATGCCTGCAAGCCAGAAGAGAGCACCAGACCCCATTACAGATGGTTGTGAGCAACCATGTGGTTGCTGGAAATTGAACTCAGGACTTTTGGAAGAACAGGCAATGCTGTTAACCTCTGAGCCATCTCTCCAGCCCCCAAAAGACTTTTTTATGTATACAGTTTCTTGGTTTAAATTTGGTAAATGATATTTATTCAGAAAATTGTTTATGTCTTTAAGTCTTCCAATTTTGTGGAGTATAGGTTTTCAAAGTATGACCTGAGGTTTCCCTGGATTATCTCCATGTTTGTTTCTATGCCCCCCTTTTTGTTTCTGATTTTGTTTATTTGGATTCTCTCTCTCTCTCTCTCTCTCTCTCTCTCTCTCTCTCTCTCTCTCTCTCTCTCTCTCTCTCTCTGCTTTTGGGTTATTTTGGATAAAGTTTTGTAGAACCAACTCTTTGTCTTTATATTGTTTACTTGTTTCTATGTTATTGATTTCAGCTCTCAATTTGATTATTTCCTGCCTTTTGGTCCTCCTAGTTGAGTTTGCTTTTGTTGTTGTTGTTGTAGTTTTCAGGTCTTCTGTTAACTCACTAGAGTGGAATTTTTCTAGCTTCTTTATGTAGGCATTTAGTGATATAAAAATTTTTCTGAATACTGCTTTCACTGTGTCCCATAAATTTGGATATATTGTATGGTTATTTTGCTTAATTTTAGGAAGTCTTTAATTTCTCCCTTTATTTTTTCCTCAAGCCCTATTGGTGATTCAGGTTAGCATTATCTAATTTCCATGTGTTTGTGGAATTTCTAAAATTAGTGTTGCTTTTGAAATCTAATTTTAATCCATGGTGTTCTGATATGATACATGAGGTTATTCTAACTTTTTTTTATCTGTTGATGTTTGCTTTGTTACTGAGTATATGGTCAATTTTTAAGAAGGTACCAATGAGGTTCTGAGAAGGTAAATTCTTTTATGTTGGGATGGAATGTTCTATAGATGTCTTTTAAGACCATTTGAGTCATAGTATGTGTTAGTTTTCTTATTTCTCTGTTAATTTACTGTCTGGCAGACCTGTCCAGTGGTAAGCATGGGATGTTGAAGTCTCCCACTATCAGTGTGTGGGGTTTAATGTGTGATTTAATTTTTAGTAGTATTTCTTTTACATACAAGGGTGCTCTTGTATGTGGGGCAGAGATGTTCAGTACTGAGAGTTTCTCTTGATGGATTCTTCTTGTGACAATTATGAAATGTCCTTCCTTGTCACTTGTGATGGATTTTTGTTTGACGTCTATTTTGTTAGATAATAGGATAGGTACACCAGCTTGTATCTTAGGTCAATTTAACTGAAAAATTTTTTCCAACCTTTTACTCTGAGGTGATGTGTGTTATTGAGGTTGAGGTGATTTCTTGTATGCAGCAAAAGGCTGTACCTTTTTATAGGTGAGTTGAATTCATTTATATTAAGGCATATTCATGACTAGTGATTTCTTGGTCCTGCTAATTTAGTTTTCATTGTTGGTGATGTTACTGTGTGTGTTTTCCCCTTCTTTTGGACTTGCTGCTGTGAGATCATCTATTATCTGTGTTTTTGATGATGTAGCTAACTTCCTTGGGATTGAGTTTTCCTTCTAGTACTTTGCGTAGGTCTGGGTTTGTTGCTAGGCATTGGCTAAATATGGTTCTGTCTTAGAATATCTTGTTTTGCCCTTCTATAGTAATTGACAGTTTTGCTGGATATAGTAGTCTGCGCTAGTGTCTGGGGTCTCTTAATGTCTGAAAAATGCTTGATCAGGACCTTTTGGCTTTCATTGTTTCCACTGAGAAGTCAGATGTCATTCTGATAGGTCTCCTTATATGTTACTTGACTTTTCCCTTTCCAGCTCTTAATATTCTTTCTTTATTCAGTATTTTTAGTGTTTTGACTATTATGTGGTGAGGGGAATTGGGGGGGGGCATTCTATTTGTGTTCTGTAAGGTTCTTATATTTTCATATGATATCTTTCTTTAGGTTGAGAAAGATTTATTATATGATTTTTTTTTTAATATATTTTCTGTGCTTTTGAGTTAGACTTCTTTCCCTATAATTCTTAGGCTTGGTCTTTTCATGGTATCACATAATTTCTTGATATTTTGTGTTAAGTTTTTATTTGCTTTGACTGATGAGTCTATTTTCTCTATTATTTCTTCCATGCTTAGTATTCTTTCTCCCATCTCTTGTATTCTGCTGTTTATACTTACATTTATTGTTCCTGGTCATTTTCTCATATTTTCTGTTTCCAGAATTCCCTTAGTTTATATTTTCTTTATTGTCTCTAGTTCTTTTCTTTTTTTTTTTTTTTTTGGTCTTGAATCATTGAATTGTTTCTTTTACCTGTTTGATTGCTTTTTCTTGATTTTCTTTAAGAGATTTGTTGATTTCTTCCGATTTTTATTTGTCTTTTTCTTCATTTCTTTGAGAATTTTTCATTTCCTCTTTAAGGGCTTCAAACATTCTCCTAAAGTTATTTTTTAGGTTATTTTCTTCTGCTTCATCTGTATTGAGGTGTTCAAGGCTTGCTAGTTTAGTGCCACTAGTTTTTGTTGATGTCACATTGCTGTTAGTGGTGTTGAGTGTATTCTTACATTGTCTATCCATCTTTTCTGTTGATTGGTGATGGAGGAAGGTCATTGGTTAAATAAAAAAAAACTGCCTTGGCTCTGATAGGACAGAAAATTAGATAGGCAGAGTAAACAGAACAGAATTCTGGGAAGAAGGGAAGTGAGCTCAGACTCAATAGCTCTCCTCTCTGGGGCAGATGCGATGAAGCTCCAACCCAGGATGGACATAGGCTAGAATCTTCCTGGTAAGTGCACCTCGTGATGCTACACACATTAATAGAAATGGGCCAAGCAGTGTTTATATGAATACAGTTTGTGTGTTGTTATTTCGGGGCTTAAGCTAACTAGGCAGCCAGGAGTCAGGCAGCAGGAACGCAGCCTGGAGCTCCTTCAACAGAATGGTATGGTTGGTGCAGTGTCTCTGGTGACCTCTCTTCCAGTTGACAGTGGATCCACGGTTTAGATGGTTGCTCCTTGTGGTGGATCTGGGGCCATTGTTCTAGTCACCTAGAGGTCACTCAGCACTCCCAAAGGTCACTCTCTAATCAAGTTGTTCAGGCCTGCTCTAGCAGAGATTACTTTATTGAACCTGCTCCTGTAGTGGTCACTGGCTCTGGCCTGCTCCTATGAATATCCTTTTTTTTTTTGAGGTCACTAGCTTGGACTTGCTCCAGTGGAGGTTAGTGGTTCAGAACATGGACCTATTCTGGTAGAGGTTCCTGGCTCCTGCCTGCTCCTATGGATATCTCTGGCTTGAGACTGCTTCATGCAGAGGTCACTGTTCTAGGCCTGGTTCCAGAGAGGTTGCTCATTCAGGCCTGCTCCTATGGAAGTTACTGTCTTGGGCCTGCTCACTTGTGTGTTCCTGTTTTGAGTCTATTCCCACAGAAGTCACTGGCCTAGTCCTGGTTCTGTGGAGGTTGATGGCTTGGACATGCTCCCATGAAGTTCACTAAGGCTATGATCTAATTAATCCATCAAAGGATAGTTATGAATAAGAAGTCCAGTAATTCAGAAATTGCTAAGTCCACAAGCTGGATGCCTCACCTGGTCTTCAGTAGTTTCTGGAAACCTGAAGAAGTGGGTTCTAATGTCAATGAAGGAATGGACATCCCAGCAAGGCAAAAGCAGGAAGGTGATAATTGAAAGTCTTATCCTGCTATAAAATCTGTCCACTTCTGTAACAGTTAGCCATTCATATAATAATGGCATAAATGTTATGGGAATAGCTAACCAGTTTCCAATTAATTCCGTTTCTCTGGAAAACCCAAACAAGAAAAGAACGGATTCTTTCACTGAAGCCCTTATATTGTTTATACCTAGATGGTCTTGGGCAGGGTAAACTTAGAGGTTATAAAAACCTCTAAGCAATGGATTTTCTATGCTTGTTGTTTATGATACACCTTCATAAATTTCTATGTAGTTCATTGTTTCTTCTAGAACTTTGACAGTTGAGAAGGGGTGAAACAATATGGAGGTATAAGCATAGGATTTAATGTCTGCAATTAATTGAGTAGATTATGAGAAATGTTGTGCCTAAGTGTCATTCATCCTCATTTCAATAACACCTTTTCAAACTTGATTTCATTAAATAGCCCCCAAAATTAAGCTAAAAGTTTATGCCACTTACAACAACCTCCCTCTTTTAAGTGCAGTAGAGTTTCTCCACCATTTTTTCTTTCTTGACATTTCCCTTATAATCATTTCATTGTCTGTCACCAGTCAATGCAAACCTCCAACTTGGCAAAAGAATATGAAATGGATATTGTAATGTGCTTAATTTTTTGTCATATCATAGGTTGCTTCAATCCCTGTATAGTCAATACAAATTCTTTCATAGTTTTTTCTGGGTTGAATACTTGTTTTCTTGTTTCTTTCCCTCCCTTGACTAAATTCCTTAACTGCTCAAAAGCTTAGTGTATTCTCTTCTGCAGGCTAAGTTCCATGCCTTCTCTTCTTTCTGTGTAGCACAACACTGATCTTTCTGATCAATATTTTATAGTCATTATATTTTTAGCAGAGTCTTCTTAGAAAATATCAAATTGTACTAGGAATTATAATCACTAATTCATCTCTTTCTAGCTAGTAAGAAACTATGTCTAAAATATATGTGTAGAGTGGTTAAAGATTTCCAAAATGTGAAAATCTGAGAATACTTCTCCCTGCATGGTTTGGGTTCTAGAAACTTGACTATGGATGACAAGGGAATAAACAAAGGACAGACACAATTACAAAATAAGTGGGATCAGGAGGGGGTCTATTGTCTTTGATGGACTGGCACATACTAATGTTGGCAGCCTGGAATCTCAATGTGCCTATTAAAGGTAGAGGTTGCCTAGTCTCAGTAGAAGCAAGCTTCCCAGCCTGTAAATATCTTTGAGCAGGAGGCTGGAATTGCTAGTCTTTGTACACATTGGTCACTCACTCAGCCATACTTCCCAAGGGAATGAACACTTTTGATCCTGGTTCATTTGAGGAAACAGCATTTTTAACTTCTCTTGGATACAAAGTCTTGGAATCCATGGTTATCATCTTAAGAATACACATTCACTCAGGTCTTCAATCACTCAGTATTCCTCTGGTCTGCCATAAGATTTAAAAGAAAAAATAACACATATGTATTTTCCGTATCGTTTACTTTGTGAGTAATCATTCAAAGATCTATCTAAATTGAGAGGATTAATTACACTATATAATGTGGGTGAATTATTTTCCTAGTTTGAAGATTACCATTATCTAAATGTTAGGGCAGATAGCCCCAATATGTGCTGATATATAGTGGCCTTCCATTATTTTCTCCAAGCTTTTAGTTTGTTCTGTTTTTATTCATTTATTTTTTTAATTTCTTTTAAACCTGGTAAAAGGGTGACTTTAGGCCTTAAACTTGTAGATCCTTCTCAGGCATCCCTTACAACCCTGACAGCTTTACTTAGTCTTCTGTATAACTAACACTATCAACTCTGACAGTATTCTTGACCATGTTGCCTTAGTTTGACCACCACTGCTGACTCCAACAGATTTTCCATCCTGTTGTATCAACTTGACCACCACTACTGACTCCAACAGATTTGCCTTTGTGTTGTCACCTTGACCATCACTCCTGACTCCAACAGATTTTCCAACCTGCTGTCAACTTGACCAATTATGTCTCAACTCTATATACCTCCAGTTTCTTGATAGGAAATTCCTGAAGGCTATATTTTATTAGCCACATTTCAAAGGAGAGAGAGAAATTTGAGTAAAAACACTCAAACAATTTTATAGGAAGAAATTACATTTCATAATCAACGCATGGTTTGCACCATCATACAAATTTAGCTGCAGCACCTCTAAAGTTAAGATTCAGGAAACTTTTTAAAATACAATGATGAGATACAAAAATAAAGTAAGTTGGGTTCTTTATACTCTAAGTAGCAACTTATTCACAGATCTAGATAGAAGTAGTGAGTCTAGGGTATGCAGAAAACAGTGATAGTGACATGGGGCTAAAACTAGGTTTCTTATCATCCTTTGTCATCAAAGGACATATATGAGAGCAAAGTCATAAACACTGAGGTTGATATGTTTAGTAGAGATCATCTTTGCATTTAGCTATGTTTTTGCTATTTCCTAAAGTCTTTATATGTGGAACAAAAAGTGGAAAGAAAAACTACAGGAGAGAAGGAAGACATCAAATGGGATAGGTAAACAAATAATCATAGCCATGGGTTGGAGACAGAAATACTGTGTTTTTTTCTCATGCAAATATGTGTGTGTGTGTATGTGTGTGTGCGTGTGCGTGTGTGTGTGTGTGTATAAACTTGTGGGAAACTTTTTTCTGTCTTCTAAGTCCCCAACCTAAGAATTGATTATTCTCATTTATTAACCGTCTGATATTACTAGCAGTCCCTTTTTCTGACTAATTGCTAAAAACATCTGTTTTCTTACAATTAGTGACTTTCTCTGTAATCTCCTCTGAAACATTTTTCATGACAGCTGCCTAGTAACCATTGCCCTATATCTACTCTGTTTATTCCCCTACACCCCCCTTAGGGTCTCAGTTGACTAAACCATGGGTAGGATTAACTGGCACCCAGCATGGGGCTCGAGTACAGAGGATTCACTGAAGAATACTGTTCAGAGAGGCCAGCATAAAGTTAAGTATAATTAAGAAGAAGAGAAACACAGGAGCTTGCTGTGTCTTCTGAACCTCGGTAATTAGAACACCGATTATGAGACAAGGAATTAGTCAGTATGAAATGTTTATTGGAGGATTAAGGCAAGCATTAAAGACTAGAAGGGTAAAGGTTAAAATTAAGCAGTTATGTGAATTTTTTGATTACATTAAGGATGTGTGTCCTTGACTCCTTTGTGAAGGGACAATAGATGAAAAGATATGGAAAAGAGTTGGAGAAGCTCTTAAGGACTATTATCAAGCATTTGGGTACCTTTTCTTACTGGAATTTAATTGATGAACTTTTGTCTCAAAGACATCAAGATTCTATGGCTGCTAATGCAATTGAAGTGGGAAAAGAGATTTTGTCAAAAAACAATAATCTGGATAGAGGAGATTAACAGGATCTTATTCAAAAGAACAACACGTAACAGGTTAAAAAAAGGTAAGGAAAATAAAGGTGAGGACCTTATGTCCCTTGATAGTGATGATGATACATCTTACAAAAAGAATCAACATATAGAGGCTCTTAAGCTTAAACCTTCCCTACAGGAAACTAAAGACTTAAACAAAGATTCTCTCTCTTCACTTAAGCTAAAAGCACAAAAATCTCCAGGAGCCAGACCTAAGATTAAGAAACTATATCCAGCCTTAAAGGAATTCCTTCTTGAAGAGGATAATTTGAGTGAGGAGGACTGTAATAATTTTTGATGAGAAAACAGCCAGATATTCATAATTGAAATTGGCCACCTCTTACATGTCCTCCTCACAATGCCACTGCCAGTGCCCCTCAGCTGGCTTGTCCAGTAGTAGACCTTCAAAAAGAACTTTGTAATAAAATAAAATTCTTAAAAGAACAGATAAAGTTGGAAAAGGAGCATCAGGATCTAATTAACCAACTAGAGGTATTAAAAACAGGAAAAACAAACAATAAGGTCCCAGGGGCAGTCAGTCTAACCATCAGCCACCCATGTGAGGAGCTACACCCAGGCTCCCTCCTAAAATAGTCAAATCACCAGAAATAGATGATCTAGAAGCCTTCCCAGTTACAGAAACTGTGGACGCTCATGGAATGGTTTGGAGGACTCATGTAAATTTTGATTTCAAATTAATTAAGGAATTAAAATTGACTGCTGCACAGTATGGAGCTACAGCTCCTTATACCGCAGCAATTGTTGAATCTATGGCTGAAAATTGGCTAACACCTGGAGACTGGCAAACCTTAGCTAGAGCGACCCTCTCTAGAGGTGATTATCTCCTTTGGAAATCTGAATTCATTAAGGCCAGCAAAGAAATTGGCAGACATAATGCTCAGGCTGTTAATGGATGGACCTTAGATATGTTGATTGGGGAAGGTAATTATGCCATCACTAATGCTCAGAGTCAATATGATGTGGGTCTCTTTGCCCAAGTTCAAGCTGCAGCTACAGGAGCCTGGGGAAAACTGCCAGTTAAAGGGGACATGAGCTCTACCCTAACAAGTATTAAAGCAGGGTCCAGATGAGCCTTTTGCTGATTTTGTTCATTGGCTAATCACTGCAGCAGAAAGAATATTTGGCAATGCTGATGCAGGCACAGATTTTGGTAAACAATTGGCCTTTGATAATGCTAATGCTGCATGTCAGGCGCCTATTCAGCCTGTATTAAAACAATCTGATCTGACAGGATATATACGTCTTTGTTCAGACATAGGAACTGCCTTTCAGCAAGGTCTTGCAATGGCAAAGATTTACTGTAAGGCAATTCTTGTCACAGCAAAATAAAAACAAATGATTTAATTGTGGAGAATTTGGACATTTTGCCAGGGATTGCAAAAATAAAGATACTGCCACAAAGGTACCCACTCTGGGTTTGTGTCCTAGATGCAAGATGGGAAAACACTGGGCAAATGAATGCAAATCCAAAAGGGATGCCCAGGGTCAACCCTTGCCTCAGAACCAGGGAAACCTGAACAGGGGCTAGCCCCAGCACCCCCCTAACCCAAACAAATCTTTGGAGCAGTTAGCTTTGTTCCAGCAAACAATAATCTATTTCAGACCTCCTCAGAGCCACAGTAGGGAGTGCAGGACTGGACCTCAGTTCCACCTTCCACACAGTACTAAGGCCTGGAATGAGAGTTTAAGTCCTTCCCACAGGCATTTTTGGTCTTCCACCCAAAGACATATTTGGTTTCACAGTGGGTCTTAGTGGTGCTACTGTTAATGGCCTACAAGTGTTTCCTAGGGTCATTGACAATAATTATCTGGGAAAAATCAAAGTTATGGTATCATTCCCAAAACTTATTAATACAATAATACCTGGATGGACATTTGGTCAGCTATTGCTTCTGCCTTTCCTCTCCACCTAGAATAAGGCAATAGGAGATATCAGAGACAGCAGAGGTTTTGGTTTCTCAGATGTTTACTAGTCAGTGGTAATTTCAGCACAAAAGCCACTTATGACCCTAAAGTTGGATGACAAAGAATTCTCTGGCTTGGTGGACACAGGTACAGATGTCACTATTATTAAATGGGAAGTCTGGCCTATAACCTGGTCTTTAGACACTACCCTAACCCACCTGAAAGGAATAGGGCAAAGCCAAAATCTGGAAAAAAGCTCAAAAATATTAACATGGAAAGATAAGAAAGGTAACCAAGGCACCATTGAACCCTATGTCATTACAGGAACCCCTTGACATAGGGGCAAGATCTATTCTCTCAATTGGGAAAAAATATGTGCAGTCCCGATAATGTTGTCACCATGCAAATGTTTGAAAATGGATATTTACCAGGTAAAGGACTAGGAAAAATAATGGAACAGGAATATTGCAACCCATTGAGCCTGTTACCAGACCACTGAGAACAGGACTAGGCCATATTCTATAGGTGCCATTGACTCTCCTGTGGCTCATGCAGAAAAGGTCTCTTAGCTACATAATGAGCTGGTATGGGTTGATCAGTGTCCCCTCTCTTAAAGGAAAATTGGCCATAGCTCAACATCTGAGGCAGGAACAGCTACAAGCTGGTCATATTATTCCTAGCAACTCCCTCTGGAATATGCAAATTTTTGTTATTAAAAAGAAATCAGGAAAATGGCTCCTCCTACAAGATCTTAGAGCAGTCAATAAGACTATGGTGCTAATGGGGGCCTTGCAACCAGGTCTTCCCTCACCTGTTGCTATACCATTAGAATACTTTAAAGTTATTATAGATTTAAAAGATTGTCTTTTCACTATTCCATTACACCCTAAGGATTAAAAGTGTTTTGCCTTTAGTCTACCTTCTATTAATTTCTGAGCACCCACACAAAGATGTCAATGGCGTGTGCTCCTCAAGGAATGGCTACCTTTATGATAATATGTAAAACTGCCCTTTCTCCTACTGCAGATTTTTGGCAAACTCTGCCACTCATGTAGATCCATTTGCCTGCCACTCCAAAGCGTGCTATTGCTTCTTATTTTCAAGCTGTATCTGACTTTCTTGTCAGGTAGAGAACAATGAAAACTCTACTTTGGTAAGGAATCTGATATCATTATACAGCCTTATACTAAAGAACAATTGATTGGCTGATGCAAACGATTGACTTTTGGCACATAGCTCTAGTCTCCTATAGCAGCACTCTGGATATCATTACCCCCCTGATAAACTAATAGACTTTGCTACTAGATGTGAGTTTGTATTTCCCAAAGGTACATCCCTGACTCCTATACACAATGCCCTATTGGTTTTTCCTGATGGCTCATCCACCAGCATTGCAACCTATGCTTGTAATAATCTAACCACCTGATTCCAAGCTGTAGGTTCCTCAGGGCAAATTATAGAATTGCAGGCTATTATTGCAGTTTTCTCAGCCTTTCCAGACCAATCCTTAAAAATTTATACAGATAGTGCTTACCTTGCCCATTCTGTGCAAGAAATGTACAAGAAATGTACTAGAAACCGTAGGTCAGATAAAACATAACTCTCAAACTGGGAAGCTTTTCCAAGAACTGCAGACTTTAATCAGAAAAAGAAAATTTTCATTTTTTTATAAGGCACCTACATGCTCATTCTGGTCTTCCTGGACCCCTTGCTGAGGGTAATCAATGTGCTGACATGATCACTCATACTCAACTCCTTGTCATGCAAATATGTCAGGAAACTGATAAGATCAACCTAACTTGTTGTCATCAGCTACATCTTAATGCTCAAGCCCTCCAGCTTATGCATCATATTACCAAAGAACAAGCCAGACAAATAGTTAAACAATGTGCTGCATGTGGTCAACATCTTTCAGGTCACACCTGGGAGTCAATCCTAGAGGACTTGTTCCTAATGCACTGTGGCAAATGGTTATAACTCATCTCTCTGGATTCAGAAATCTTAAATTTATACATGTGATAGATACGTATAGTACCTTTATATTTGCTATCTTACAAACTCGAGAAGTGGCAAAAAAAAAAATGTCATTGCTCATTTACTTACAACCTTTTCTGTGCTTGGATGTCCTCAACATATTAAGAAAGATAATGGGCCTGGATATACTAGTGCTGCCTTTTCTAGATTTTGTAGACAGCTTAATATTTCACATCTCACATTAGAACTTACAACTGATAAAATTAAAAAGGGGGAATGGTACCCCACAAGGAGGTTACCAAGAAATATTTTATTTCATGCTCTATTCATCCTCAATTTTTTAAAACTGGATAATGATGGACATTCTGCTGCCGATTGCTTTTGGAATACAGAAACTCAGAAACAATTTGCCCCAGTATTATGGAAGGATCCTATAGATAATTCCTGGCATTGGCCAGACCTAGTCTTTATCTGGGGTTCAGTGTCAGTATGCATTTATTCAAAATCTGCCAGATGGCTCCATGAAAGATTGGTCAAACACATTGATAGTGCTCAACAACGTGATGATGCTGATGCTGATGATAAAATAAATGGTTTCAGGGATAAATTGTGTCTGTGGGAAATTCTTTTATTTTGCAGGTAAAGACAAATGAAGATGTGGTTTGTGTTACAGGGAACTCTGCTACTCCTGCTGCTTCCTGCCATTGACGGAGGGTTGGAGCCACCATCTGATCCTCGAGAACTTCTTAAGATTTTAAATGGACCCCTGTGTGAGTGCCAGGGGGGTGCTAGTCCAGTTACTCCTACAACTTATACTCAGAGCACAGATTGTGGCACCATAAAGGTATATCTATTTTATTATCCTTACCCTGCAGGAAGACATGATCAATGCTGGATTTGTATTAATAAGCCAAAAATTATTCCCATAAAAGATGAACAACCTGTGCTCTCAGGATTGTCAGTATACAACACAAATGCATATATCCTGCATTATAACTGCTTATGAATGCATAGGCCCGGACAATCAGATATATTTTCTGCTATATTGCTAATATCATACCTTTGGCGGTGATTGGAGCACCATTCCCCAAGTTTTGGAGAATTACAAGTATGCTCAGGTCTCTTGCTATAGTACCCCTGGCAATAATGTTTGTTGGAACCATGTTCCCCCATTCACGTTTCAGATGGAGGAGGAGTGTCAGATAGAGTTAGGGAAATTTTGGTGCAGACAGAGGTAGAGTCTTATATTAAGTATATATTTCCAGAAGTCTCCTATCACCCTTTGGCTATTCCCAAATCTAGAGGAGTGGATTTGGACAATCAAACCATAAGCATATTAGATGTCACTCATATGGCTTTAAATATTTCCAATCCAGCACTCTCTCAGGATTGCTGGCTTTGCATGACTTTGAGTACTCCCATGCCCCTTGCAATTCCTGTTAATTCTTTCTTGGAACCTACTTACTCTAGCAACAGCTATAATTGTAATGGTAGCTTGCCTTTTAGAGTTCAACACATACACTTTAATTTTTCCCTTTGCTTACACAGTGGATTTTAGAATAATAGTTTTGATATAGATGTAGGATTTGTTACTTTTACTAATTGCTCTCAAGTGATTAATTATTTTATACCGTTCTGCCCTAAGAAGGGACATGTATTTTTTGCAGGGGAAATATGGCCTTTGCCTTATTTCCTGCTAACTGGACTAGGCTGTGTGTACTAACAACTTTGTTACCAGACATAGATGTTTTATCAGGAGACAGTCCAGTACCCGTTCCCAGCCTCGATTTTGTGGTCAGCAGGGCTAAGAGAGCTTGCTTATTCCTTTGCTGGTTGACCTGGGTATCACAGGGGCTTTGACTATAGGCTCCACAGATTTGTGAATTGTGTTACAATCTCATGCTAAGCTCTCTAATCACTTAATTGATGATGTCTAGGCACTGTCTCGTCCCAATCAAGACATTCAAGACCAGCTAGATTTCCTAGCAGAGGTAGTCCTCTGGAATAGGAGGGACACAGAGCAGAGAGGGATTGTTTGGCCCTACAAGAACACTGCTGTTTTTATGCCACCAAATCAGGAATTGTTCGTGACAAAATTAAGAAACTGCAAGAGGATTTGGCCAAAAGAAGAAAAGAGCCGTTTGACAATCTTTGGAGCGGGTTGAGTGGGTTTTTCCCTTTCCTCCTTCCCCTGTTAGCAAAAATTGATGTTAAGATGCAGCCCATACAGGTCCATTATCAAAAAATGGAGATGGCTGATACTGAGTCTTATGAGCAAGTCTTAAAAGGCCTGATCATGAGCAGGACTTCAAAGCATGCTTTAAGAACTTGTCACCATTTGAGGGTGGTTAGTCAATGATGGCAGCAGGAATTCACACATCCTTCAACTGCTTTGCTGACCTCCACCTAAGACAGGAGCTAAGCCATGCAGCCTAGCACCCAGAGAAGGGTGAAGACAGGTAAGGACTGTGAGCATCGTGTGACAACTTCCTGACCTAAGATAGGCACACCCCTTTGAGATATATGCTCTATTATTACTCGATAACCCTCCAACAAAACACAAAGGGGGACCTGTGGGAAACATTTTCTATCCTCTAAGTTCCCAGCCTAAGAACCAATTGTTCTAATTTATTAACCTTTTGATATTACTAGCAGTACTTTTTTCTGACTAATTGCTAAAAGCATCTGTTTCCTTGCAATTAGTGACTTTTGCTGTAATTTTTTCTGAAACATTTTTCATGATAGCTGCCTAGATACACATTGATGTAAGAACCCACTCTCTCTTTCCCATTGCAATATATCTACCCTGTTTATTCCCATAATAAAGAGACTTGATCAGAATCCTGTCTTGTCTCCCTCTTTTGTGTCTCTTGTCCCTTTCAATTCACACTCCTCCCACTGAGGATCTCCATTGACTAACCCGTGGGTTGGGACAGGAACTTTTGTGAGAGGAGAAGGAAAATAATAATATAACATTAAAATCACTGTTATTGACTAATTGCTCATGCAATACTAAAGAATGAAAATCTGTGGAAGCAAATCCCAAGTTCTAAAGAATACATTTTAAAAAAAATTTACCTATTGTTATAGGTTATATGCATATTTGTATGTGAGTGTGTTACATCAAGCAGGAGAGAGAAAGACACAGCATACCACAGCACATGTACCAGTCAGAAGACAACTTTGTGGAGGTCTCTTATTCTACCTTCATTGTAAGTACAAGGAGTTAAATTTCTTATACTTGCACCTGTACCTCTGGAGCCATATTATCAGACCCAAACTTCTACTTAGCTAATTTGTTTTTTAGTTTATTTTTGTAGTACTGGGGATTGAACAGAGGATATCATTCATATGAGAGATATGCTTTACTAATGAACTGCCATCTTCAATTGAAAATTAAACTTTCAATTTATTAGCAAAATATCCTTTTCAATTATTTTGATAATTTAATATTCCTATCAATGGCAGAAGCTGAGCTTATAGGGTCATTCTCCTATAAGATATTCCATTTAAATGTCTTCTATTAATCTGCTTTTATACAGTTCATTCCTTGACCAAACCTAAATCAAATCAATCCTTACAGGAGAAGAGGGCCAGGGCATTAGAACTTTGGGTCTCAACTTTGGAGGAATCCTAGCTCTCTTATCACAGATGCCCCCTGCATTACCTTCTTGTCTTATCATTTTAATTCATCTCATGCAGTTGAGAGGGTGAGCGAGTTTTCAAATTGATGCAATCTGAAACCACTTATGAAGAGAGTCTCATTAAAGGATTATCTACATCTTGATAAAATTAACTAAAGTGAAAAATCCCATGCTCAATCTGAGCAGCTATTCAGATCAAAGTTTGTCAAAAAAGATAAAAAAAAAAAAGGATTTGGGACTTTGTTTCTTTGTTTTCTGGGTTTTTTTTTCATGCCTAGACTTTCATTTTTGTTGGCAAATTCATTTATTATCTCCCTGATCATATTTCCTTCTTTCATAAGAAAAGCAGCTTCTTTTAGCATCCAACACTGAAGATCAGTGGCATTTTAGGAATCCTGCTGACCTTTGACTTAAATTCAATACCAAGTCAGCTAGCTTTATATACCAAACAAATAAATGTTTATTATACGTCTGTAGTGTAAGACAATGTCTTAGAGGTTTCATTGCTCTAAAGAGACATCATGATCATGGAAATTGTTTAAAGAAAACATTTAATTAGGGTGGCTTGTTTACAGTTTCGGAGGTTTAGTCCATGATGATGATGAGGAATGTGGCAGCATGTTGGCAGGCATGGTGCTGGAGCTAACAGTGCTACATCTTGTAGGCAACAGGAAGTCGACTGCCTATCACACTAAGGGTAGCTTGAGCAAAAGAGATTTCAAAGTCTGCCCCCACAGTGGTACAGTTGGTCTTACAAAGCCACCCCACCTAATAGTGTCACTCCCTTTGGGGCCATTTTCTTTTAAACCACCACAGGCAGTCATTGTTGAACTTTTCACACCTTGTCATATAAGTCAGTCTAATAAATTCATATATATCCCATCATTTCTACTCCTCTAGAGAACCTTAACACAATATTCCTGGCAGAACAAAATTTCCAGTGTCATTTCTTCATAAAATTTTATTTTGGGGGAGTATTTAGTTCCTCCCGTAGAATGTCTTCAAACCATTTTTATACCACTTTCATTCCATTGAAACCTCCCCCTCTTTGGTCTTCTTATTGATATTCTATGCATAGTCTACCTCCAGGGCCACTATTTTGCCCTAGAGCAGCATATTCAGACATAGATGTTTTCTTATTTTTCTTAAACTATTTTCTGGAATGGTTGTAGATAGAATTAAAGCCATATTATCGGCCTCTCAATAACACCAAGGCAGCAGTACATACTTGTGAAGTCTAGTTGCTTATGAATTAAGCATTTTAAATATTCTGTAGGGTTTAAACCTGCCCTAATCAGACTCAGTTGTGTTTGCCCTAAGACTGTTTTTCGTTTGATTGGTCTGTTCATTTCAGATGCAGGCTAAGAAGCAAACAGAAAAAATGCAATCTCGAGCAGCCCTAATAAAGGGTGTATTTATATTTGTGCCAGGTGATCATAAGGTGCCTTTATCTTGATTATATTGGAGGAAGTGTTTAGGCCAGATAAATAGGTTTGGGCTAGTTTGATATTTGAATCTAAGGAATTAGGACAGATGCATATGGTCCAAGAGTTCCAGAGACTGTTCCTAGTCAAGAATTCAATTCCTAGTCAAGCATTCAATTTACAGTTGATAAGAATTTTATATTACCCTACCTTATTGATTTATTGTCATTGTGTTTTGTGAAAAGCAGTCTGCAACCCAAACACAGATGGGAAAAGTTCATGTGTTATTGACTGTGGAATAGATTTCTAGTGTGTGAATGCATTTTCTCAAATATGAAGCTTAAGATACCATGTTGTATGCTTCTTATATGAAAATATGGATTTCTAGGAGTCATGAATATAAATTTTATTAAGTCTCCAGGGAATTATGTGATACAAAATGCAACATAGAGGCAAACAACATGTCTTTATGAAAGCAAAAAAAAAAAGAGAGAGACTATCATTTTATAAAATCTGCACTTAAAAAAATAAAAGCCCAGGTCACTGCCTGCCTAGTATAATGAAGTTTCTGCTAAGCTGCTTCCTCTTTCTGTTTCCTTTCCTTCCATCTCACTTCCCATTCAGTTTTAACATTTCAAAACTATTTTCAGTTAAATACATTTTTTAAAAAAACTGCAAAACCCAGCATTCTCACACAGGATTTTTTTTTAAGTATATCCTTGAAGATATTCAGACTTTAGAATAAATGCAAACACAGAGAGTTTGCTACCACTTCTTGTAGAACAAATTGTTTGAGGAGTTTCCCATTGGCATCTGCCCATAGTTTTTTTATTATATTAACTCTAAAGTTGTTAAAGAGTGTTTTTTTCAAGACTTCACATTATTTAGGAAAGCAAACAATTTTTGTCATATATGACATAGGTAGTTAATTCCTTGGATTACGTTTAATTTTCAATATCTGTGGGAATATGTCTTCATTTACATGCTTCTTCAGAATAGTATATACTCATGTTAGTCTCTAAATGATGTATAATAGCTTTTCAGTTTAATAAATTGCTGGTGTTTCACATTTTGTGTCTTATTTTTGCTCTCTAAATTGTAGTACCAGTTCTAAAGTTCAATGTTCCTTCTACTTCTTCAGTCTACCAGTATTTATGACTTGTTCTGTTGCCCTACTGTTATTTCTCAGTCAACTGTGATTTCTGTAAATACTAATGTTGAGGATTTATGTTCACCCTTAGTTCACTAATAAAGAGCTGAGTAGATTAAAGTGTGAATTAGCTTTATAGAAATATTGTGGTTTAATTTTCCATGTTTCAATTTTCCTCTGGACTTCTTTATTTAATTTTGAGAATTTAATGTTCTCAAGAAGACTATATTATATTAATCCACTCCAGGTATTTTTAATTTCACAAACACAATTATCAGTACTGAAACATTTTTCTTTATGTGTTAGTGCGCATTCTTTGTTTGTCTATTGCATTTGCTGAATTCCTTTCTCCTACATTCTATATTCTGCTCCCATTTTCCCCATAGAGTGACTGACTATACTTGTATTCCAATGTCCCCTGCATTCCACTTATAACTTGGTTTTCATGCGGCAGAATATATCTCCAATTTACATGTCTGTCATCACTTTGGTTATGTACATCTGAAGGACAGATAACTTATTTGTCTATTCCTTAATATTCAGAATAAAATAGGTACTCAGTGTTTGCTGACTATGTGAGTGAATTAGTAAGCTGTTTATCAGTGTATCCATGGAGGCTTTAATTTGAATAAATAAACTTTTTATAAATAATTTATATCAGAGCAGTCCTTATCCAAACATTGTCTAATTTATCTTATTCCTCCAGAAAATTCCAAGTTACTTTACATTTTTGACATACTTTATTATTTTAATTACTCACAAAGTAAGCTAATAATTATTTATTTTATTTGCTGTTTTATTTTTTAAGAAAAAACAATCTTTTCTCATCTTACATATCAGTTCCCACTCCCTCCTCTTCTCCTGCTCCCTCATATTTTCCCTCACCCCATCTCCTATCTACTGCTCAGAGGCAGTAAGGCTTCCCATGGAAAGTCAATAAAGTCTAGCACATTGCTTTTAGGCAGGACCAAGGCCCTCCCCACTATTTTTGGCTGAGCAAGGTATCTCTCAAAAGAGAAGGGTTCCAAAAAGCCAGTACAAGCAGTAGAAATAAATTCTGGTCCCATTGCCAGTGGTCCCATAGTCTGTTCCAGCCATACAACTGCCAGCCACATTCAGAGGGCCTGGTTTGGCCCTATGTTGACTTGCCGCTGCCAGGATGGAGTTAGTGAGGTCCCGTTAGTTCGGATAACCTGTTTCACTGAGTATCGCCAATACGGTCTTGACCCTTTTGCTCATATTATCGCTCTTCCCTCTCTTCGACTTGACTTTGGGACCTCAGACCAGACCTCTGCTGTGGATCTCTACATCTGCTTCCATCAGTTCCTGTTTGAAGGTTCTATGATGACATTTAAGGTAGTCATCAGCCGGGCGGTGGTGGCGCACGCCTCTAATCCCAGCACTCGGGAGGCAGAGGCAGGCGGATCTCTGTGAGTTCGAGACCAGCCTGGTCTACAGAGCTAGTTCCAGGACAGGCTCCAAAGCCACAGAGAAACCCTGTCTCGAACCCCCCCCCCCCCCAAAAAAAAAGGTAGTCATCAATCTGTCTACACAGGATGACCAGTTAAGGCACCCTCTCCACATCGCTTGGGTTCTTAGCTGTGTGTGTCCTTATGGATTCCTGGGAATTTCTCTAGTGTCAGGTTTTTGCTAACCACATAATGACTCTCTCAATCAAGATATCCCTCTCCTTGCTCTCCTCTGTTCTTACCCTGTCTCAACCATCCCTTTCCGTCAAGTTCTCTTCCTTCCTTCCTTGTCCCCCTTCTTCACCCCTTCTGCTCTCCCTTCTCCCCCAGTCCCTATGCTCCCAATTTTCTCAGGACATTTTGTCTATTCCCCCTTTCCAGGGTGATCCATAAATGTTTCTCTTGGGGTTCTCCTTGTTATCTAGTTTCTCTGGGGTCATGGGGAATAGACTGGTTATACGTTGCTTATGTCTAATATTCACTTACTAGTGAGTACATAACCTGTTCTTCTTTCTGGGTCTGGGTTACTTCACTCAGGATGGGTCCTACTAGTTCCATCTCTTTGCAAGCCAATTTTAACATGTCATTGCTTTTTACTTCTGAGTAGTGCTCCATTGTGTAAATGTAACACATTTTCTTTATCCATTCTTTGCTTGAGGGGTATCTAGGTTGTTTCTAGGTTCTGTCTATTATGAATAATGTTGCTATAAACATAGTTGAGTGAATGTCCTGATAGTATGATTGAACATTCTCTGGGTATATGCCCCAGAGCGGTATTTCTGGGTCTTAAAGTAGGTTGATTCCCAGTTTTCTGAGAAACGGCCATGCTGATTTCCAGAGTGGCTGTACAAGCTTGCGTGCCCAAGACCAATGGAGGAGTGTTCTCCCTTACTCCACATCCTCTCCAGCATAATTATCATTGGTGTTTTTGATCTCATCCATTCTGACTGGTGTCAGATAGTGGTTTTAATTTTCATTTCCCTGATGGCTAAGGATGACGAACAATTCTGTATGTCTCTTTCAGCTCTTTGAGATTCTTCTGTTGAGAAATATCTGTTTAGATTTGTATTCTATTTTTTAATCGGATTATTTCATATTCTCATATCTAGTTTCCTTAGTTATGTATGTATCTTGGAGAACAATCCTCTGTTTGATGAGGGATTGGTGAAGGTCTTTTTCTGTTTAGTATGCTGCCTTTTTGTCTTATTGACTGTGTCCTTTGCTTTACAGAAGCTTCTCTATTTCAGAAGGTTCTGTTTATTTATATTTGCTATTAATGTGTGCACTGCTGGTGTTATTTTTAGGAAATGGTCCTGTGCCAAAACATTCAAGATGTTCTTAATTGTTGAGGATACCTCCAAACCCCAACATATATTCTTAAATATACGTAACAATGTTTCTGCTTTAAACTGTAGGTTGAAGAACCCATGAAAAGTGAGATAAAATTGCTGTGCTGTCAAAGAAATGAGACTATGAATTAGAGACTGATGAAGAGAAAGTACACAGGTAATTATTAAGGTCATAGTGAACTCTGATAAAGACTGTGATGAAGGAGAGAGAGAAGGGAAGAGAAAAAATGTGATTAAGTTACAATTTCAAAAACGAACAAACAAGCAAAAAAGAAGATGGGTATGACTTAGATTTTGTGTGTTGGAGTTGATGTGTATGACAGGAGAGAAAGTGAAAGTAGTCCAGGCATCCTTGAGATGGCCATGAGAGCCAAAGGAAATAAGAAGAAATCATATATATAAAGGGATCCAAAAAGAGCCTTCCAAGTAAAGGAAACATTGAGTTTGTCTGATTCACTGTTCTGTTGCTGTGAAAATACACCAGTACCAAGTAACTCTTATGAAAGAAAGCATTTACTTGGGGCTCACTTACAGTTCAGGGAATTAGTTTATTGTCATCATGGCAAGGATCATGGTAGCACACATAGCACTGAAGCAATAGCAGAGAGCTATATCCTGTTCCACAGGCCAAGAGAAAAAGGAGATGACACAAAACCCTCACACCTCCCCAAACAAAGCCATACCTATTCCAAGCAGACCACAGATTCTCATCTTTCTAATCCTTTCAAATAGTGCCACTCTCAGGTGGCTATGTGTTCAAACGTATGAACCTGTTGGGGGCATTCTTAGTACAAAGAATGTAAAAAGTGGAGGATTGTAGGTTTTAAAGACCAGAAGGAAAGCAAATTTTCCTCAAGTTAATTGGCAGGTGCATGTGTAGAAATAGGTAAGAACCTTAAACCAGGTGGTGGTGGTACACACCTTTAATCACAGCACTCAGGAGGCAGAGGCAGATGAATCTCTGTGAGTTCAATGTCAGCATGGTCTACAAGAATTAGTTCCAGGACAGGCTCCAAAGTTACAGAGAAACCCTGTTTTGAAAACAAAACAAAACAAAAAATAATTGGTAAAAACCTTATCTCAAATATATCACCATAAAGTGTGGACTTGTGAATACAAATTTAACATGCATCCTATGTACAATAAAACTGATAATTTTATTAATCTTTTGTAGTATAAAAAATAATTAATTTTATTATGAAAGTTTCTCACATTTATGTCATTGTACTTCGTCCATATTCATTCTCCATTTTAATTTACTGTCCCAATTTCTGTCAGTCTCTTTCCTTCTCTAAGGATTTCCTTTTATGCTTTCATATTGCATATGTTATATATATATTTCACAAAATAATGCTCTAAGTTTCATTTGCATGAAGTAAAACTTTTCATCTTTTTTTTTTCTTTTGGAAGCATTTGTTGAGGAATTACTATTAGTTCAGTGTTTTTCTAGGGTCCAGGAACAGAATAAGACTTGAAGACAGAAGCCTCTCTTCTCAGTATTCACCTTCCATGCCCCATCTTTGTTAATATGCTACAAGTTCTAACTGAATGGATAAAAGTTTTATGTGTAATATTTACAATTCTACATGTTAGAAGTTTACTCTCTGTATTAGTGACACTTTTGTTTCTTTGAAAAAAAATACCTGAATATCTGGTAACAAGCCACTTAAGTGAAAAAGGACCTGTTGTGGCTTACAGTTTGAGAGTCTTGCATCGATCATGATAGGGAAGGGGGTTGCGATGGAATCATGAGGTATCTGGTCACATGGTAACATGAATCAGAGAACAGATGAGAAGTGGGACCTGTATATAAATAGAATGACTCATAGGTTTGATTTCAGTAATCTACTTATTCCAATAAGTCTTCACCTTCTAAAGATGCCATGATCTTCCAACATGGTACCATTGAACATGAACCAAGTATTCAAACACATGGCTTAATTTCTCATTCATGCTGGAATACTACTTGATAGAAGAGGAGTGAGATTTCCTCTAGTAAGGTCAGATCTTGGCCTTGTAAAAGGAGTTATTTCTTAATGAACAATAGAAAACAATAATGAAGTACCATGCTATTATTGTGGGTTAATTATGATTATTTATGATTGCTGTTCTCCAAAGTAGACTGTGCGAACTTCAGCCCCTTTCTGGTTTGGTGACTATTCATTAAATCTTTTGCGTTATTTAATGTGGATGTTTAATATTTTGCATAATCATTTTACACAAAACATTATTTGAAGTCTCATTTTTTTCTAGCCAGCAGGGCTGTTATAGGAAAGAGTACTATGAATTCAAAGGTTATTTTTAAAAGCTTATTATGCACACACAGAACACAAATCCTATGGGAAGAGATGGAAAGTACCTTGAAAAATGACATCTATTTGATATCAGTTAACAAGTTAAATTACTCAAGCTAATCAAAATGGATATATAAAGTGATTAAATTACAAAACAGCACCTTTTTTTGACCATTCTAGTACAGGATATTTTTTTCTTTACCACAACACATCATTCTGATCACTGGAAAGTCTGTTCAAATGAAGGTCTATTCTTTCTATTACATCTAAGTACTAGATACAAATTATAATAGGCTTGATTTAGAGAATACTTACAGGACATGATTTTAGCTTACCTGGAGTTAAATTTGGCAAAATTTGTACAGTGTACCAAAAACAAACAAACACAGGTATCTTGTTGCTTTTTAAAAAATAACTTGCTTCATAAGTTCCAAATGTTGTTCATGATAGCTGTCACTTTATTTCTCTTTATTCATTTGCTTGTTTTGTAGACAGCATATGAGATTAAATTGGTGAAGTTTTAAAGATGACTTGATCTTTAATTCCACTACTGTACTACAACAGGGTGAGATTAGAGTGTTTTGTAAGGGCCTCCTTCAGAGGGCTGACTTGAATTATTTACCTAGGGCTAACACATCAGTCTGTGAATTTGAGCAGTTTGTATTCCACAAAACTGTCCTTACTCAATTCTCCACTTATTTGGGATTCCTACCTCTACTTTTGCATAGTATGTTGGAAGAATTACCTCTATTTGTATAATTATGCCAATCTATGCAATAATAGCCAGTTGCAACTTATTTTTGCTGCATCTTACATGGTAAGTAAAATAATGTACCACACAGTATTGTGAAATCTTTTTAAAAAAGAAGAAGTAGCCTGTTTGGCTTTCAGTATCCGTGATTTCACAACTCTTATTTTTCTAGAAGTCCCTGAGACATTTATAGAAAGTAGAATGATTGGCCATAGAGAGGACTCCAGTGTGAATGGCAGAGGCTGAAAGATGTTCTAAATTCTGGGCCATGTTACACTGAGTAAGTATGAATTAGGAGATACATGGATTTACAAACTTGTTTGAGTCGAGGGTATGCCGAAATAAAGATATCGCCTTTCACATTTTTATTGTATTATTTTTAAATGATACACAGTTGAATGTCAGAATATCCTTCTAGCCGCACAAATGAAAGGTCATTAATGTATCCACAAGGCTATGCCATCATCATCGCTAATTCTGCAATATTTTCACATTCTACCTTAATGTGACCTCATGGTGATAGCAGCTATAGTTCCCACTATTGCCTCCCTCCAGCTTTGGTAATCCACTAACCTACTTTCTATCTATATGGACTTACTTGCATTTCACTTGAATTTATTGTACATGCTGTTTTATGTTCTTAGTACTCTAAAATTTCTACTCTTGATGCCACTTCTTCAATGTGTTTTGATGTGAGATTCATATATTTCATTTAATCAATAATGATTTACAATCTTCATTTTATATAGAAGAAATTAGAGACCCAGCAAGATCAATATATCGATCCAATGTCACATAACTACAATAATTTTGTGAAAAATTCTAAAGTGAATGGTTTTGTTTTAAAGTTTAATAGTTCCTATATGTCTAATAATTCTTATATATCTCAGAATCAGAGAGCAAGTTCTATATCTTTGACTCTACAGTTCAAAACTTTTAGACATTGTTCATTTTCCTATATCTGTATTAATACCAAATGATATATCCGATTCATAGTCTACATTTGGGTATCTTAAAACAAAAGGTAATCTTGTTTTTCGTTTCAGTTTTCTTTGGCCATCCTTCTTTTAGATTTTTCTTTGAGGGTAAATTTGAAGCTAACTTGCTGCCACACACTTATCTCATGACCTCAGATGGCATCGTCATGAGAGTGAATATTTTTTCTTCATTTCTCAACCCAGACTCGTCCACTGTCAAGTAGGAAAGATACTATGCACAATTTTAGAACAGAGGTTTTGGATTTCTTGTATTCTATAGTGTGGTTCCCTCAATCAAAGTGATGAAATACAGTTGATTGGCTGAAATCATAGCCTTGGAAGTTGACTTCAGATCCAAAATGATCTGTGTGTCTGTGAGTCAGTATTGCAAACACTTTGTGCTTCAGTGTTCTCATTTACAAAATATGGGTAGTAAATCATTTTGTAACCAGTGTGTCTTTTATAATCAGGATGAGTCTTTTTAAACACTTAAAGCAAATTTTGCAACTGTAAAGTTATAACTCCCTCTTCATTATTTTTATTATGTAAATGTGATTCATAATACATTTAATAATATATGTTTATGTGAAATCATTAAACATTCCTATCAGTTAGATTTTTCATTTTTAATGAAAATGAAGTAAATATACGTTGCTTCTTTTGAACTCTGCATATACACAAAGCAGGTAAAAGTTAAATGAGAAATATAAGTAACTGCTTCAGTCACCAGTTATGAAGAGTTAGAAGAATGAGAGATTACATATTTTATTGTATAAAAATTTATGTTATAAAAATGGGAAGTATTCTGTTTTTACAACAATCATTGATGAATTGAGAAAAGTGTGCTGGAAGACATCTCAAAGATGGCATTTGTTTATACACATATATCTATGCAATCTTACATGAGTATGTACATACAAGTATTTGTGTACATGTATTTATATTCTACACTACCTAAAAGTTTTTTTGGTAAACAAACATGAGCAAATTTGTGTACGTGTCTTGATTGCTACAGTTTCTTTCTTTACTTGTAGGACTGTGCAGCAGGTCTGAGAGAGACTGTGAATTACATTTTATTAAATTGACTTCCATTGAGTTATTAAAAACTACAGTAATGTTTATCAATCATGGACAGGAGTGATGGTTATATAAATGATAGAGAGAGGAATCTGGCAGCTCCTTGTCATCTTTCCTCTCTTATTGTTTCTGCTTGCAGCTTGCCCTCTTGATTGTTAACCATACTGATCAACCAAGATCTCAGGTTCCAATACCATCCAGGATTGTGGACACAGATATCTAGTACTTACCTAAAAGGAGGAAAAAATGATTCTTCCCACAATTTAGTTTCCCTTTGACAGTTCTACTTTAATGAGTCTCTGTGATTTATGTCTTCCATTTCATCTGAACTTCATTTTAATCACCTGTACCAGGTGACAGGTTAGGTACACTCTTACCCTCCATCCCATCTTTACAGTCTTTGTATAAGAAACCTTTTATTTTCCTAATACATGTGATGCTGAGCATCTCTGAATACACTCTGATTTATCCATTCTCAAATTTTCTTTTATTTTACAAATGGCCAGGCTCTGAGTTTCATTTCCTTTCAATAGAATGGAAATGGTGAAGCCTTGACAAGACAAGGCTCATAAGGGTTTATGATTCTCTTTAATATGCTGATTCTATGGAGATGAAGATGACATACAGAAACAGGTAAGAAGAAAGAAAATAGGCAATTTTAACCAATCATAGACTGGTATAGCAGTTTGTAATTGAAGGGAACTCCTTGCAATGCTCCCCCTTATTCTTGTTAAATTCTGGGATACACTTTAAAGGTTGTTTCGAACATTGCCTACTCTAATTTTTTATGGGGGGGGAGAATTCTAATGTTCCTTTTCAGGTGCAGACACATTATAACTATTAGTAATGGGCTCATCTTGACCTTAACTGGAATTTTAAAACCGACTTTATAATTTCTTCCTGTTCCTCCAAATGAAAAGCATATTTTCCTAAATGAGTCATTTGATTGCATATGCAAGGAGTAAATACTGCAATTTTTCTCATAAAATCAGGTCTACACTTCCTTTTTTTATTTCCCCTGACCTGGTAGTAAACTCTGAGATCATTCTCCATTTAGCTATGCGCATCAAACATCCATTCTTGCTTAAATGGCATTGTCTGTTGGTTCACCTTTGATTTCTGTTTTTTTATAGTGATTAAAACTTTTTAAGATAACTATATTTATACATATTGAATATAAGTACTGAATAAAAGGAGCAATATCTACAATAAATATGATAAGATTATGAATGAAAGGAAGAGTTTCTCTTGAAATATAAAATATTTCTAGTTTAATGTGTGTATATGTGTATATAATTTGAAGTAAAATATTGTTTACTGAACTTTTATCCAAACTGAAACTTTTCTAATGAAAACTAGATTGCCTTGGAAATAAAATTATAGACATAAAATTCTTAAATTCTTTGCTTCTGTATTTAATATTCTACAATAAAGTTTGCTTCTGGATTCAAACAAGAGAATATACAGGTATTTAAGAAAATTAAAACCAATTTAAGAACTTAATGAATCTTATGAAATTCTTTTGTTAAAATAATTTATATGAAAACCATATCTGTGTTTGGGAAAGTAGGACCTTACATTCCGCTTCATCCATGAAAGTTGTAGAAAATTGTATCATAACTGTGGTGGATTGAATGAGAATAGCTCTTATAGGCTAATGTCTATGAATGTTTGCAATAGTGTGGGAAATATTAGGGCATGTGTCTGGGAGTAGACATTGAGGTTTCAAAAGCCCATATCTGGCCCACTCATCTCTCTGCTTGCTGCCTGCAGACCAGAGTGGAAAACCTCCATTGCTACACCTGCCTGGTTCCCACCCTGATGATAATGAACTGATGCTGAAACTGTGAGCAAGGCCTTCCAGACTCGAGCACTGCTTAACCCTGGTATGGTTGGACTATTACACTCTGGCTCAACTGGGGAGGGGGAGGGTTGGGCACAAACAGTCTAACAAAGGAGGATCCTAAGCAATGGTGAGTATAATGCAAAAGAACACCCATGCTGTGTTAGAGGATAGCTCATTTATTAGGAGGAGGCAGGGGATAGTTATACCCCAGGAAGAATGGCTGTTTGGATCCATGTGGTGGTATGTTTTTGGTTGAGGCAACATTTTCAAGGGTGCTTCATTTCTATACTCTGGAACAGCGGGGACCAAGAGAAGGAATCTTATAAAGTCATATAGAAAAAAAAGTAAGTCCAGTCTGGGATGTTTCAGTGATCAAATAAACAACAACCCATCCATGTAGCCTTGGAGGCACATGAACATATCAGTTGTAACATGCATTGGGGTACATCAGACCCCCAGGAAGTCAATTTGCTGGGGTCTTTTGGGGCCCTGGCAAAGCAGGGGAGCAACCAAACTCCTGCCCCTCTCAGGATGAGAAAATCTGGGGTTTTAGGCATGCTTCAACACCTTCTTAACTTCAGGCCAGCCAGGTAAAGGCCTCAGTTAAATGTTTTCCTTTGTAAGAATTGTAATAGTTGCCTTTTTCCTAGGTCTTCTCACAGCAGTAGAACAATGACTAAAACAATGAGGAACAGAGAAACCTAAAGAGGGATAATGTAGCCTAGTTGGAGACTTAGAGATCAACTTTGAACACAAATTCTAGAGTTTGCACTCTTAGAAAATGGTTTAAACTTCACCAGTTTTATGTTTCCACCCTTAGAATAGGGCTTCACCCCAGAACATTAAGTAAACGTTGCTTTGCTAGGGTTTCTACTTCAAAATACAATGAAGAAATGGAAAAACTGAAATTTTATTTTACAGTTTTAAAACTTAGAAACCCAAAAGTAAATTGTCGAGTGGTCTGTTATTTTGTTTATTTGGGGAGAATAGCATAAGTTTTGTCTTTTCTAAGGTCATCTGCCTTAATTTTGAGTAACCAGCTTCTCACTCGATGTCATTTTTTCTGCCGCATATAGAAATTCATAGTTCTTGAAAATACACAATCAAGAAGAATTACAGTCCATATTAATTCTACTTACTCTCCTCTCTTGATAGTCTTTGTCTCCTGACCTCATTATAGCCCCAAGTTGAAAGATCTTTGAAGAAATTGTGTCTGTATTCGGACATTTCTCTCCTGCCTGCATGTTCCTAAATACCTGGCAGCCATTTTCCTAATAAATTACTCAGAAGCTTCATATTACTTATAATTGCTGGGCCAATAGCTCAGGCTTGTTACCAACTCCTATATTTTAAGTTAATTAATGGTCCTTATTTGTGCTCTGACACATGATGATGCCTTTATTAGCATGGCATGTTCATCTCCTGATCCCTCTGCATCTGGTTGGTGACTCTGGACTCTCCCCTTTTTCCCATCATCCTTAGTTTGATCACCCTGTCTGTACTTCCTGCCTGGCTACTGGCTAATTGGCATTTTATTAAATTAATTTGAGTGACAAACATTCACAGTATGCAGATGATTTTTCAACATATGTGGCTTTGCCTGTCGCTGTCGAGCAATAATTGGCTTCTTATTCTTGCCCACCAGAATAGCGTGCAGCTCAGACTGGGACTGCAGATGAGGACTCCACAACCAGACTTGGTGTCACTTTCTGCTCTTTGAGGCCACCCTTTTTAGTCTTCCTTATGTTGTTCCTCCAGTTTTGGACTAGTAACAGTCACTGATTTCCTCTCAGTCCCTGAAAGCTTTGCTTCCCCTTTTGCTGCCTGAGAGTCAAACTTTTTTTTTAGAGACCTCTGTTATTAGATCAAACTTATATAACATTCTTCTTATAAAAATATTAAGAGTAGTGTTTTATTGTATGTATGGATTCTCCGAATTAGGGGGCAACCTCTTTTGGGATCATTTTTAGAATTTCTGCTAACCACAATCAAACTTTAAGAGAGCTATTTTTCAATGTAGTTTTTCAATTCATACAGAATGAGGTATTTTCTTCTTTCTTCTCATGGAATATTTATTGTGTAAAAGGTTTGTCTAACAATTAAGAAATCAAGTGAAATGAGGATTACACATTCTTGATTCACAAGTTACATCACAGATAGCATATACTAAATAAATAGTCTTCATCACAAAAGCTTTCTGCTATGATTTCAGTCTAGTACTAATTCAACTGTGTTAATTGCTCTTAATACAGGAATATGGCAAAAAAATTCAATGTAAAGCAGAAAATTGTCCTAAATATATCTATCTCTCTTATTTGAAGTCTTGAAATATGAAAACATAAAAATGAACACATCTTTCCCTGTTAACTGAAATTAGAAAATGCATGTAATACATTGTTGTAATTATTTTTGCTTCTTTTAAGCTCTTCAGACATCTGACAATATAGATCAGGCTGACCTCAAACTCATGACTGTCTTCCCTCTTCCTCCACAATGCTATATTATAACATAACACCTAGCTGTTTCATTTCATTAAAGAAAAGGTGGAGTTTTTCTTTCTTTCAGTACCAAGATATGTCTGATTTTCTGTTTCTTTACAGAAAGCAGTACAAATATACGCATACACACATATGTGTATATATATATATGTATATACATACATACATATATATATATATATACTGTTTATATATATTGGATATCTGTTAGTAGCTTACTGAAAGTCTGGTACATTTTCTAGCCCTTTAAAGACTTGCAAGCAATGATATTATCCTACAGTTTCCATTTGCAACTTTTTTTGTAAATGAAACAAGACTTATAATCTATCTCTACAGTGATTAAAAATGCCTATTTGATATCATAAAACATTTTGAGTACAAAGAAATACTTTAAAAGTGATATTAAGAACATAAATAATGAAATGAAATATTAATAAGTTGGATAAAACATGAATCAAAATATTTTACAGACTATAATAAGTCAGACTAAAAGACTTCTGAAATATTTATACCTTAGATATATGCATATGAATAAAAATGTATAATAACATTTTTAAGTGATTATATATGTGTTTACATATATATATATATAATCATATTTTATACTCACAGATGTATCATAATATTAGGACCAACTTGTCCACTAGTGCTATTGGGTAGATTATTTAAAAACATTCTCAGAAACTAAAACTCAGATAGATAAATTTCCCTTCAAATGAAAACCAGGAAGGGTAGCCTGTTGCAGAAGGCCAGCATTGCTGCAACTGTTGGGCACAGAGTGGGTTTGTGGGTGCTAGGTAGTAGAGTCAAAGAGATAAAAGAGGCAGGGTTAGGAGAACAGTATTAGCTACTACAGAGAGATACTCTTTGAGTCCAACTAAAGATCATCTATTTAAAGAAAGACATGTATTAGTCATCCTTTTATTTCACTTGAATTTGGTCACCTCAGAACTTTTCCAAGTACCATGGAAAGCAAAGATATTATAATGGGAGAATAATATGGATCACACATCTTCTTCAAGTCATAAAATATTTATGGGCAGAAATGATAGGAGAGACCACCTGCCTCCTCTGTTCTAGAGTACCATGACAATGGTAAATGACTGGTGACTGTTCCAACTAAACACTCTGGAACTACAGGGAACAGAATGGCTTTCCAGTCCATCTCCCCAACCAGGGACAAGAAGGAACACAGGCCACCTTTGCTTTACTTCAGTGTCCACCAATTATTCACATATCAAAAATACTGCCTTATAATTCATCTTTCTCACACTAAATTTACATTTTCCTCAAATGTTAGAATACTAATAAGCAAATATTCTATTTCATAGTAATAATTGTAATGATTTCAGCCACATAAGGCTGATACTTCTGGGTTTTAGAGGCATGCACATGTATACAAGCCCTTAGGCAGAAGTATGTTAAAGGGTCATACATGACTCATGTGCATGTAGGTGTGGTTACATACATCCATTACGACTCAACTAAGCCCTTGTGCTCATGCATATGATGTAGTCATGTCAACCCCTGTGTGCATGTGCTAGGAAGCTTTAAAAAAACTGGACACTCCATCTTTCTCTCTCTCTCTCTCTCTCTCTCTCTCTCTCTCTCTCTCTCTCTCTCTCTCTCTCTCTCTCTCTGCACACTGAGTCCCAAGCCTGTACACACCCCCTTCTGATAAACTCCTAAATGGATTTGTTGCACGTTCTGTGTTTCCTTCTCACTCGCACCAGGCTGAGTTAATAGCCCTTACTCATGATGTCCAGTTAGCAAAGGGACAATCTTTAAATGTTTACACAAATTCCAAATGTGCCTTTCATATCATCCTGTCCCATGCAACTATCTGGAAGGAGTGTGGGCTTCTTACAACAAAAGGTGGATCCATAACTAACTCAGGTTACATTATGAACCTGTTTAAAAAAAATCCCATCACCCCAAAGCTATAGAAATTGTTCACTGTCAGACTCATCAGACTGAGAGTTCCATTATTTCCAAGGGATACAACCCGACTGACGAAGCATCTAGAACAGAAGCATTCCAGAGCCGAAACCTACCTCAATCACCTCAGGGGGTTTATATAGTACAACCCACATTCTTGCAGACATCCCCTGACACCCAGAAAATTCTGTCCTACCTTCATCAGCTCTTTCAGCCTAATAGCAAAGCTCTTTTTATTTTTTCAAGGCTCACCTCCAACCTACCCCTGAGGACTTAGAGTTTTTAAAAGCTATCACTGTCTCTTATAAAATCTGTCAAAAGTCAGATCCCAAGACCAAATATTGTAGCTTCCTTTTTCCTACCCACCATGCCAAGGGCTCCCTTCTAGGAACTGACTGGCAGCTTGATTTTATTCATATGCCCAATGGTCAGAAGAGTTAAATATGTCCTGTTTTTTGTCGACACCGTGTCTGGGTGGATTGAAGCATTTCCCACTACTAACAAGAGGGCCCAGACAGTTTCTGATGCTCTTCTCTGAGAAAACATCCCCTAGTTGGAATCCCAACCTCTCTTCAGTCAGATAATGGCCCAGAGTTTACTTCCCAGATATCTTAAACTTTGTCTAAGGCTCTTAACATTTCCTAGCATTTTTATACCATACCACCTTCAGTCTTTAGGGAATGTAGAACTAACTAACTGTTCTTTAAAGAAAAGCTTTATTTTGACTGGGAAAACTTTTGCCTTTGGCTCTTCTTAGAATGAGGGATCTCTCCAAAAGCCCCCCTTTCATCTTGCCCTTTGAACTCATGTATGGGTGGCTGGTTTTAACCCCTGGCCTCTCACCTAAAACTTCTCCCCTTATTGATCACTTGCTTACTCCACTGTTACTCCATCTTCACTCCTGATTATGGGATTTTACTGACTACTTTTTACCTAAACCATGTGTTAGTTCATGCCCACTGCCAATTAAAAGAGGGGATCGGGTACTGTTCTCTCCCTAGACCAAAGCCCTTGTCTCTTTCCCCTAAATGGCAGGTTCCCTTTAAAGTAATTCCTGTAACTTTCACAGCTGCCAACCTCGAGGGACTTCCTCATTGGATTCCCAAGTCCCACCTTAAACCTTATACACTTCCAGCTCAAGATACTCTCTCATATACAGTAACTCAAACAAGGCTCTGTTCCCTTAAGTTCCAGAGGTCACCAAATCAGCCACTCTTTCTCCAGTTCCAGAAAAATGAAAGTTTCATCACCATATTCAAATCTCTTGTGCCAAAAAACTGCATATACTCTCCCTCTTCCTCTTTCTCCTATCTACTTTACCAACTTCTCTATATCTCCAATGTCATGCTTAAATTTCCAGTTAACCACTCAGCTGTTATTACAGAAATCATCATTAAACATAGAGCCAGAGGTACAAGGACTGTCAAAAGCCCAGGTGGTAAGAAACAATAACAAATTTGTAGCCCCAAACTCCAAAAACTCACAAAACAGACTTTAAAATACCAGGTTCAGCACTGACTGCAGCAGCATCTCCTGGATGCTAAGGTGATACCATGATACTAAGGGAAAACAAGTGCCTTAAGGTTTACTTCAAGGAAAACTTTAAGGGGGTCTAATAATTTCCAATAATCCCCCCATCTTTTCCCCACCATCTTCCATTTCAACACTATACCATTGTAATCATAAGCTTTTAATACGTCTAAACTTTATTTTTTGTCAAACATTTTTTTCATAAGTTCCAGGGAGTCAATTGGACATACCTAAACAGACCAGACTAGCACAGGATAAGTGGATAAGTATCATTTAATTCGTTCCTTATCATCCTTGGTCTCAGAAACTCCTGGGAAACTCTCTCTTCCATCCACTTAAAAGAACCCCCCTCTATCTTCCATCTTGGGATTCTCCTTCTTTAATCACCAGGATCTAAAATTTTTTCCAGATATAATTTTCTGCCTTGCCAGCATCATGTGAGGTCCAAGCTGCCATCCAGCCAGTTACACAAAGCCCAGAAAAAACACAAAACTAATCAGCCATGACAAGATGTGGTCAAGCATCTCAACTCCCCAACACCCACAAAATCAGCATGAAGCAGTCATGAGAAACTTGATGGTATCCCATTCTCACCCATTAAAAGACCTCAAAATCCCCAAATTTTATAATAAACAAAAGGGTGGAATGTAATTATTACAGCCACATAAGGCTGATAGTTCACGGTTCTAGAGTCGTGTGCAGACAAGCCCTCAGGCAAAAGTACCTGAATGTTAAAGGGCCCCACATGACTCATGTGCATGCATGCATGGTTACATCCACTATGACTCAGCTAAGCCCTTGCATGAATGCATGAGGCCATCATCTGCACCATCTGCATATGATGCAATAATGCCAACCCCTTGTGAGCATGCACCAGGCAGCTTTTAAAAAGCTGGACATGCCATCGTTTTTATTTCTCTCTGCACACTGATTCCCCAGGCCTGTAAACACCCTTCTAATAAACTCCTAAATGGGTTTGTTGTGTGTTCCATGTTTCCTTCTCACTCTTGCCAGGTAATTTCAATAATTACTTTCCATTTTATAACCACTATTTCTTGATAAAGAATGAAGTTTTTGCTTTCTTTGTCAAGGAAACACATGGATTATGACCTGGTACCATAGTACTTAAAGGTTAATGCTAATAGATATATTTCCCAGGCAACTAATCCAAATCCAAGATTATAGTAAGGTTATACCATGAAGATCCCACTACACACCACTACTGGGTGTGGCACAGTTCAGTGATAGAACATATGTTTAGCATGCCTTATCTTCAGACCTGCTGCCCAAGTCCCAGCTGGAAAAGCTTCTTAATGTAACTTTTGAATATATGACTCCCCTCCCCATGGTATGTTTATTATTAAAATAAAAATGTTTAAGCTATTTCATAGACATAAAACTTCTTAAATGTCCTATATAGTTTAGACACATATGGGGATTATGCCCAATGTATAGGTGTATTCATGACACTCTGGAAGAATAAATGAAATTTAAAAATTGCAAAACAAATCTAACATACTAACAAACTTCCTGAGAAAGACATGAAGAAGAATGGGTTCTTCTCAGAAGACCTTCATGGAAGCTGGGCTTACTGCAGTGATAAAACTGCAAGGCATTTTTTTTTAAACAAAGAGAATGTATGCTGGTTTATTACTTTGATATTCTTAGATATAAAACATCCCCAACTATCACTAGAAATTTGAGTCATCTGAATGGAATTCTGAGTTTTTAATGGCCATAAGTCAAGCACAGAAATAAGTAACTAACTAACTCTTATCTTTCTGGGTCTTTAAAGTCTTCCCTAGCAGATATGAAAGAGTGATTTCTTCTCCATGTCTGAAAAAGTAACACATATGCATATTCCATTGTATCATGTGTGCTTCTGAAAGCAGGAACACCTCTCCAAAAGCTGGCATGAGGATAAGAGAAGGGGAGTTGTTCTGTTGAAAGTAATCTGGTATTTTAACACATATTTTATTAGAAGAAACTGAAAAGTTTTTATGGCCAGACAAACCTTTCCACCGATGTAACAATCCAAATCAGACCGAAACAAACCAAATTAGAAAAAGCCCAGATTTAATGGATGCCAGCCCTTCCAGAAGATCTTCCAGCCCTCTCCCCCCAGGATTAGAGATGGGAAGGACAACTGGGGAACCATGGAGAAAGGAAAGGAGAACCAGAAAGACCATGTGTTCATCATTCTCTGGGGAGAGGCAGTGCAAATAGCCTGTGAGAGTAGTTGTGACCCTTTCTGGGGAGGGGTCACTATTTGGTGGGCTTTCTTGCAGGTGGAGTCTAAACTGTGGCAACTCCTAGAGGAGGGGCCTGGAATGGAAAATTTTACCTAAACATTCCGGACTCTCTGGATACATGGATTCCAGTGGCTGGGGTGAAGCCTGGACCCAAATATTAACATTTTGAAATTTTTTCACTTTACTGGTGTTTATTTTTTAGGACAGAAGTCCAAAAGATAAAAATATAAAAGTCATGTAGCTCAGTGGTAGGAAAATTATCTCATATATGCTTTCCTGGCTTCTTTCTTTAATACCACACACACGCACAAATACATGTGTGCATGCACAAACACACATACATTGCAGCATATTCCTTTTAATTAATACATAAGCCCTCTGTTATATAGAAGATAAGTATGAAGAATCTTATTGTGATAAATGCTCTGGGGTTGGAGGGAGGGTGGGTTGAGTGAGTTGGGAGTGATTGGGGGTGTCAGATCCCAAAGAGAATATGTGGAGACTGGGGTAGGGGAAGAAGGAGGAGACAGATGTGACCTGGGAGTGAATTGGACTGGCTTTAATTTTAAAAGACTACATCATTTATATTCTATAGTTGCACACAGGATTAAACAGGAGACAGGGTCCTGTTAGCTGGGGTGTGGTTTGAGATCCGGTTGAGGAATCCAGCATTAACCTTGACAATAGGCACCAGTCACTTGTAAATGCAGGACCACAAATTCCTCTTGCTATAGATAAAAAGAAAGACTGCTTTATCAAGCAGTAACTTTCCTGAAGCCCCAAGGGAATGAAGATCCTTATCCAAATGCCTGACTTTGAGAAAAGGACTTCTGGAGAACAGACTCTACACCTGTTTCTTATCCCTACTTTGTGGGCTTGTTCCCATCAGAACACTCCCACAAGGTGTGTCTTACTCCTTTCTCATTATATTGTACCATTCTGATTTCTCTGCATTTATTACCTGAACTCTTGACCTTAATGGCCTCAGGCTCTGGATTTGAATTGTAGGCATTTCAACCTTTGGATCATGTGTGTTTAGTAAAATCTCTTAACTTTTCTGTCCTTTGTGTAATTACTTTTTCCACCAAGACAGAGAATTTTTTCCAAAGAATTATATTGTTATGTGAGGCTACCATTATACACATTATCTTATTATCCTTTACTAAAGCCCACTCAACATTTACCAATGGGAAATTGATTGATATTGAGAATCATTGAAAATTAAAGTAAAAAGGTGCTGGAGAAATGTAGTGTGCAATGTTGCAATGCTGGAACTTTGTTAAGCACCAATGTTCACCATGTCAGATTAAGCACAATGCCATGCAAATAAGACATCAAGAATTGGGAAGAGGGCCTTTAGTAAGTGCCTTCGTAGCATTGGGAACTCTGTGATATCTTGTCTGGCTAAGATTAGATTGCACTGAACTGCTCTACCATCAAGGTAAGAATCTGAGCTCAGACATTTAAGTGCTACCAGTTCAGTTTTCTCTCCTGGTTTGGCACGCTCACAAGTGCTGGGAACAAGTCTAGGAGCTTTGACTAAGTGGAAATTATGCTAGGAGATGAGGCTTACTGATAGATGGCACTACAGAATACTGGGATGGCCTATTACTGTAATGATCACAGCTCCAGAAAAACATGCTTATATTTTATGTCTGTTTCCCCATTAACCTTTGAACTCATAAATCTATGTTATAGGACTATACTTCTACTTTTATGGAAGATATGTCTGTAAACCCTGGTCTCTGGCCTCCATCTTTGAAGGCCCAGTCCCTGTGGAAAGCCAACACTTGACCCCTACCCAGAGTGGGGACAAGACGAGCCCACCAAAATCTTGACCACTTCCCCAGTGTAATTACACTGCTTCCCCACAACGTCTCTTCATGGTCTCTTTTCATTCCTCCTGGTGGTACACATTAGTGGCCTCCCAGTTCCCCAACCAAGCCACCTGAGAGTGCAGGAATCCCATTAAACCAGGATATTTTTTAATTTGGCTTGTTGTGATTTGGCTTCATTGGGATTTTTGCATAGACAGAGAGCTGGCATTAGGAAAAATTCCTAACAATGTCTGAAGGAGATTAACTTTTCAAGTTCATGCAGCAACAGAGCCATGGTGTTTAGGTTTAAATAATGTGAAATTCTTTATTAAATTTTACTTATTATCCTCAGTGTGTATGGTGTTTAGTGTGTGTATGTACGCACTGCATGCACACACATACTCGTGTGTGTGTGTGCACATATGAGTTCATACTGGTAGAGGACAACTTTCTAGAGCTCTTCCAACTTTTCATGTGTTCCAAGGATTATATGTAGTTGTTCAGGCTAGCCTTCAGCCTCTGACTCATCTTACTAAACAGTAAAATTCTTCATGCCAAGTTTTAAATCTCTATGTGGCCTAAAATTTGAAATTTTTGTGAATGACTTGAAGGGTAAAAAGCAAAGCCTTGATCATCAGGAATCCATTCATGGAAAAATAAATATCTATACTAAGACAATAGATTTGAGAGGTAGAGTAATAAATTAAGTAGAATGAAGATTTTCTGCCTTAAGAAATCAGCACAATGAAATCATGGGGATTTGTCACAATTCTAATTCCTTCATCATTAAGGGATGATACTGGCAGCCAGGTAAAAGGTGCCATATGATTCACATCAAGGACTAGTTGCTGTGTTCTGAGAGGAGAAAAGATTGGAGCATGGTCTTTGTAATGGTCTGTTCTGTCTCTTTAAGAGACAAGCCACGCCCATTCCCTGCCTCGTCTGCTGAGACAGGTTGATCTTGTTTTCAGCCTAAGTTCTCTCTCTCTTCCATTCCCTTTTCAGAGAGGCAGCTTTGGTCTCTCTCTCTCTCTCTCTCTCTCTCTCTCTCTCTCTCTCTCTTTCTCTCTCTCTCTCTCTCTTTCTCCCTCTCTCTCTTTCTCTGTCTCTCTGTTCTTCTCCTCTTCTCTCTTCCCTTCCATAACCATTAAATAAATATCCAACCTCACTCTGCATGGCATGCTTCTGTCTGTCTCTCAACCACCACCACCATATGGCTTGTCTCCGGGGATGCCGCTAGGGACTAGCCACCTTCCTAGACCTTCAGCATGGTCTCATGCACAGTCCCTGTCTAGAACTGGCTGCTTTCAAAAGGACCCCCGGCCCACTGCCTGCCACTGCTGGGGATTCTTTAGCAAGCTACTCAGGGCTCCACAACAATTTTTAATAATCCATCACAGTCTTTATTTATCAGCAACAGTAGAACCCATCCCCAGAGAAAGAAAATCCTGGCTGTGTGAGAAAGCACAAGAGTTGTGGAGATATGTGCTTCTGTCTGTGAGAGTTGCAGAGTCCAGGTGGTTATTAAAGTCAGAAATGACTACCATGTGACAAATGCCTTTAATTCCAGCACTTGGGAGACAGAGACTAATGAATTTCTGAGTTCAAGGCCACCCTGGTGTACAGAGTTAGCTCCAGGACAGCCAGGGCTAATCAGAGAAACCCTGTATTGAAAAAAGGAAAAGATTACCTTGGAGCCCATCTACTGTACTGAGGCCCTGCTACTGTACTGAGAAGATTGGGAGTGGAGATTGAGTGGCTGCCTGGAAAGTCCCCGGGAACAGAGTTCAGGCCCTCTCCAATTCCCTAATCTTTTCTGACCATTCAGTAGGGTGTGTTCCTGGCTACTGGCTTTCTATTTTTACCCCATCCCATCTTGCCCCCAAACACTCCTTCCAATCTGCGAGGTCCTTGGATCCCCCAACTCAGCCTACTTTGGGGATGAGGGGCTGGGGAGCCAGTGGTAAGTGGTCCCGAGGCTGGGGCTTTTTTGTACCATACCACCCTGCCACAAAAGACCACCCTTTTGTCTGTGAGGTCCTTGGAGCTAAGCAAGGGGCACAGCTCCTGTAGTGAGGAGATCCAGAGTGGTGAGTGAGTGGCTGCCCAGCCAGACAGTCTCAGGGAACAGAGTCCAGGGCTACTCCAATTCCCTAAATTTTTCTATTTCTATTACAGAGCTACAGTAATGAAAACAGCTTGGTATTGTCATAAAAACAGAGGGGTTGACCAATGGAATTGATCAAAGATGTGGATATTAATCCACAAACCTATAAACAACTGATTTTTGACAAAGAAACTAAAATTATACAGTGGAAGAAAGAAAGCATCTTTAACAAATGGTGCTGGTATAACTGGATGTCAACCTGTATAAGAATGAAAAAAAACCCATAACTATCACCATGCACAAACCTCAAGTCCAAATGGATTAAAGACTTCAATATAAATCTGAACAAACTGAACCTGATAGAAGAGAAAATGGGAAGGACCCTGCAATTCATGGGCACAAGAGACTACTTTCTATGCATAACCCCAGTAGCACAGACAATAAGAGCAACAATGACTAAATGGGACCTCATGAAACTGAGAAGCTTCTGTAAAGCAAAGGATACTGTCATTAAGACAAAAAGGCAACCTACTAGATGGGAAAAGATCTTTACCAACCCCACATCAGACAAAGGTCTGATCTCCAAAATATATAAAGAACTCAATAAACTAGACATTAAAATTCTAAATAATTCACTCAAAAAATTGGGTACTGAACTGAACAGAGAATTCTCAATAGAAGTCCAAATGTCCAAAAGATGCTTAAGAACATGTTCAACTTCCTTAGTTATCAAGAAAATGCAAATCAAAACAACTTTGAGATACCATCTTACACCTGTCAGAATGGCTAAAATTAAAAACACCAATTATAACCTATGCAGGAGAGGATGTGGAGTAAAGGGAACACTCATCCATTGCTGGTGGGAATGCAAACTTATGCAACCACTTTGGAAATCCGTGTGGCAGTTTCTCAGAAAATTGGGAGTCAACATACCTCGGGATCTAGCAATATCACTCTTGGGAATATACCCAAAAGATGCCCAATCATACTACAAAAGCATTTTTTCCACTATGTTTATAGCAGCATTATTTGTAATAGCCAGAACCTGGAAACAACCTAAATGCCTCTCAATGGAAGAATGGATAAAGAAATTATGACACATATACACATTAGAATACTACTCAGTGGTGAAAAACAATGACATCTTGAAACTTGCATACAAATGGATGGAAATAGAAACGACTATCCCAAGTAAGATAACGCAGATCCAAAAATATGAATGTGGTATGTACTCACTCAGTAGTGGATTCTAGCCATAAACAAAGGACATTGAACCTATAGTTCATGATTCTAGGGAAGCTAAGTAATAAGGTTAATTCAAAGAAAGACACATATAGCTCCTCCTGGAAACTGGAAGCAGACAAGATCACCAGGCAAAAGTTGGGAGCATGGGGTGGAGGGAAAGGGGGAAGAGGAGAGGGAGAGAAAGAAGTGAAAAGGGGAGGGTTGGCGAGCTAGGGGTAGTGGGATGGGTGAGGTGGAGGAAGGGCACATATGGGAGCAGGGAAGAAGATATTGTAATTAAGGGAGACATTTTGGGGTTGGCAAGAGGCTTGGCTCTAGAGGGGTTCCCAGATGTCCAAGGGGATATTCTCAGCGAGGACCATGGGCAGCAGAGGAGAGGGTGCCTGAACTGGCCTTGTCCCATAGTCAGACTGATGAATATCTTGAATGTTACCATAGAAACTTTATCTGGTGATGGATGGAGATAGAGACAGAGACCCACATTGGAACACTGGACTGAGCCCCCAAAGTCCAGTTGAAGAGCAGAAGGAGGGAGAATATGAACAAGGAAGTCAGGACCACGAGGGGTTGGTCCACCCACTGAGACAGTGTGCCTGATCTAATGGGAGCTCACCAAAGCCAGCTGTACTGGGACTGAATGAGCATGTGATCAAACTGGACTCTCTGAATGTGGCTGACAATTGGGGCCAGCTGAGAAGCCAATGATAATGGCACTGGGATTTGGCTCTACTGCATGTACTGGCTTTTTGGGATCCTCGTCTATTTGGATGCACACCTTCCTAAGACTGAATGTAGGGGGGAGAGCCTCGAACATCTCACAGAGCAGGGTACCCTGCCCTCTTTTAAGACTGGAGGGGAATAGGGGTGGGTGGGTGAGTGGGGGAGCTGGAGGGAAATGGGAACAGGGGAGGAAATCAAAATTTTGGATGGTATTATTTATAAAGCAATAAAAAATAAAAAGAAAGAAAAAAGAAAAAATAAATAAAATTAGGAAAAGAAAACAAAAAAATAGTGACAACTTCAGCATTGGTCCAGTCTGAAGACTCCATATGCCTGGCAGCAGAAATGTAACACTAGGACGCTGAGGTAGGGAGATGAAATGATGCTCAAGAGACAGTCCACAGCTGGTAGGGTGGTAAAATCAGCATTGAGATGACAGCTCCCATACTGCTGTAGAGATTGAGAGACATTGAATATGCTTGGCATGCATTTGAAGTTTGTATACATAAATAAAATTTATCTCTGATTACACATTAAGAGTGGATATACCCTCAATATCATATATTATTATAATCATTAATACATATAAAGGTATTCATGGCTTTGTTCTGTCTGTATATTCCTAAGAAGATACTTGAGAAGAGGAGACAGAGATAAGTTTCTGTATAACTGGCATAACATTTCCTCTTTCACTGTACTTTATCCAATACTTCTAATCTGGTTCAAATATTTCAAATATAGGTATATGAAGAACATTCATAGGGAGTTGGGGCAACTAGGAAGTCAGACAACTGGGATCAGGGTACCAGGACCTTGATGAAGGAGAAAAGAAGTGTGAACTCTTCTGTCATATGACAGCTACACTCTGAAAGTTAAATTATTATGACACTGATCAGATGAGATTGAACTGATATGGGAAACAGGCAGAATCGCCATGTGTGCCATTAATTGGTAAACAGTTATAATCTGATATTAGTGTATACTAATATGTCACACGACATTCCTTCCTTTGTTTTTCTAATAAGTAGCAATGCAGAAGACTTTAACCAACTTATATTGACAAAATCAATGTCTTTTTCCCTGTCTCTCCCTCTTTCCCTTTTTTACCTCATTCTCTCCAAATTCATGCCTGTTTCTTCCACTCCATCTCTCATCTCTTTTTTTCTCTTTCTCTCTGCATATTCTTTTATAGAAGAAAAAAGTGTTTATGTATATTAGACTAGCACAGACTGCATTGAAGTTCCATATGCCTGTCTTTGAGGTATAAACCCACGATGTAAAAGAACTTAAATTTATGTAAGTTTTCAGATTAACAGCTTAAGTGTTGACTGTAATGGTAGAAATAAAACGGAGTTGTTCCCTGAGTGGCTATAGCAGACAAGACCATGGCAGACCACAAAGGCAGCCTGTCCTAGGCAGGGAGCACCCAAGTGGCCTGTGGGCCACAAGGGGCAGCATATTCCAGGCAGACAGCCACACAGTGGATGAGAGACCTTGGTGGGGCAGACAGTCCCACAGCCACAGCCAGGGAGGGTGGGAAACAGACAGATAGGCATGCCATGCAGAGTGAGGTTGGATATTTATTTAGTGGATCATGTAGAGGAACAGGAAAGGGGAAAAGGGAGAAGAGCAGAGAAGGGGGGAGAGAAGTGGCAAGAAGGGAGAGAGGCACAAGCTGCCTCTTAGAGAGAGGAAGAGAGATGAGAGGCCGAAAGAGAAGGAATCAGGCTAGAAACTGATCAATTTGCCTCAGAGGGTGGGGGCGGGAGTGGGTATGGCTGGTCTCTTAAAGGGACTGGAAAGACCATTATATTCCCATCTATTTTTCATAACAAAAAGGTGGGATAGGTACAACAGGTTAAAGGAATTGGGATGGCATATTCTCAAGACTGCTTCCTGCTTATTTGTGGGCATCATCTTGTGAGGGAACTTGAGAAAACTGGGTGCTGGTCACATCCTGGAATAGCTGGTTTCTCTGTTTCTGTCCAGTGTTTGTGCTCTGGGGTCTCTTACACCTGTTTAAGACAGAACAGAGGACAATGTTAAGTTTAGGAAAAATAAATTTTATGGGACCAGGGAATTGAGAGGTGAGTATCTGACCTGTTTAAGGTGGATCCTTCAATTCAGCTGCCTGGAACTTACAAGAATTCTTTGCATTTGTGAAAACATAAGTTTTAAGCAGTAGCATGTTTATATCAGAATGAGTGTGGCAGATATTGTTGTACAATGAAAAGTATTTTTAAGACTCTAAAAGGAAGCATGAAAGAGAATTTTGATAGCATGCACTTGTTCTCATACCTTTATAACTTACAGGTACATGCTTTAATAATTAGTATTTGTATTTTGCTGAAATTTGTTTGGTGAGGTTGTCAATTTAAACAATAAAACCTCTCTGCTGTCAAACTGCATGAGAGATCTTTGAGATTATTGATTAAAAATTATCTTGAGTTATTGATTAGAAAACAACAGAGAATTTACTTGGTTGGCACCTAGAGAGCTACTTCTCAAGGTCCTCCATGTTTGCTGAAGGTTGTATTTGCTCTTTGTTTAACACAGGGCCTGATAGGCTCCAGAATATCCTGTGGGCTAAGAAATCTGTAGGAAGATAAACCTGTCTTGACCTGAGCAGCTAAGCTATCAATTCTAGTGATTCTGTCCACTATCTGGAGATCTTCAGATTAGATAAAAGGCAGTTTTACCCAGTGGTCAGCAGTGCTTGGCAGTTGAAGTCAATTGCAGATGGATATTGCTTTGTGTCCCTCTGTCTTCTTTTGAGGAAGTAGAGTGCTGCTGCTAAAAGCCAACCTCTTTTGTTGTGAATTTTTAAATATTCAAGTATTTAAATGCCATATTCCCCAGATATTTGAGCAGTTGAGGGCTGTTTACTGGGTATAGATAAGTTATAGAATCTGCCTGTAGATCTGGGTTTGAGCTTGACTATACTGGCTCTCAACTTAACAGGTAAGATTTATTCTCATAAAAAGACAGAAGAAAGAAAAACTGCTTGCAATAGAAGGTTAACAGCAGAACTGACAATAGTAGAGATTAGCTTAATATATTTTAAATCAGAGTTGGATTAAATATATTGTATTTTTGTAAGAGTCTTAAAAGTACATACCAATTTAAAACAAGAGACTTATTGTTTTTGTAGCCTGAAATGAGATGCAATGAACAGACAATCATAACATTTAACAGTAAACATGGTGCATTTATGTTACATGTATGCACACACACATACAGTGAACAGGAATTGGGGAAAGTGGATGATTTTTGGTGGTCTCTACCAAAGGCATGCCACTGCACAAAACACACAGGTAACAGAGTCAACACCAGGGAACCAAGAAGGGAATACCTCAGTAAAGTTGGCTGGATTTGGTCACCTTACCTGGCTCTCAGTTAAGATGGTGGTGAAGTCACCTGACCTCAGTTAAGATGGTAGTAAGGTCATCTGACCACAGTCAAAATGGCAGCTGTCATATGTTGTATGGAAGTCATGATTTTTGAGCTATGGGGGTTTTACAAAATAATGAATAATCACACTGAGAGGCATGATGCACCCTGTTGCTGAGCTGCCACACCAAAATCATGGTGGGGAACAAAGGCTGCCAACCACAAAAGCTGTTGAAAACAGCTGCCTCATGGATCTGACCAATTTTCTCAGCAGTGGTATTGTTGGTAGGGATGGTCTGAGGAAAAGCAGAGCCAGTGGGACACTGGCAGAGCATAGTTTGAGGGTTTATACCATAGCTGAAAATGTGAAAACCCAAAAAACACCACAGGGCCTATAAAGAGTGTTAAAGCCTGACTGGCTCTGATCCAGGTGACTCGGAAGTCAAAGAGGCTTTGAGGCCACTCTGAGCAGTCTCACCCTGGGGACAACTTATGAGTGGTCCAAAAGAAAAGAAAAAAAAAGAAAGCAGAAAAGAATTTGAGGGACTTTAGGCTCCCAATCTGAATGCACCACACAGTGTGTGCACTGCTACCCTGGAAGAACCAACGCTGAGTTTTCCGGTCACATTTTTAGCTATGGAAAGCAGTGAAGGGCTCAACTGTAGCTGTGAAGGTTGTGGTTGGGGGCTTGAAGGGGAAAAACCACCAAAGCAGTTGGTGTGCATAGAGATCGGTGTTCAGGCAGATGGAACACATTGTTGTAGAGAAAATACCCAGTTCTGAATCCCAACCTAGGGAGAAGGGCAGGAGAGCCTCTTGAGTCACAGCACCAATATAATAATTTAAGTAAAATGCTGCAATTCCTCGAGGAACACAGCAGTAGAAACACTGCAGGTCCCAGAGTGGCAGCAATGGGCAATGGGCCAAGAGACCATGTCAGGCCACGAAGGCAACCAGGTCCCAAGCAGGGAACCACATGGTGGGTAAGAGACCTCAGTGGGGCAGCCATTCCCACAAAGAGCCACAGCCAGGGCAGGTAAGAGACAGACAGATAGGCATGCCATGCAGAGTTAGGTTGAAAATGTATTTAGTGGGTTATGGAGGATAAAGGGGAGAAGAAAGAAGATCAGAGAGAGTGGGAGAAAGAGATAGAGAGAGAGACAGACAGAGAGAGAGACAGAGACAGAGACAGAGAGACAGAGAGAGGGGGACAGAGAGAGACAGAGAGAGACAGAGAGGGGCAGATAAGTAGGGTGAAGGGAGTGACCAGAAGCTGCTTATTTTAGAGAGAGATAGAAAGGGAAGGACTCAGGCTGGAAGCTGAAGATCAGTTTGCATCAGAGGATGGGGAAGGGAATGGTCATGGCTTGTCTTTTAAAGGGACAGTACAGTCTATTTCAGTGAGTATAATTTACAAGAATGGTTTACAAATATTCTTCAAACAAACAAATAGAAGACTGATTGATTTTGTGAATGGCAACCATGAAACCACAGCTAAGTGAGTTTCATGCTCATTTCTCTCTTTTTCTCCTGATTTCATCTCAAGGAGAGCTCTGGAGCTTAGGCAGGAGTTCCTCATCTCCACTGTGAATGTACCAATGTGATCATACTTTCTGCAGGTGGGAACAGCTCACCAAGAGGAACTTAATCTAAAGCTGTATAGAAATGCAAAACTCCACTATTTTCCTTCCGTCTTAATTTTCATTTTGATGCCTGCTGTCTTCTCATTACAGAAAGAATTGCGAGTTTCAGTGAGTCATTAAAAAAGGGTGGTCCTCTCAGCCACTTTTATTAGTCTTTTTTCACAGACAGCTTTGGAAAAGGAACTTCTATATTTAATACAGCCAAGATCATCAGACTGCAAGTGAACAAAAAGGAAATGGATTAGCAACGGTAACCTGGAGCCTGTAGCAGCTACAGCTGGTCTCCAGAACTCTCCTCCCTCTTAGTAGTGGGGTATGGATACATGTTGGAATGAGTAATGACTAAAGCTAAGAACTATGCAACCTCACTCATCTGAAGGTTTTATTTAGAGTTTGTGTGAGAACTTATTCCACACAGAAGCCATTATAATTTGCATATTAAATTTGTCTTTTATGTATATTTAAAGAAAACTTTTTGAAGGTTATCATCCAGGTCCTTTGTAGAGATTCTCCTCTGAATCAAATGAACAAAAGTCCACACTGTTGACCTTCACTGTTTTAGACCTGTCAGTCATATAGAGATCCTGCATACCACTCATGCTTAATGACTTTTGTTTCACCTTTCTTTGAGGCCTTTATCACACATACACAGGTGCTATCTGCTGAGCTATTATAGGAATAACACATCAAAGTTGTAATAATTTCTAGTTTCCATTTTCAAAAAAATATCCTGGTCAAGAATGTGATATCCTTTTCCCTTTTCATATAAATCCTCAATTTAAAATCACCATTTTGAATCTTAATATTAAGCTTTCATTCCCTGTATATTAGCAGGTACTGTATCTTGCAGTTACTGTAAGCAGAGAGAGAGATCATAATTCTCTTTAACACATTCAAAATGCAAATGGTTTGCATGTGGAAACAAAGACTATTCTCTCGAGAGAAATCCAGTGATGGTAGGCTTTGGTAGTTAAGAAGGCTCTACAGTTTTTAAAATATTTTAAGCTATTACAGATAAAAAGCCCACTTGCCAGTTTTTGATTTGCAATTAGAAAATGTCTAGGAACAGTGAGACACTTCCCAATGTAAAGCAACAGAAAGCTGCACAGGACACAGCAGTAAAATGGCTTTCATGTGATCCACTCCACACTTTGAACTCACTACCTGTTATAATTCTCTCTGGTGACTAGCTAGAATGGAAGCTTTGCAATGTTCTAGTCAAATTCTAAAATTTTCAGTTCTTTAGTTTACATTATAGATTATTAAATATTCCCTCAGCTCTACTTCTCATTTCCACTTTATCTACTTCATACTGAGCGTATTGAACCGCTGAACGTGGTAGAGAACATTGATTTATCATGAGTTTGCTCTTAAAATACTCATATTTTTAAATTTATTGAGCCCTGATCAAATCTGTGATAGCTCACAAGTATCATCATCTTCTGGTTTACAATCAATGTCATATTGAAAATATAATTGAACAAGAGAGACAGAAGAGCCTATGCAAAGCTATTGACAGACTAGTAACAGACTTTAGAATGTAAAAGTGTCAACAAGGGTCCTGGCCACTGTGGGATGACTGAAGTAAGCTGTGATGGACGTACAGCAGAAGTATTCATGGAGCAGTAGACTGAAAATAGTCTTTTTACAAAACCTCTTTACACAGTCACATGTTCACTAGCATACTATAGATCTAAAGCATTAAATAAGTCTGGCTGTTCAGTTTTGCTGAGTTCCACATTTCACAAACTTGTTTAATAAACATTACTATATAAATTCTAAAATTCTATAAAAGACATTTAAGGAAGTATATGTCATTTATAAATTTCTGAAAACAAATTCTGATGTAGGTTGGAATTTTATGTTTTAATACATAAAGGTTATCAAGTAGGATATGTGAGGGAGCCAGGGAGCACATTTCACAAACTCTTCTCTCCAAATTCTGCCTAACATCCTGTAGGAAATAAAATCCTTAATAATTTAAGATGAATAATGGGATAGTTAAAACTCTCTTTCTGTTTTCTGTGTGTGTGTATATGTACTGCATGCATTGGTGCTAGAAAAATATGAAAGAGAAGCATTTCAGTATCAGAAAGGTGTCAATAAAATGGTGCCATCATTGAAAGAATAAAATAACCAGAAAACAAATAAACAAACAAAAAACAATTAGAAAAGGGAAATGCTAGATGCAGTACTCTTTGCACTCAAGTGACAGAAGCAGTATATCTCTATGAGTTTAAAGTCAGTCTGGTCAATGTAATTAGGTCCAGGTTGATGGATGCAGTAGTGGAAAGAAGCAAACATAGTGACAGTTCTAGAACTTACTTTGGAGGCCAGTTCAGATAATGAGCTCAGGGCAGATGCAGAAAATCATCACGCTACAGGCCTACAATAATAAGCCAACATTTTGGTTTTAATTTATTGTTTTATTTGTTTTTTTCTGTGCATCTCATAGTGATCAGGGCTATTATTTTGTAGATAATTGCATTATGATCTCCTATGAAAGTAAAGTGATTACAACAACTTTTTATGTCTAAGAAAAATATTCTGGAAAAGAATTTTTTATTGTTATTCTGTTATCTTGTGACATCCAGATTATCTGGGGTGAATGGTTAATCTTCAGATTTATAGTAAATAAGCTTCCAAAATGATTCATTACAATTGTTGTTGATTTTACATGTGCTAAATATTAGATAAACTTCAGAATCAACAAAAGTAGCAAACATGAAGACTATAGAATTTTCAAAGAACACACCAATCGATTTTCCAGTATCAGATTTTCAGGCATGAAAACATAGTACAAATAATATTGTGCATTTTGAGCAGGGTGTGCCTATGCATTTTAGAATATATAAAACAAATACATGTATACATTGGGTATATATAACAATTAACAAAAATCAAGGCCATTAATTTGAAAAAGAACAAGTAAAGTTTTATGGAAGATGTGGAGGAAGGAAAGGAAAAATTGAAGAGAGGAATGATGTCATTGCTTTGAAGTCTCAACAAAAAAGAATAAATGATTTTAAAAATTGCATAAGATATTATTTAAAAATTAAAACGAACATATTGTTGATTAAAAATGAACAAAAATTAATAGATAGTTGTGCATAGTGCTGTGTTACATAGGAGATTTTCAAATAGCCCACCCCCACTCAGTGCTTTTCTACCTTGCTCTTTGTTGTCTCTACTTCTTGAGCTGTTGGCTACTGAGAGGACATGCCTGGCTGACCTTGAAGGATAGGGGTTTCTGTGAGCCATTGCTAACAGAGTCTGAGTTCTGAATTCTCTCCTTACTGATACAGGGCCTCAACTTAGCTGGGCTGATCCAGGCTGTGTAGTAGGATGAGTGGTGGGCTGTGTCCCCCTGCCTGGCTAGCTTAGCTCAAAATAATTACACAGAAACTGTATTTATATAAACACTGCCTGGCCTATTAGCTCTAGCCTCTTATTGGCTAACTCTCACATCTTGATTAAGCCATTTTCATTAATATGTATCACCACTTGACTGTGGCTTACCGGCATGAGTCTAACCAGCGTCCATCGGGGCAGGAGAATCATGGCATCTGCCATACTTCCCTTCTTCCCGGCATTCTGTTCTGTCTACTCTGCCCATCTAACGGCTGCCCAATCAAAAGGCCAAGGCAGTCTCTTTATTCAACCAATAAAATAAACTCAATTACAGAAGGACACCAAGGCTGACACCACTACTAAGTTTGTGTAAATATGACCCAGTGCTCGCAAGAAGCATTGCTTCACTCGTGCAGACTAAGGTTGTCCAGCTGACCTCAGTGACCTGGCAGTTTTTAGAGTGCCCGCTCACCTTTCCTGCTGCATTCTTAGTAAAGGCAAGAAACTTTTCAAAACTATCTTACCCTGTCTATCATTAACAGAATCTCCCCTTCTGAATCTTTTCAGGAGCGATTTGCAATCCCCATTTAGGTAAAAGTATCTTTATTTCTTCAAACAGTCTGTTCAAGGTATCCATGTTTGAATCGGATAACAAAATGTCGTCCATGTAATGGTATACTATAGATTTGGGAAATTTCTTGCGTATTATTTGCAATGGTTGGTTCACAAAATATTGGCACAGGGAGGGGCTATTTAACATACCCTGGGGGAGGTCGGTCCAGTGGTACCTCCTCGAAGGTTGAGAATTGTTATAATTCTCAACAGTAGGCACTGTGAAGGCAAACTTTTCTCTATCTTCTTTTTTGCAAAGGTATAGTGAAGAAACAATCCTTTAAATCAATAACTATGAGAGGCCATAGGGGGCGTGCTCGCCTTGGGCTAATGTTTGCCTATAAATTTGGCGAGCGTGCTCCCAGCCCTCTCTTCTGCTTTCCTGGTCTCTGTGGGAACGGTGGTTCTGTAAGTCTATTTCTACATTAAAACTATATATATATATGTATTTTTTTTACAATCTGTCTACATTCGTTTACGCCGTTACAGAGAGTCTTTTGAGTTAAAGTCTAATAACTCTCCTTGTTTTCATGAATTCCTATTGGATACCTGTTTTTCTAGTGGATTCCTTGTATATTTATTTCCTATTTTCTTTGCATTTTCTTCTTATGAAAATTCTATTTTTTTTGGAGATTCACTAGGCCAGGATAACCATGATTTCCCTATTTACTAATTATAGCTGTTATATGTTCTCATAATACAAATGATTAGATTTCTGTACCTCACTGATTTGTAATAGATAGTCTAATTTTATGGTGATACCTCTTTACTGAGAGTTTATGAAGGGCCAAATATGCTTAGTGTTTATATCCATTATTATAATTAGCAATGTGCTAGTAAAACAAGGCTTTAAAAACACATTTTAATAGTACTTGCCATTTTTTCTGTATACATTCCTACTATAGAGACTATTAAACTATTACCAATATTAACAATCAGCTCAAAAAACTTAAAAATTTCACCCATCACTCATAAAGGCTCATACTTCAACACAACCGACAGTAATAGTCTTTATAAATATAAACCAGGTCTTTAACTTTCACCTTACTTTTGAAGAGTAGCTGAATGGGTAATTTGCTCAAATTATAGGTTTGGGACCTTAACCCAAGACTATTGATCAAACAACTACTTACACACACCTGGACTACACTATCTATACTACGTCTTGGTTGGAAGTGGGTAATTAAAGCAGATAAATGGGAAGAAAGGGGTTTAATTTAAAAGAAACAGACAAGATAGAAGTGAGACTCAGAGACTTTGAGGAATCGGTGACCTCCAAAGCCATCTGGATTCACTTCATTGATCCTCTGCCTGCTTTTCTCAGCTAGCACATGCATTTAAATATATTTAATGTTGTATAAGATAATTTGGCTTTTTAGATGAGGAGCAAAGCAGTACTCAATAATCATGAAAAAAAAATTGAAGTAATGATGCAGTAGCCAACACGATGCATGTTGATACAAGAGCTTAATATCAACATAATAGACATTAGAGCTTAAGGGAATTGGTGGAGTTTTAGATATTAGATAGTATTTAATATTAGACAAATTTTTATGCCGTTCAAATTCAAAAGCTGATCATATAAAGAAAATATAGTTTCAGGGTATGGCTGGATAATGGTAAGAGATTATCTCTGTCATCTATTTAAATAAATAATGAAGCATAAGAATAAAAACAGCATGATTCAAGCCAGAAATAGATTATCAATGGGGAAGACTTGAACATTAAGAAACAGATTCAGAATCATACAGAGATTAAGCATATGATAAACTGACATTCACTATCTGCTGGGTTGTCAGAATCACCACATTTCAAAGGAAAGGTAATGCTGAGATTTTGTTCTCTCTGTTAAAATAATAATAGACAGAAGTTAAAAGAAAAAGCAAAACTAACAAAACCCACAACTTTTAAGCAGAAAAGAAATGGTCTTGAAAGATGTTATGTAAATACAAGGACAATTTAATTGTTCTTCAGTCTGGAAGAGACAATTATTTTTAAAGAGGAAACAAACCTCAGAAGATATAAAGCTCAGAAACATGGCTTAATTTAAAACGCACATAGCAATAACTGTTTTACGACTTCAATAATACAATAAAAGGAGATGGGATTATCTTGCTTTTTGTTTTTTTGTTGTTTGTTTTTATACCTGGTCCAGATGTCATGTACTCTCTTGGATGATACTAGGGTAGAGTTGCATGGTTCGTTTGAGAACAAGGGGACATAGGAATTCTTTCTACTGAGTTCATAGTGGTCACCAGAGGGTGAACACTTCTCTTTAAAGAAGAATCTCAGACAAGGTAACTCTGAGTTGTTGAATTTGAACTCTTTACCCAGATAGGGTCTCACTATTTTATTGCTTCTTTCTTTTCTTTTTATCTTTCTTCCCTTCCTCAATCACCCCCTCACTTTCTCTGTCTCACTTCCATTGTTAAATGACTAATAAGCAGATGACAAAAAGATACACGGTGAAGGGTTTCATGTTAATACAGCCACATCCTTCATACATTCTGTAGTGGCATTTCATTTGTATTTTAATAAATAAAGCTTGCCTAAAGATCAGAGAGTTAAACAGTCTCACTGGACAGCTTTACAGATCAGGCAGTGGTAACACACACCTTTAATCACAGTTAGCCACACTAGTTTGTCATAGAAAGCAGGCAGTGTACACTTAATCCCAGTGGTGCATGCCTTTATTTCCCAGCCCTAGAAAGGATTATAAAAAGGAAGGAGAGAGTTCACAGTCTCAGTCTTATTCTGAGATTTCTGGAGTCAGAATCCCCTTTTTGTGCTGAGGTTGAGGTAAGAGTAAGTGGCTGGTTGCTTTGCTTTTCATATCTTCAGGTTGAGCACCCAGAGGTTTTATTAATGCTTGAAATTCCTTCTAAGACATTGAGAGATTTGTCTCAGACTGAGGAAAACAACCTTTTCCTGACATCTGATTATGAAATTTAATTCCTAGCATTAAAGCCCTGAGCAGCAATGGAAAGTCTATAACTTCAGAGGACTAGAAAGACTGTCCTTCTTCACCTTTCCTGGCTGGGCTGGAAGCTTAGCATTTATATGATAGTGTCTAACAACTGGTTATTTTATTTTTTAACTTTCTTTTTTTTTTATTGAGAAAAAAACAATTTCCGCCTCCTCCCAGCCTCCAACTCCCCCCCCCACTCGTCTCCCCGTCCCCCCACTCCTCTCCCTCTCCCCCCACTCCTCTCCCCCTCCCTCTCAAGTCTGAAGAGCAGTCAGGGTTCCCTGCCCTGTGGAAAGTCCAAAGTCCTCCCCCCTCCATCCTGGTCTAGGAAGGTGAACATCCAAACTGGCTAGGCTCCCACACAGCCAGAACATGAAGTAGGATCAAAACCCAGTGCTAACAACTGGTTATTGAACATCTGATTCCTTATATTTTCTTTTTTTTTAATTGAGAAAAGGAAAAAAGAGTTTCGAGCCTCCCATTTCCCTCCCCCTCTTCCCACCCTTCTTCCCCTCCCCCTACTCCTCCCCCCCCCTCCAGTCCAAAAAGCAGTCAGGATTCCCTGCCCTGTGGAAAGTCCAAGGTCCTCCCCCCTCCGTCTATATCTAGGAAGGTGAACATCCAAACTGGCTAGGCTCCCACAAAGCCAGAACATTAAGTAGGATCAAAACCCCGTGCCATTGTCCTTGGCTTCTCATGAGCCTTCATTGTTCGCCATGTTCAGAGAGTCCGGTTTTATCCCATGCTTTTTCAGTCACAGTCCAGCTTACTAGTATAATTTATACAAATTAGGGCAAAAAATGACTTTTTTTAAGGAACATGACTTAACAAAATAACAAAAGAAAGCAAGTGCAGTTGTAGGACTAACATATAAAGACTTCTTTCTTGGTCAGTTTCTGTCTGGATTTGTTAAGTATTTTTTTTTTTTTCACTCTCTGGAGGTACTGCTAGGGATCAAACTTAGAGCTCCAGAAATGCAAGGACAATACTCTACCAATTGGACTATATCCCTGCCTCTCATTTAACAATTATTTTCCCAAGAAAAAAATAAAACATGTTAAATTATTAGCATGAATCTTAACATTTTCCTTCATATAGTTCAGTGCTATTTTCTAAATTCAAACTGAATTCATGTGGAACCATTGAAACAACGCAATTTATATTTTGTGATTTATTCTTGTATTTGCTCTCAAAAGAGCTGTGAAAAATACCATGCACAATTGTCTTACTTCTATTTTACCGTTTTTTAATTAAAGTTTTTTAATTTTTTTCATTCAATTATTTATACTTCCTTCCTGCCTCCCAATCCCCTCCCACTCCCCTACACCCCATCCTCCCTCTCCTACCCTGCTTGAGAGAGGGCAGGGAACCTGCCCTGTGGGAAGTCCAAGGCCCTCCCCCCTACATCCAGGCCTAGGGAGCTATGCATCCATATAGACTAGGGTCCCCAAAAGCCAGAACATGTCATAAAAATAAGTCCCAGTGCCTTTATCAATGACTTCTCAGTAATCCCCCATTGTCAGCCACAATCAGAGAGTCTGGTTTGATCACAGCTAATTCAGACCTAAATAGGCTCATATCTTACCCCAAATATTTAAAACATAACCCATTCACTTTCACTAGTATTTAGTCCCTTAAATATTAATTTGCAAAAACCAATTATGAGTGAGTACATCCCATGTTCATCTTTTTGGGTCTGGGTTACCTCACTCAGGATAATGTTTTCTATTTCCATCCATTTGCATGCAAAATTCAAGAAGTCATTGTTTTTTACCGCTGAATAGTACTCTAATATGTATATATTCCACACTCTCTTCATCCATTCTTCCGTGGAAGGGCACCTAGGTTGTTTTCAGTTGCTGGCTATTAAAAATAATGCTGCTATGAACATAGTTGAACAAATACTTTTGTAGTACGATAGGGCATCTCTTGCCAAGGGTGTTATTGCTGCGTCCAGGGGTAGGTTGATCCCAAATTTCCTGAGAAACCGCCACACTGCTTTCCATAGTGGTTGCACAAGTTTGCATTCCCACCAGCAATGGATGAGGGTACCCCTTACTCCACAAACTCTCCAGCAAAGGCTATCATTGGTGTTTTTGATTTTAGCCATCCTGTCAGGTGTAAGATGGTATCTCAAAGTTGTTTTGATTTGCATTTCCCTGATCACTAAGGAGGTTGAGCATGACCTTAAGTGGTTTTTTTTTGTTTTTTTTTTTTTTTTTTTTTTTTTTTGGCCATTTGAACATCTTCTGTTGAGAATTCTCTGTTCAGTTCAGTGCCCCATTTTTTTAATTGGGTTAATTAGCATTTTAACGTCTAGTTTCTTGAGTTCTTTATATATTTTGGAGATCAGACCTTTGTTTATTGTGGGGTTGGTGAAGATCTTCTCCCAGTCAGTGGGTTGCCTTTTTGTCTTAGTGACAGTGTCCTTTGCTTTACAGAAGCTTCTCAGTTTCAGGAGGTCCCATTTATTCAATGTTGCGCTTAATGTCTGTGCTGCTGGGGTTATATGTAGGAAGTGGTCTCCTGTGCCCATATGTTGTAGAGTACTTCCCACGTTCTCTTCTATAAGGTTCAATGTATTCAGAATGATATTTAGTCTTTAATCCATTTGGACTTGAGTTTTGTACATGGTGATAGATATGGATCTATTTTTATTCTTCTACAGGTTGACAACCAGATCTGCCAGCACTATTTGTTGAAGATGCTTTCTTTCTTTCATTGTATACTTTTAGCTCCTTTATCAAAAATTAGGTGTTCATAGGTTTGTGGGTTAAAATCCGGGTCTTCTATTCAATTCCATTGATTGACTATTCTGTTTTTATGCCAATACCAAGCTGTTTTTAATACTGTAGCTCTGTAATAGAGTTTGAAGTCAGGGATAGTAATGCCTCCAGATGTTCCCTTATTGTATAAGATTGTTGTACTCATAATTGTATTTTAGCCATAAATATAGGACACTGAGCCTATAATTCATGATCCTAGAGAAGCTAAATAAGAAGGTGAACTCAAAGAAAAACATATAGTTATCCTCCTGGATATTGGAAGTAGTCAAGATTGCTGGGCAAAAATTTGGGAACTGGGGGTGGGGTGGGATAGGGGACAGGGGAGATGGGGAGAGAAAAGTGAGAAGGGGAGGATAGGAAGAACTTGGGGGAATGGGACGGTGGCATAATGAAAGGATGGATATGGTAGCAGGGAAGGATATATCTTAATTAAGGGAGCCATTTTAGGGTTGGTAAGAGCCTTGACTCTAGACGGGTTCCCAGTGGTTCAGAGAGATATACCCAACTAGGTCCTTGGGCAGCTGAGGAAAGAGAGCCTGAAATGGCCCGATCCTATAGCCATACTAACGAATATCTTGCATATCACCATAGAACCTTCATCTGGCGATGGATGGAGATAGAGACAGAGACCCAAATTGGAGCAATGGACTGAACTCCCAAGGACCAAATGAGAAACAGAAGGAAGGAGAACATGAGCAAGAAAGTCAAGACCGCAAGGGGGGCACTCACTCACTGAGAAGGTGGGGCTGATCTATTAGGAGATCACCAAGGCCAGCTGGACTGGGACTGAAAATGCATGGGATAAAACCAGACTCACTGAATATGGTGGACAATGAGGGCTGCTGAGAAGCCAAGGACAATGGCACTGAGTTTTGACCCTACTGCTTGTACTGGTTTTGTGGGAGCCTAGTCTGTTTGGATGCTCACCTTCCTAGACCTGGATGGAGGGGGGAGGACCTTGGACTGCCCACAGGGCAGGGAACCCTGACTGCTCTTTGGACTGGAGGGGGAGGGGGAGGGGAGTGGGGTTTGGGGAATGGGGGGAGGGGAAGGAAATGGGAGGCGGGGAGGAGGCAAAAATTTTTAATAAAATTAATTAATTAATTAATTAATTAATTTGCATGCTAAAACCTGTACATAATTGCAGGGTGCCATGTGTAATTTTTAAAAGAAAATGTGTATATATAAATAAATAAAAATACTAATTAAAATAAATATATCTGCCTACCTCCCCAAGTATTCACCACTTTCTTGTGACTAAAAATTATGCTTTTGTGTTATATTCTTACACACACACACACACAGACACAGACACACACACAAACACAAACATATATTTCTATATAAGGGAATTGAATTCTAAGTTTTCCTATCACTTTTCATTTTTATTTTATTCTCAGCATTAGGAATTAGCTAATTTAATAAAGCAAAATCATTAAGAACGAACTCTGAAGAGTTAAGTATGAACATTACATCAAACTTTATCTCCAAATGTTAGTGAGTTCTTGTTTCAGTGGAAAATGTGTTCTTTGTGGCTGTTCAAGTTTCCAACCAGTCACAGGTATAGAGTGTTTAATTTTCTCTCCTTTAGAGTGGCATTGAATACCCATGGATTGGTGTCTCTGTTTATGTTCCATGTGACTAAGATATCAAAGAACAATGAGAACACACATTGCAGGCATCTCCTTTGCTCATTCAAAACTTCCAGGTTCTCAACTGCATTTTAGCTATACAGCTCAAAAATCAAAACTCTTAAAAATTTTAAGTTACAAGAGAGCATTAAACCAAATATTGAGTCTTGCTACATGCAGACTACCATGTGACAGCACAGGTCACCCACCTGAGAACTCAGTCTTGCTTCCTGCTAGTCTTTCATGTCTTAACTAAGTGCTGAAACTGTAAGACACTCCAGAATTGACGCTTTTCTCTTTCCACTTAGATTCACACATGCTTATGTTAGAGCAAGGAGCTCACTGTAAACCAACTAGTACTCTACTTTCTTTCTGTGTCATCTAGATGGTAGATAGACAACAGAGAGATAGATGATAGACAAAAGTGTGCAATTAGATGATAATGGGAGATATATGACAGCAAAAGAGTTTGATATTTTTATCTTTATTTTTATTTAGCTTTTTGAACAACCTTTTCTCATTTTATATACCAACCCCAGTTTCCTCTCCCTCCTCTCCTCCCGACCTCCTCACCTTTCAGCCATCCCGCCCAGCATCCATTCCTCAGAGATGGTAAAGGCTTCCCATGGGGAGTCATCAAAGTCTGGCATATCACTTTGAAGCAGGACCAAGGTCATGCCCTGTATATCTAGGCTGAGCAAGGTATCCTTCCAAAGAAAATGGGCACTATAAAACCAGTTCAAGCACTATGGATAAATCCTGGCCCCACTACTAGTGGCCCCACAGACTTCCCCAGTCACCAAACTGTCACCCACATTCAGAGGGCCTAGTTTGGGTCTATGCAGGTTCCCCTGCTGTCAGTACAGAGCCAATGAGTCCCCCCTAGTTCACGTTAGCTATTTCTGGGGGGTATCTCCATCATGGTCTTGATCCCTTTGCTCAAATTATCCCTCTTGCCTCTCTTTAACTGAAGTCTGGGAGCTGTAGATCTCTGCATTTGTTTCTACCAGTTGCTGGATGAAGATTCTCTGATCATAATTAAGGTAGTTGTTAGTCTGATTACAGGGGAAGGCAAGTTCAGGTACCCTCTACTACTGCTTAGAGTCTCAGCTGGGGTCATCCTTATGGATTCCTGGTAATTTCCCTAGTTCGTGCCAGGTTTCTCTCTAGCCCCATTATGGCTCCCTCAATCAAGGTTTCCCTTTCCTTGTTCTCCCTCTCTGTCCTTATCCCATCTCGACCATCTCATTCCCTCATGTTTTGATAGTGATTACATTGAATCTATAGGTTGCTTTTAGTAAGATTGCCATTTTTATTATGTTAATCCTATCTATCCATGAGCATGCGAGATATTTTCCTTTTCTGATACATTTTTCAATTTCTTTTTTCAAAGAGTTAATGTTCTTGTTCTACAGTTATTTCACTTCTTTGGTTAATGTTAACACAAGAGATAATATCTTGTTTGTGGCTACTGTGAAAGGTGATATTTTCCTGACTTCTTTCTCAGACATTATATGATTTCTATATAGGACGGAATACTAATTCTTCAGTTACTCCTTGTATCCTGCCACATTACTGAAGGTGTTTATCAGCAGTAGGAGTTTCCTGAAAATTTTAGGGTCACTTTTTTATACTATCATATCACCTCAAATAGTGAAAGTTTAAAATTTTCCTTTTCAATTTGTATCCCCTTGACCTCCTTTCGTTTTCTTATTGCTCTAGTTAGAACTTTGAGTGGCATATTGAATAGATGTGGAGAGAGTGTACAGCATTGTCTTGTTTCTGTATTTCTCTCCATTTAGTTTGATATTGACTGTTTTCTTGAGGTATATTGCTTTTATTATGTTTTCTCCAAGACTTTATCACAAGTGTTGTTGGATTTTGTCAAAAACTTTTTTTATCATCTAATGAGATGATTTTTTTCTTTCAGTTTATTTATATGATGGATTAGAATGACAAATTTTCATATGTTGAACCATACCATCATCTCTGGGATGAAGTCTACTTGATCATGGTGGATGATTTTTTTTGATGTGTATATGTATTTGGTATTTGTATTTTATTGAGTATGTTTATATCAATGTTAATGAGGGATATTGATATGTAATTCTCTTTCTTAGTTGAGTCTTTGTGTGGTTTGTGTACCAGGGTAATTGTAGCCTGTTTTGAAAGGTAGTTTTGAAAGGTCTGTTATGTTTCTTTTGTGTGGAACAATTTTAGAAGTATAGGTATTAGCTCTTCTTTGAAGTTCTGGTAGAATTCTGCCCCAAAACCATCCAGCAATGGGCTTTTTCAACAAAATAGACACAAAGAAAACACTAAAAACAATTAATGAAACAAATAGCTGGTTCTCTGAAACCATCAGCAAGATAGACAAATCTTTATCCAAACTAATCAAAAAGCAGAGGAAGAGTTTCCAAAGAAACAAAATCAGAAATGAAAAGGGGACATAGCAACAGACACTGAGGAAATCCAGAGAATCATTTGGTCATACTGTAAAAATCCGTACTCCACAAAATTGGAATCTTAAAGAAATGTACAATTTTCTGGATAGGTACCACATACCAAAATTAAATCAAGCCCAGATAAACTATTTGAATAGACTAATAAACCCCAAGAAATAGAAGCAGTGATCAAAAGTCTCCCAACCAAAAAAAAAAAAAAAGAAAGAAAGAATAAAAAAAGATAGTGTGGGAAATGAAGTGGGCCCTGGTTGCTTGTAGAGACTAGGAGACTAGATGTGTTACATGATCTCCTAAATGGAGGAAACCTTATGAGATCATTTCCTTGCCCCCCGAGGGCCATCAGGCACTCACTAATTTCATCAATGAGCTCTATCAGGCTTCTTTGTTGAGATATAATTTTAACATTCCAATCCAAGGATGGATATTATTAGGAAAAAAATTATTTCTGGTTGCCATTGTTCAGCAGCAACAACCACTAGAATGGATACACACCACTCTGTGGGCACTCCCAGAGCTATTCTCTAGTTGATCAAATAGCTGACATGATTATAAAAAGCAGGGACATGTACTTCCAACATTATGGAAAAGATCCCTCTAAATCAATAGTTCTATTAAAAATTCAGGATTTAGAATGGGCGGCCAGACATTGTTGTAGATTGAGCCTCACCCTGGAAGGATTTCTGGGGGCCCTGGACACCCACAGTGGGGAATCCAGGAGAATGAAGCTATATGAAGAACTATACTGCACAGTCTCCTTAGTCTTTTCTTCTAGGCCCCTGCCTTAAGCATTCACTGTTTGCACAGATGGCAGGAAGAATGAGGCCACATTTATAGTTTTCCATGCAGGGGAGACCAAGACAAATATTACAAAAATTCTCCCTTGTGGGGGATCTGCTCAATATCAGGAAATGATAGCCATATATATTGCCCTACAAGAGGTCCCAGAACCGTACAACCTCTATTCAAAGAGCTCTTATGTGGTGAACCTACTGCCACACTTACATTACGCCTATATCAGACTGGATACTAATCCTATTTCTGCCTTGATGATACAACTTTGATCATCGTAGAAGATAGAAAGAAACATATATATTCAACATCTGAGAGGACACCAAAACCTTCCTGGCCAAAATTTCCCAAGGGAAAGCTACTGTGGATTGATGCAGCTTCAGGAGCCTGTCTCATAGAGGTCTCAACTCTTCCCATACAAAATGCTATCCAAATGCATGACTTAACTCATGTCAACTGGAGAGGACTCAATACCTATACCTCTAAATCTCCAAAACAGAATTAAAGAGAATTGTTCATACATGTAAGACTCTCCATCAGTTTCTCTGCATACAAGGGCAGGGAGTGAACCCAAGAAGGTTAGAACCCAATATTATCTGGCAAAGAGATATAACATATTACCCTCCATTTGGCAAATTAAAATATATGCTTGTGGTCATAGACAGATACTCTAAGGCACGCTGGGCTACCACCTACTCAGGGTAAAAGACAACCCATGCCAAAAGTCACTTCTTACAATGTTTTGCTTCATTGGGAGTACCAGAAAAGGTCAAGATCAACAGTGGCCCCTGTTTTATAATTAAAACATTAAAAAAGGGCCGTTATCGCACCTAATAATGGCCTTTCTCTTGAAACTCTCCTGGTTACAGGCATTGTTTTGCTTGTCACTGCTACTACACATGGAGTAAAAAGGAAGTTTCCTGGGAACAAAATTTCTTCATGGGCATTTTCCACACCCACATAAGCACTGGCAGTACCTTCGGGTAAACTATAGGTGCAGTCGCACGGGCTGATTGGCTGTGTTTCCTGTACTTCTACATGTCTGTGTCTAGGTGAGAAAAAGATCAGGCATTTCTATAAGCATAGATCATAGTAGTTGCTCATGCTTGGAAGGCGAGACAGGTCAGGCCTCAGCCTGCAAACAGGTTTTACTGGAAATATAAGAGAAAATGACTCAGTGGTTGATGTGCATGTTTGCATGGGTACACATCCACCCACCCACCCACTCACACACATATACACACAGACAAATAGAAAAAAATTCAGAGAGAAACAAAAGAATATCAGGTCATAAAGACTGAAATAGCAGAAATTACAGAAAATTCATAACCTCGTGGACATTAAGAAGTATTGGATGAACAATGTGTCACTGAATGAATAAATTAGGGGGAAGTTTTAAAAATTTTTAGAAATAAAATAAAAGTGAAAATGTCCCTTACCAGAACATTATACAGAAAAGTCCATCTACATGATTGATTTTACAACTACAAATGCTGGCACTGAAAAGTCACAAAATAACTGGAGAGACAGCTTACCAGTTAAAAGTGTTTGATACTCCTACAGAGAACAAGCCTGGAATCCAAGGATGCCTGGCAGGTGACTCACAATGACCTGTAAATCCAGCTCCAGGGGTTCTGACACCCTCTTCAGGCCTAAGCAAGTGCTCACATACACATGTACACACACACACACACACACACACACACACACACACACACAATCATACATGTGTAAGTGCATAAATAAGATGACTTAGTAGCTAAGGGTATGCACTATTCTTGCAGATGATCTAAGTTTGGTACCTAGCCCCCATTTTTGTTAGTTCATAACCACCTATAACTCTGAATCCAGGGGATCCAAATTCCACATCCCCTTTCTCACTGTAGACACCACAGGCACATACATGAAGATGATTTAAAAAAAAAACAAATATTTTAAATATGTATATTCCTAAACACAAAATACAACCTGCTTACTCTGTATAATAGTCTTTACATTTATGGTTTCAAGGCTGATCATTTGGTATTAGATAACCAGTTTGCATGCTTGTCTCTGGGAAAGACTAATTTTCCTACCTCTGCATTCCTTAGTTGCTTATAGTTCCTTGTGTAGGGTTGTGGCCTTGTGGGTTTTCACCATCTACTTTTGGCATGTCTATTGTTGTTGTCCTTGTTGAGCTCATGGTAGGGAGCCGTAATGGTGAAACTTCACAGGTGAATCTTCTGAAATTCCTAGATGTGTGTAACAACACTTAAAGAAGAAAAGAGACTTTCATTATAAAAGACAGGTAAGAAGGGTTTAGAGGTAGCGAGGGAAAGGGAAATTGATTTAATTATATTATAGTCTCAAAAATGCAAAAAATAAATGTTTCTGAATATAAATACGGGACTGAAGAGATGGTTCAACAGTTGAGAACCCTGGCTGCTCTTCCGGAGAATCTGAATTCAGGTCCTAGCATCCAAAGCTAACAACATTCAGTAACTCTAGTCACAGAGCATTTGAGAACACCAGGCAGACATATGGTGTATACATGCAGACAAATCACCCATACAAAAATTAATTAGTTAAATTAAAACATAAAAAGTAAAAAGAAAGATAACTCTTTCAAAGTGTCACAAATAGCTCAATATGATAGTCTCAAGGAATAATACTTTCAAGGAGTAAGAATAAGGCAAATTAAAATTAAACAGAGAAGGAAAACAGAGATAAAACCAAGGCAACAGACCTAACAAAGTGCTACTTCTTTTAATAACAAACTTTAGACAAACTAACCAAACTCCAGAGTAAGAATATGCATATTAATAAAATTATAGATGAATGGGTTATTATAACACATGTATTAATTTCCAGAGAAATATCAAAAGATATTTTAAAATTTTTATTTATCAATACATTATAAATTACAGAAAAATCATAAATTATAGTTATATATTAACAATAAAATTAGCCAAGAATTTATAAAAGTTCTAAACATATAATTACAAGTAATGAGACTGAAACAAAAAAGTCTCTCAATAAAGAAAGCCTTGAAACAGTAACTGTGACTTTCTGCCAGACCTTTAATGTTCAGTTAAACTCAATGCTGGTGAAATAGTCCACACACAAGATACACATGCAGACAGGAAAGCAGAACTCAGATTGAACAATTTATAAGCTCCTTGTCTGGTCATTGATGCCCATGTGGCAAACACACATAAAGATACACACATATATACATAAAAATAAATGAGGCTGGGAGAGATGGCTGGAGTACTGGCTGCTTCGACAGAGGACTGAAGTTTAGTTCTTGTCACCCAAATAGCAGCTAGTAATTGTCATTCTACTTCTGGCCTCTGAAGACCCTGCATGCATATGTAAGACAGTCATATATGAAGGAAAACTACCCATATACATAAAATAAAAATAAGTACATCTTAAAATGTGAATCTTTAAAGTAGTCAGCACTACTCATGATAATTAAGATCATTATGGTAAATTTGACAATCTTATTTGTGTCATTTCTTAGACTAAAGATATGCTTGATTTTTTTCATTCACATACTAGACTTTGCTTTAATAAGATGTTGAAATTATTTCATCAGGTATCCCTATATGGAAAACATACACTGACAACACTAACTATGATTTACCAGTGCTCCTTTTATCATCGGGGTTTTATTGTGCTGCCTTTACTTAGAATTCTGAAAATGGGTTAGTAGAAATGTTTAACCTGTCCAGCGAAAAGGAAATAGAAATTCTCCGAAGCTCATGTAAGACAAGCAGATCATTAATGTGTTTAAAGATTCACCAGTTAGTTCCTTGGGCAGCTGAGGATAGGGAACCTGAAATGACCCTATCCTAGAGCAATACTGACGAATATCTTGCATATCACCATAGAACCTTCATCTGGTGATGGATGGAGATAGAGACAGAGACCCACCCTGGAGCACTGGACTGAGCACCCAAGGTCCCAATGAGGAGCAGAAGGAGGGAGAACATGAGCAAAACGTCGGGACCACGAGGGGTGCACCCACCCACTGAGACAGTGGAGCTGATCTATTGGGAGCTCACCAAGGCCAGCTGGACTGTGACTGAAAAAGCATGGGATAAAACCGGACTCTCTGAACATGGAGAAAAATGAGGGCTGATGAGAAGCCAAGGACAACGGCTCGGGGTTTTGATCCTACTTAATGTGCTGGCTTTGTGGGAGCCTAGCCAGTTTGTATGTTCACCTTCCTAGATATGGACTGAGGGGGGAGGACCTAGGACTTACCACAGGGCAGGGAACCCTGACTGCTCTTTGGACTGGAGAGGGAGGGGGAGAGGAGTGGGGGGAGGGGGAGAAAGTTGGGGGGAGGGGGAGAAGGGTGAGAGGAGGGGGAGAAGGGTGGGAGGAGGGGGAGAAGGGTGGGAGGAGGGGGAGGGAAATGGGAGGCTGGGAGGAGGCAGAAACTTGTTTTTTTTTTCTTTTCTCAATAAAAAAGAGTAAAAACAAAAACAAAACAAAAAAAAAGATTCACTGAAGCTGGAGTTCACGCAGCAGTCTATATAGCAACTACAGCAACAGTCAAAATATTTTGAAACAAAGAGATTGTTAGTGAGACACATGTTTGTGAAATGTAAAGAACAGGAATGCAATAGAGATTACCTAAAAGCACCATTCCCAGAACACAGGAACCCCGAAAACCTGGATTAAGTCTACTTTGGCCTCTTAACAGCCAGAGTTTTGTTCCAGGTTTTCTTTGTGTTATTCTGATTTCCCTTCTGGTTCCCTTCCTTAGAACAGACCCTGCCATGTTTTGTAACCATGCCAGCACTAAGAACTTAAGGTCTAAGTCAAATACAGGCTCTGCTAAACTGAGCAGGATGCACCTATTCTCAAACTTTCAGAGAGAGCATGTATATGACACAAGACTGAGTAGGAAAAAACCCTACCTCCTAGTGACTGTCATATCTAGAAGGGTACAGAAGGCCACGTTTGTTATAATAAAACTCTGGGTTTGAAAGAGTATTAATGCATAGAAATGCTCACTGAGTACCATGCAGAGAGCTTAGCTTTCTAGTGAGCATTCTTTCTATCTAGCTTTTCATTCATTCAGAATCTAAAGAAAAAAGCGTAAATGTATAATGAGTATCCTTCATAATGCATGCAAACACATGAAACAGTTCAAAATTTTCTTAGAAATTCATCTCCACAAACTCTGGAATCATGCTTTAGTCACTAAGGAGTGAGTAAATATAACTTGGGGAAACTAAGTCAACAGATATCAACATAGACGTAATTTGAACACACTTTTAAAAATATATCTCAGATTTTGTATATGGATACAAAAGGCACAAATCTTCTTTACTGCCTTATTCCAAGTGTGACCACCATAAATCTGGTGCTACCACAGTAATTTAATAATAAAAATTCATTCCTTCTCAATAAGGTGTTTATTACATTCACTGCTGCCACAGAATTATTTATACTTCCGTTGGGGATGATGTAACAATTCTTCTTGCTCCAAGAAAGATATGAAATGATGACAGCATCATACAGATTCCATAGTTACATCTATGTAACTGCTAAGAAGTGGACTCTGACTGGTTGTGGTGGCACATACCTTTAATCCTGGCACTCAGGAGTCAGAGACAGGTGAATCTCTGTGAGTTCAAGGCCAGCCTGGTCTACAAGAGCTAGTTCCAGAACAGGCATCAAAGCCACACAGAGAAACCCTGTCTAGAAAAAACAACCAACCAATCAACCAACCAACTAACCAGCCAACCAACTAACCAAACAAACAAACAAATAAAAAAGAATTGTACTTTGAAGAGCAACAAAAATGAAATAACCAAAACAATCATGGTATTTGAGTCTCATTTGTGGGAATGGCTCCCAACCTCTATATTCTCTTCCCAGTCATTGTGATTATTTATCCACCAGCCTTACTGCTTTCTCTAAGGAATCACTTTAAAAATGTTTCCATATTTTCAGCTTATGTATAAGGGCATCAGATCCCCTGGATCTAGAATTACAGACTACTGTAAGGGCGTTGGCAATGGGAACTGAGCCTGGGTCCTCTATAAGAGCAACCAATGCTCTAATTGCTAAGCCATCTGGTCTATCCTGCTCCCAAGGTAATCTTTTATATGTTTTTGGTAGATCATATACAAATACACTTTTGAGGCTGAGTTTACAAAATTTCATGTGAGAATATTTTTTAGAAATTTAATTTTTTAAAAATAAAGTTTTCTAAAGTTTACAGTTCCTCTATTCATTCTCTAGGAAGGGGCAAAGGAAAATATTAATCACTTTTTCCTAATGAAATATTTTCATCCCCTTGAACTGGTGAATGTTTTGGTTTTTATAGATTTTGATTTACTCACACTGATGGGGATAGCAACATGTGAAAATTTACAATAATATTGTCTTCAAAGACATACATATGAAAAATTTACTATGTTTAAGAAACAGAATCAGAAGCTACCAAATTAAAATTAAAATAAAATTCATAAGAAATAACTGGAAGAGGCAGAAGATCTGCAAGATATATAAGATCTGCAAATAAACTTTTAATTTGATTTATTACAATAAAATTAAAATTTTTACACTACAACAAACACACAATGTCTTATAGTAACCATTATTTTGAGAGCTCAGAGAATAACTCATTTACTAGTGTGTGCAGTTACTAAATAACAGAGCTGAAATTCAATCCGATGTCAATCAAATTCTAATAGTTTCAAAGAACTAAATAAAAGATACACCAATATGAAAAAATATTTTCAACCATTGAAGCTTAAATATTTCATAATTATACCACTTTTGAGACAGATCTGGTGAAAAGTTATAGTTCAGTGACTTCTCTTATTTGACAAATTGTGAGGGAGAGTCTCAGGACTCTCAAAGCCCTTTAGAAGAGTCACAACGTGAAAACAAAGGTGGGGCCCATGAAAGCAACTTGTTTTCCTTTGACCACAAAAGAAAAGGAAGAAAAAAATGTGATGTATAATAGTTAAAGATTCGATTCAGATAGTGCTAATGAACGAAATAAGAATAAACCCAAGACCTCCTAACTTAATTCACTCTTCTCAGGTGTGCTTCTAATACGGGTGAGTTACTTCCATACTACAACTGTGTCTTGGAGATATTTCAGATCACTCTATTGGTATACCAGAGCAAAGTAAGCATCACCTAAAGAGAGATATGAAATCTCTGGTCCCCCAGTTAATAAAAATAACATACATTTATTTATACTATACTGCAGTTTATAAATATTTGTTTCTCTCTCTATGTGTATGTATTTCTGAAAGTGTGTATGTGTGTATGTACTGTGTGTGTGTGTGTGTGTGTGTGTGTGTGTGTGTGTGTGTGTGTATCCAGGTTAACATGTACCATGACATGCCTATGAAAGTAAGAGGATAATCTTCAGAAATTTGTTCTCTTCTGCCATGTGATCTGGGGATCAAACTCAGGTGATCAAGTTTGCACAGTAAGTGATATCTCTATATACTGCTGCAACTTATGCCAAAAATTAAGGCATGGTCTATACTTCCTTAAAGTAATTTAGTGCTTAAAATTTTAGTGAGAAGAAAAGTAATGATTTTTTTTTGGTTGAAGTTGTTGCTTTGGTGTTAGTGGCTACTGACTAATTAGAGGTGTAGCTACTTGAGCTTGAAATGATAGTGATAACTTCTTAGAATAATATAATCAAGCTTGAAATGAGTAACTCTTAATTTCACAAAATAATTTTGCTGGAGCATCAGATGTTTGATAGCATTTTTCATGAAGTAAAATTCTTTTAAATTTAGAATTCATCTGTTGAAGTTATCTTTCCTTTATTTTTTTTAATTGGGGCAGAAACTACTCATTCACTCCCTGACCTCTCAGACCCAAGTAATCACACAAAAAAACTTTATTAATTGCAACACCATTTGGTCAATACCTTAGGTGTTGTTCTATCTAGCTCTTACATCTTAAATTAACCCATTCCTATTAATCTCTGAATTGCCACTAGGCTATGGCTTACCAGTGCCAGAATGTTACTACTTCAGTAGCTACATGGTGTCTCCTAAGCTCTGTCTACTTTATCTACATATCTCTGTTCAGATTTACTGCCTGGTTTTGCTCTGTTAAGTCATTAGCTGAAACAACTACATTCATTAACCAATTGTAATAAAACTATTCACAGTGTACAGAAGGGAATCCCACATCATCTCCCCCATTTTGCCTAAATAAAAAGGAAGGTTTTAACTTTAATGTAATAAAATTACAAATACAAAACAGTTATCAAGCAAGAACTATAGTTACAATATTTACTCTACTTACTATTTGGCAAATTAAAAAAAATACTCTATCATCTATCCTATCTTTGTGAGTCTAAAGTTTTATATCTAATTTATCTTTTATCATAGCTATAAAAATTATGACTATAACTATCTTCAGTTCTTCAAACACAGCAGAAAAATATAATGTTACCTAAATAAGCAAGTACATTGTAAACAACTTCCAAAACTCTAGAATTCACAGAAGTCTTGCTGTTTGGACAGTCAGCCAACATTTTTCTGTAACACTGGAGCACCCATTTTCATCCTACAGGTCCATAGTATCTGTCAGACTTCTCTATAAAGCAGGAAATTTGAAAGACTATTTTGCCTATATTGGCAGTGTGTCTGTCACTTTCTTCTGTATTTTGCAGAATGTCTGTCACTTTCTTCTGTGAAGCAGGAACCATGAGGCACCATTCCATCTTTTGGAATGTTCAGCAGTCACTTCTTTATGGGTCCTACATGCCCAGTTCATATAGCATACCATAAAGCAGTACAGGCAAGAAAAGTTTCTTGCCCAAATGACTAGCAAACTCTACACAGAGAGTCTTCAATGCTCATCTTCCTCTTGAAGTAATTGGTGTTGCCAGTAGCAGAAATGTCTCACTGTCAAGAAAGGTCTCAGTTCTTAAAACATTTTAAATGTCATATTCTGTAGGTCTCGGGAGTGTTGAAGATTATGTATCTAACTGAAATATATCTCTGTGTATATTTATATATATACATATATATCTAGAAAACCTAACATGACTAAAAGTTTGATTATTATTGATGACTATTAACCTGTATTTTTAATTATACATTACAATTTTAAATCAGGAACATAATACTTTAAACAAGAGTATAAATATACATGTACATAGTGTAACAAAATTAACCCTATATATTTGTCAGTAGACCAAGATCCATACCAAGGCATAGTACCTTTAAAATATATTTGTTGGTTTAGCTTAGCAGCCTACAATCATATATCTCTCTGCACTCAGAAAGTTCAAGCAAAACACAGTAATAATAATCCAGATTCTCGGGGTATATTCCATCTTTACCTGGTTTATTTTTCTTTACTTACTTAATCTATGGTTGTCTGTACTCTTTTATATTATTTTTATTGTCTCTTTAAAGACTTTGTTTTACTTTTTAAGTCTATTTCTTTATATAACTGTCTATATTCTTTTTTTCTCTCTCTCCCAAGCCTACATACATTTATCTAAAACTGTGACCCATTAAGAGGTCTTTTTCATCTGAATATGTCTTTACTACATATCAGTAATCATTTTCTGATCAGGAGTAGTTCTTAAAATGCTAAGCAGTGTGACTAGGTCTAAGACTGCTTTGCTTATTGGTCCTGCCCAGTCAAACATGCTGGAGGCATGTTCACCACCAGCTCCGCAAGCAATGCTCACCACTTCAGTGGGTCTATGTCACCATTAAGCACCTTGTAGCATTCTGATCTCAAACCCCATCTAAGTGCAGGACTTCCTGAAAAAGTAAGACAAGTTCTTACTGCCAGCATGATACAGGAAGCCAGATCTTAAAGAAGCCATGAAATTTTTGCCACTAATACTGAGTCAGGAAGACTTCTATTAAAGGTGCTGTGCCTCTGCTTGCTGCCAGCAAACAGGGTTTATCTGAAAATACCCTGCTACCAAGAAGCTGTGCTTAACTATGTTCTTTTATGCCTAAAATTCCTTCCCAAACTCTTTCAGGTTTAATGTGAATATAGTTGCCTCATGTTTTTTTTTAATTAATTAATTTATTTATTTATTTATTAAAGATTTCTGCCTCCTCCCCACCACCGCCTCCCATTTCCCTCCCCCTCCCCCGATCAAGTCCCCCTCCCTCATCAGCTCGAAGAGCAATCAGGGTCCCTGACTTGTGGGAAGTCCAAGGACCACCCACCTAGTTGCCTCATGTTGACACTCCATTTTGTAAATGGAGACTGCTCATTTGTTTCCTGGCTGCTAAGACCCAAATAAGCACACAAAATTATATTGATTACAACATTGGTTGACCAATAGCTTGGGTTTCTTTTCAGCTAACTCTTTCATCTTAAATTAACCCATTTCTACTAATCTGTGTATTGCCACTAGGTTTTGGCTTACCAGTGACGGCATGTTATTCCTTTGGAAGTTACATGGTGTCTCCTTGACTCTGCCTACTTTCTCTCTATTTCTCTGTTTGGATTTCCCACGTGGCTTTGCTTCCCTAAGTCATTGGCCAAAACAGCTTTATTCATTAACTAATGATAATAAAACATATTCACACCACACATAGAGGAATCCCACATCAACATAGTTTATCTTTATTGCTCTGGCTGTCCTAAAATTTACCCTGTAAACCAGACAGGTTTTAAACTCAGAAGTCCACATCTTTCTGCCTCATAACTGCTGAGATTAGTGGCATGCACCACAACTACCCAGCTCATCTGCTGAAAAGCTGCTGCTTCTGAAATTCAGTTACAAATTAAGTTTTCAAGCTATTTTAAATTCTCTGTTACCTTCTCTACAATATTATTAGCATCTGCATTGGACACAGATTCAGTCTGAAGCAGCCACCTTCTTAGTCTATCCATAGAAAGCTACTCCTCATCTGCAGCCACGTTTTAGGTTGCATTTCTCTTTATAATTTTCTGAATATTTCTACCATGTCTATAGCTCCTTCCCCACCCTACTGAAGTTCTGAATAAATCCAAAGTCATCTATAAATACCATAATTGATGTCTTCCATATTCATGATAACCTTAATATGTAAAACCATTTTTGGGGGTGAGGTGGGGAGAAGGTCAGGGAGTGGGAGGAGGGAAGTGAGGGAAAACTGAGATTGGTATATAAAATAAAAAAAATATTGTTTTAAAAAATAAAAAATACAACCCTTTTTTATGAGGCACAGATATTCCTAAAGGCAACTTAGTTGAAGACTTTTTTCCAGGAAGAACAATCTCCTTTCTGAGATTTATTGCAATATTTTCTAATTTTGTCAGATATAACACCATAAAGTATATTTCTCAAATACATTTTAAATTTTAGAATTATTCCTTCATCTGCTTACCACAGAATGGCTGTGGTACTCCAAGCCATGAGGACAATGTTAACTCTCATTACAAATGTTACAGAGCTTTTGAGTGATCAAGGGTATTATTGATGAGCAGTAACAAATTCATGCCGTAAAATCCTACAAAAAGCATAGATATTTTAAGTAAACACTATAGTGAACAGATGTACCACCACTCACGATTTGTTAGTCAATTAATGGAGCACAGAAAGTCCAGATTTACTATAATATTAAGTACAATACCTTAAATGTCATATAAAATTGACCTTAGGATTTTGAGACTGGCAAGGGATTGTTGAGTTCAACACTGAGCCAGCAGCTGCTTCAGCTCCTAAGTTCAGACAATGACTTCTTTTCTTTAGTTGTGAGAGTCCCAGAGGGCATCTTCTCTAAACACAAGGATAGCTTGTCCATAGTGAAAATCTGTCCATTGGTGTAGCCACTCCATGTTTTACAGTGGTAGATCTTCAGATAAACTTGGGTGTCTTTTCTGCCAACAGTTGGCTGTACATTCTTGTTGTAGAGGTGACTTCTTTCATTCAGCCTCATCAACCTATTATGTTTTGACCCTTTCACCCTTTTTTGTTTTTATATGACTAATGCTATGTTTTCTCTGCACTAGGCTTTGGCCTAAGGGGTTGCTATGGCTTGCTTGATATTCAATTCAGACTAAAAAAAAATCTTCTCTAGGTATTCAGTGACACTATTTTATTTTCTTGGTCATATATCCTTAGATGGATAAGCTGGGGTGAACATTGCTACAGCCCCAATTTGTATGTTGAAACTAGATTTTCAGAACTTAAAAAATTAGTACATATGATTGGTTTCCCAGAGGTTTAGAGTATGTTTGCATGATTCAGATCAGTATCTGCATCAACAGTTTAGCTGTCAGTAGACTCAATGATTGTTGGGAACTCTTTCTCATGAGTCCTCTATGTTTACAAATGCACACATAGCAGACACACCAAAGGTTTATCCTGACCCATAAGGAACATGGAATTATTTCAAAGTTCATTTTATATATGACAACAACATATCTTCCCATTTTATATTTTTTATTTTTACCCTACACAAATCCATGTGGATTATTTTGAAAGAAAAAAGCTAATTTTAAATCACTCAATTAGGCTTATTATTTCTCCTTCATCCCCAAACCCTTCATAGTTTAATTCTGAAAAAGTAAGTTATTTAATCATAATCTATAAATGAAGTTAGGAAATTTTGCATGGATTCAATACTACTATGTAATTCAAAGTCTTAGATTGAATTTATTTACTTAATTACATTGACATTAGCAACTATTTTATTTTATTGATTATATGTGTGCTCTTACATGATGATCAGTCCCTTAGATAATTTTCTTATTTAAGGAACAAAATTGGGTCTTGAGTGCACCTGGGTAGTGGGTTCCTGGCCAGAAGGCTTTGTTTTCTAAGCTCTGGGACCTGAAGACACATACCATGCCACAAACCCAACCACTGAAGTCCCAGAGACATGAGAGCAACCTTCTTATACCCCAACCATCCCCTACCACATCCGTGACCACCAAAGACTTTGCCCCACCTATATGGTGGAAGAGCAACCACCAGAGCCTTGGAAGAACTTGTACCTGATGGAGCCCCAGAGCACATCATTGACCAACATGAGATGAGCCTACCTATACCTGTAGGAAAAACTACCACCTAACCCACAGGCCCTACTTGCACCAAATTGAGGAAGAGGGACCCACTGAAGCACAGAATCCACATACAACCATTAGAGGAACAGATGGGTACACAACAGTGTAAGAATATATTCAACAACATAAAGAGCAATACGGCACCACCAGAATTTAATTTTTCTACACCAGAAAGGCCTGAACATTCCAACAAAGATAAAGCAGAAGAAAATGAACTTAAAAAATGAATTTTTGAAGATGATAGAGTCCTTTGAATAAGAATTGAAAAAGAAATTTCCTTACAAAAATGGAGGAAAAGACAAACTACAGATTGGAAGAAATCAACAAATCCCTTAAAGAAAGGAAAGAAAGGCAAGAAAGAAAACTAATCAAACAGGTGAAGGAAACTATCTAAGACTTAAAAACTGAAATAGAGGCAATAAAGAAAACACAAACTGGGTGAATTGAGGAATTCAGGGTAAACAATGAGGAACTACAGATGCAAGCATAACCAACAAAGTACAAGACATGGAAGAGAGAATCTAAGGAACTGGAGATACAGTAGAAGAAATAGATTAATCAGTCAAAGAAAATGTTAAACCCACCAAATTCATAACACAAAATATCCATGAAATCTGGGACACCATGAAAAGAACAAACTTAAGAATAATAGGGATAGAAGAAGGAGAAATCCAACTAAAAGTCACAGAAAACATATTCAAAACAATCATAGAAGAAAACTTTCTAAACCTAAAGAAGAACAAGCCCATGAAAATATAAGAGACCTAGAGAACACAAAATAGACTGGACCATGTATTGGCATAAATGAATGCAGACAGATTGTAATAATATATATAGCTTTAATGGGGAAATAGACTTACAGAACCACAGTTTCCCGTGGAGAACAGGAAAACAGAAGGGGCTGCGGGCTCAAACTCGCCAGATTTATATGTAAACATTAGCCCGAGGCGAACCTGCCCCCTAATGGGCTGGGCTTATCCCTACATCTACCCCTTTTGTCTAAATAAGACAGAACTAAACAAAATACAACTATATACAATAATAACAAATAATAAATATAACAAACAATATTGAGAACAAAAGTTTTGCTAACCAATTTATCTCAAGGAGTCTAAATAATGTAGAGAGTAACTACAATTATATAATCTTTTACTCCGTCAAAGATCTGAGAAGGGAATAAATATTACTTAACAAACGAGAGATATCCAAAATGTGCAACAAATGACAGAGACAACTGACTACTTGGGCAATCACCCAAAGTCTTGTTTGTAATGTTGAGTCAACCAACTTTGGCTAAGGCCTAACATAACTGATATACCATTATTAAAGGCAAGAAACTTTCTTAGAACTATCCTACCCTGTCTTGGCAAGATAAGACAATCCTGTTTTATCCATTTATGGATATTCTGTATCTTTGTCAGTAGTTGAGGTATGTGCTTTTCTTAACCCAAAGGCCAGTTCTGCCAAGAAGACAAGCTCCCAGTGGAGTGTCTTTGATGCTCAACGTTCTCTCGGGACTAGAGTGGCATTGTCAGGAGTAATTGTGTCTCATTGGCACAGAGTTAAGAAGATTTTAGGTTAGATTAAAGGCCATTTTTTACAGCTCTTCGAAGAGGCTGAAGATTATACTATCTATACTAAATATAATCTCTATGTATCTAAAAATAAATATGACAAACATATAATTCTCAATACCTATCTAACTTGAAGACTAAAAGAATAAACAACTGTGCAATATATGAAGACAATGATATTCAACTGTAAACAATGTTATTATATAAATAGTATCAGAGGTAGAAATGTACATTGTAATATGGTAGATGTATCAATACAATATAGACAAAGTTATAAGCATACTCTTATACAAAATAGAGATAGGAACACTCACATTCAATATTCAATATATCAATATACAAGAAACAGTACCAATACAATTTTCTAAAAACAGTAATTCACAAATACCAATCATCCCATCAAATCAGTTAACCCCCCCTTTTTAAGTCCCCTCAACTCATAACAATCAAAACATAAAATTTACAGAGTAAAGAAAGAATATTCAAAGCTGCAAAGGAGAAGAGCCAATAAACGTAAAGACAGACCTATCAGAATTACATTTAACTTCTCAGTGGAAATCATGAAAAGCCAGAATGTCCTGCAGACCATGGATGCTGACAAGACTACAATATGCAACAAAGCTTTCAATCACCGTAGATGAAGAAAACAATATATCCCACGACAAAACCAGATTTCAACAGTACCTATCCACAATTCTAGCTTTACAGATATTACTAAAAGGGAAACTCCAACCCGTAAAGGTTAGTTACACCCCCACCCCCCAAAAAAAAACAGGCAAGAGATAATTCCACATTAGCAAAACCCAAAGAAGGGAAACACACAAATAATATCACCACTAACAACAAAACCAAAAAATAGCAGGAACTATCACTGGTCCTTAATATCTCTTAATATCACCCATAAAAACACACCTGCTAGCAGAATAGATAGAAAAAAAGGATCCATCCTTCTGCTGAATATAAGAAACACACCTCAGCTTCAAAGATAGACATTACCTCAGAGTAAAGGGCTTGGGAAAAGATTTTCCAATCAAATGCACCTAAGAAACAAGTATATTTAGCTATCCAAATAGCTAACAAAATATACTTCAAACTAAGAGATAAAAAAGGATATTTCAAAATTATCATAGAAAAAATCCATACAAATGAAGACTCAATTCTGAACATCTATAACCCAAACACAAGGGCACCCACATTTGTAAAAGAAATGTTATGAAAATTTAACTTACACATCAAACCCCACACACTAGGAATGGGAGACTACAACACCCCATTCTCACCACTGGACAAGTCTGCCAGACAGAATCTTAACGGAGAGATAAAGCAGCTAACACATGTTATGACTCAAGTAAGTTTAACATATATCTATACAAATTCCACCCTAACACAAAAGAATATACCTTCTTCTCAACACCTCAGTGAACCTTCTCTAAAACTGATCATATACTTGGTAACAAATTAAACCTCAATATATTAAAAAAAAACTGGAAGGCCCCCTGCATCTTATCATATCACCATAGCTTAAAGTGGGGATTCAACAACACCAATTTCAGAAAGCCCATAAACTTAAGAAAATTAGACAAGGTTCAACTGAGTCACCACAGGGTTAAAGAAAAAATATAAAAAAAGAAAGAAATGAAAGACTTTGAATTATGCTCAACTGAATCACCCATGGATTAAGGAAAAAATAAAGAAAGAAATTAAAGACTTTCTAGAATTCAAAGAAAATGAATGCACAACAAACCCAAACTTATGAGACACTTTGAAAGCAGTGCTAACAGGAAAGTTCATCGCACTGAGTGCCTATATAAAGAACCTGGAGAAATCTCAAACAAGTGACTTAACAACATACCTGAAAGTTCCAGAACAAAAATCAAACTCACCCACAAAGAGTACACATCATAAATAATCAAATTGAAGCTTTAAATTTATATAATCAGTAAAATAGAAACCAAGGAAACAATACAAAGAGTCACTAACACAAAGCGATGGTTATTTGAGAAAATCAGCAACCAAAATTAAATCAATACCAGATAAACAATTTAAATAGACCTAAAAGCCCTAAGAACATTGAAGAGGTCATCAAAAGACGTCCAACCTCACCCCGCACCCCTCCCAAAAAAGAAATACGGCAAGGGCCAGACAGTTTCAGTCTAACCTTCTCCTGGAGTTTCAAAGAGACAATACCAATACTCCTCAAACTGCTCTGTACAATAGAAATAGAATGGACATTTTGACAAACTCTTTTTATGAGGCTATCACTAAACTGATACTCAAATCACACAATGAGTAAGAAAGAGAATTAAAGACCAATATCCCTCATGAACATTGATGCAATAATACTTAATAAAATACTGGCAAGCCAAAACCAAGAATACATCAGAAAACTCATCCACCATGTTCAAATAAGCATCTTTCCAGAGATGCAACGATGATTCAATCAATATTTGAAAATCTATCAGTATAATCCACCATATAAACAAACTGAAAAAAAATCTACATGCTCATTCCCTTGGATGCTAAAAAAGTCTTTGACAAAATCCAACATTCTTCATGATAAAGGTCTTGAAGAAATCAGGGAGACAAGGAAAATATTTAAACATAATAAAAGAAATATACAACAAGGCAACAGTCAACGTCAAACTAAATGAGAAAACACAAAGAAATTCCACTAAACTCAGGAGGAACACAATGTTGTCCACTCTTTCTGTATGTATTCAATATAGTACTCAAAATTCCAGCTAGAACAAAAAGACAACAAAAGAAGATACAAATTAGAAAGAAAGAAGTCAAACTTTCCCTATTTGCAGATGATAAGACAGTATATAAAAATCACCCCAAAAATTATAACAGTGAACTCCTACAGCTGACAAACACCTTCAGTAGTGTAGCAGAATACAAGAGAAACTAAAAAAATTCAGTAGCTTTTCTATATACAGATGATAAACGGGCTAAGGAAGAAATCAGAAAAAATATTACCCTTCACAATAGCCAAAAAGAACATAAAATATCTTGAAATAATTCTGTTCAAAGAAGTGAAAAACCTGTATGAAAAGAACTTTAAGACTTTAAAGGAAGAAATTGAAGAAGATATTTGAAAATGGAAAGATTTTCCATGCTCTTGAATAGGTAGGATCAACATAGTAAAAATGACAATCTTACCAATAGCAATGTACAGATTCAGTGCAAAAGCCATGAAAATCCCAGCCTAATTCTTCACAAACCTTGAAAGAACAATTCTCAATTTCATATGGAAAAAAAATCCCTCTACTAATGGTGGGAGTGCAAACTTGGGAAGCCACTTTGGAAATCACTATGGTGGTTTCCCAGAAAATTGGGAATCAACCTTTCTCAAGACCCAGAATACCCATCTTGGGTATATACCCAATGATGCTATATGAATTTGATGGTGCCTGAAAGTGATATGTGAGACTTTATTGACTCCCCATGGGAAGACTTAACCTCTCTGAGGAGTGGAGGAGAGTGGAGGGAATGGGAGGAGGTGAGAGAGTGGGAACTGGGATTGGTATGTAAAACTTCAATTAAATAATAAGAAGAAAAGAAAAGAAATGTGGTACCTTTACACAGTGGAGTACTACTCAGCAGTAAAAAGCAATGACATCTTAAAATTTGCAGGCAAATGGATGGAACTAGAAAAAAAAACCATCTTGCATGTGGTAATCATGCCCAGAAAGATAGACATGGTATGTACTCTCTCATGAATGGATATTAGATATATACCAAAGGATACCCTGCCTTGAGTCCACAATCACAGAGAAGCCAGTAAACAAAGAGGACACTGAGAGAGACATATATGAGTTGTCCTGGGAAATGGAAATAGATAAGATCTCCTGAGTAAATGGGAAGCATGGGAGGAAGGGGAGGATTAAAGAGAAGTGGAGAGGCTAGAAGATGAGGTGGGAGTATAACATGAGGAATTGGGATGGTCAATTTTGAAGAAAGTCAGAGAGGGAGAGAAAGGAAAGAGGTATTTTGATAGAATGATGCATTATAGGGTTAGTGAGAAAACTGGCACTAGGGAAACTCCCAGGGATCCACAAGGATGACCCCAGCTAAAACCCTAAACAACAGTGGAGAGAATGTCTGAACTGATCTTCCCTTGCAGTCAGATTGATGACTTAATTGTCATCATTTAACCTTCATCCAGTAACTGTTGGAAACACATGCAGAGACCCACAGCTAAATACTGTGTCAAGCTCCTAGAGACCAGTCATAGAGAGGGAAGAACAATAACATGAGCAACAGGGTCAAGATCATGTTGGGGAAACCCACAGAAACAGCTAACAAGAGCTAGTGGGAGCTCACTGACTCTAAACTGACTGCTGGGGACACTACATAGGACTAGGCCCTCAGGATGTGGATGACAATTGTGTGGCTTAGGCAGTTTGTAGGTCCAATGGCGGTGAAACTAGTACTTATCCCCAGTACTGGATATTTGGAGCCCATTACCTGTGGAGGGATACCTTGCTCAGCCTAGATACAGGGAGAAGGGCCTTGGTCCTGCTTCAAGTGATGTGACAATGTTGTGGATTCCCCATGGGAGGCCTCACCCTCTCTTAGGAGTAGCTGTGTGATGTGGGAGGAGCAGGAACAAGGGAGGGAGAATGAACTGGAATTGCTATGTAAAAATTTAAAAATAAAGATAGTTTAAAAAATTAAAACAAGGACAAAAAGCAAGTTATTTTGTCTAACTTGTCCTGACTTGAGTCTGTCTCTTATTTCTGCACAGTGTGTTTTGATAAGAACATTACCAAAGTGACAGCATGTGCTGTTCGTGCATCAGATCCAGCTGCACTGATGCTGGCACATTCTGACATCTGAGATAGAAACTCATATTTATCACTAAGTCTTCAATGATGTTTTATAGTAAGGTTGAATGTTTTTCAAATTTGGAATGAAGTACTTTATGGGAGTTATTTTTAATCACACAAATACCCTATTCCCACCAGTTTTAACATTCCTCTACATTTTCCTGCCATTTCTACTCTGCTTATTACTTAGTTTTATACTATCAGAAATACATTTTCTTCACCATTTTAAATTTTTTAATGGCACTATGAGCTTGCAAGTCCTATTTCAACTAATTGCTATCAAAGTTGTTTCAAAGTTCAAATTGTCCTAGAATGAAATGGTGACAGGTACTTTAAACCACCATCTAATTCTTCTTTGTATGTTTCTGTGACGTTTTGAAATTTTCCTCGCTTTCTTGAATTTCCACAGTCCTTTTTTATGTAACAGAAATTAAACTATTTGCCTTCTGAAAGTTTCTGTATGAGATTTGGATTTTGTGTGTTCCACATCATGGAGAATTTGGCTACGGGTTTGACTTCATGACACTGGTTTATATTCATTTCTTATCTGGTCTCCCACCTTTCTCTCTGTGTGGACTTATTCTTCTCAAACTCCTCTTTCGTGGATCCTGATCACATCATCAGTTCTATTGTTTAGGATCCTTTTTGTTGTTGCTGTTGTTTTGATTTTACTAAACTAGCTATACTTTCTCTCCAAACTGGGATGCCATGGTAAACCTGGAGTTAATAATGTCCTGTGCTGTTTTTTTATTATTTTATTTTATTTTTATTAAAAATTTCCACCTCCTCCCATTTCCCTCCTCCTACTCCCCTCCCCCTCCCCCTCCCTCTCCAGTCCTAAGAGCAGTCATGGTTCCATGCCCTGTGGGAAATCCAAGATCCTCCCCGCATCCAGGTCTAGGAAGGTGAGCATCCAAACAGACTAGGCTCCCACAAAGCCCGTCCATGCAGTAGAATCAAAACCCAGTGCCATTGTCCTTGGCTTCTCATCAGCCCTCATTGTCAGCCATATTCAGAGAGTCCGGTTTGATCACATTCTCCATCAGTCCCAGTCCAGCTCCCATTAAATCAGTCCCACCGTCTCAGTGGGTGGGCGCAACCCTCGCGGTCCTGACTTCCTTGTTCATGTTCTCCCTCCTTCTGCTCCTCATTTGGACCTTGAGAGTGCTCCCATGTGGGTCTCTGTCTCTGTCTCCATCCATCACCAGATAAAGGTTCTATGGTGATATGTAAAATATTCATCAGTATGGCTATAGGATAGGGCCAGTTCAGGCACCCTCTCCTCTGCTGCCCAAGGAACAAGCTGGGGACATCTCCTTGGACACCTGGGAACCCCTCTAGAGTCATATTGTTTTTTTCCTGGTCACCCAGACCCAAATAATCACACAGAAACTATATTACTTACAGCACTGTTTGGCCAGTGGCTCGGGCATATTCTTAGGTATCTTTACACCTTAAATAAACACATTTCTATTAATCAATGTATCACCTCAAGGCTGTGGCCTACCAGTAAGATTCCAGCATCTTTCTCCTTCAGCAGCTACATGGTATCTCTTAAAAAAGCCATGCTTCTGCTTATTGCCAGCAAACACAGCCTATCTAAAAAATAAAATACAGCTACCAAGAAGCTGTTCTTAACTTTTGTTTTAGTGGGTCTAGAAACCCTCTTTTTTAAATAACAGCTATTGCAGGTCCTGTGTAGATTTTTGGCCCAGATGGCAGGTGCCATTACATAAAGGGGAGATCCCACAGTTTCTCAGAAAAGTATGTGTCTCTGAGAAACTCTCAACTTCTATTGTTATACAATAAAGGCCCTTGTAGAGTTCATTTACAATTTCTTGCCTCTAGAAACCACTGACATTAAAGGTCCAAAGCTGCAGTTCAGTGGCTCTAACTATCCAAAACATGGAAGATGATTGTGACATTCCCATCAATGCTGACTAAGCTGAGGCTCATGGGGCTACAGGTACCTTCAGATAGCTATGAATGTGGGCCAACACAAACTTTGTCATGTTTTTATGAGATTTGTATCAGTATATGTACATTTTTTTAATAATTTCATGGCTTTAGAGAATAAAGTTTGTAGATGACAAAATCATGTTGTAATATCAAAATATTGGGCATCCCTCTAAATCACTTTCATTTCAGATTTTAAATACTACATTCTCCTAGTTTTCAGTGTCTTTTATGTTAGGAATGTCTGTTGATTTTTTATCAGAAAGCTGGAAATTTGACTCTCTTTCAAGGGAGCTAATAGGAGCTAAAACATGGCACAGTATACCTGCCTATAGCAAGAATTTGTGTAGGTGTAGGTGTTTGTGTGTGTGGGTGCGTTTGGTATTCACTGGTGTACTTTAAACATCTCACCTGGCATTGCTACTCTTTTTACTGTTAGAGGTATCTGAATTTTTCCCATCTTTCTGTCATATTTGTGTGTTGTGTGTTCAAAGTCTTCATTCCATTAGACTTTTCTTTCTCTTCCTTTAATCTGGTATAATTTTACAATATTTTTTATTTATCTGTTAAGAATTTTGTACATATATACAATGTATTTGACATTTTCTTGCCCCCAGCCAGTCTTAGACCCTCCTCCCTACCAAGTCATCATCTTAACTTCATATTCCCTTTGTTAATCTACTTAGTCCACTTAGTACAGTTGTAATATGCATGGATACAGGGTGATCTCCTGGAACATTAAAATCCTCTCAAGGGCCACAGCCTTAAGCTACAATTGGCTTACACTCCCCCTCCCCTAAGAAATACCAGTTACCAATATCTTCTGAGCTAGATGAGCCCCTCTCCCTGTAATGACAACTTTTTAAGTCATTTTTCATTTCTAGAAAATATATGCTTCAGTTACTTTTCAGAGTTATTCAGTAGTACCCAGTAAACGAGCATGGGAAAAATTAATTTGATCACTTCATCATTTAAAAATAACTTTACCCTTGAACTTAATTTATAGTGTATTCCATTCTTAGATTTATTAAAAGGTAAAAGATCCCCACACAAATTGAAGGCAGTTATTTTGATCTTGTTCAACTTCCCAGTTGTGGTAAGTGAAAAAATTTATTTTCATCATGATTGATCTTTTAGTTCCTGTTTTTATTTCCTTTTATTTTGCTTTTTGTGTTGAGTACTAGCAGTCTTGTTTCCTGTTATTTTAGAAAGATATTTATTTTTGTTTTGTTTTTCAGCATCATTTACAATATTTCTGTTACTACTTATTATTGTTCATGGTTTTAGTTTCTTAATAATTCTCTAAATGTTGCCTTTATATGTGTGGTGTCTTTTATTTTTTAGATATGAGGATGAGATCTATCATTTAATATGAAATTTTATTTAACCTGCTTGATGGTATGTTTGTATAGTTAATTTTCCCTTTTTGGATTATTTTTGGTACATTTGTCACTTTAGGGCTCCCCACAAGTGTCTGGGGATCTTTGATTGTCAATCATATTACCAAATGGGCTGTAAAAATCTGCTAGAAAAGTGTGTTTACTCCAGTATGCTGCATTCTCAATGTGAGTATCACATTATTCTTTTTAAGATAGCAAACAGTTCTAAGTTGAATTAGTGGTTCTCTATTCGCCTATATGTTGACCTAATTTTTTTTTTAAAAGATGCTTGATTATCTGCCGATAGATTAAAGGGATTGTGGATGGAGGAAGACTTGGGTAGCATTATTATTATTATTATATACATTATATAATATAATATTACATATATAATATTCCTAACTGCTTCTGGAAGAAGCCTCTCTGATTATAATTAGATAAGGCACTGATCTAATGATAGTAGCAGAATATCATTAGGTATCATTTCATTGAATTTTGTTTTTCTAGACTAGTAGTATTCTTTACTCTAGGTCTCTGGGCTTTCTTGTCTCTAGTTGTTAGGTCTGAATGCAGTGTCAGATAGGGTTCCTCTTCATGGAGTGGGTCATAGGTTAAATCAGACATTGGCTATTCTCACAAGTTCTGTGCCACCATTGACCTGACATATGCAGAGAGTACAAATTGTAGGTCAAAGGTTTTATGACTGGGTTATTGTCCACAGAGTATATTTTCACATTAACTAAAGAGACTAGAAAAACAGGGTAAGGACTCCATGCAGTTAACAGCTCGACTTTTCCGTGTGCAATCAGTTCTCTGGCTGTTGTCCTATGCAATAGAGCCCTATTATCATTTTGTAGAGAGCAATCTACAACATCCTAGGTTTTCTAGAGATTTCCATAGGATTCACTTGACCAACAATTCAATTGAATGAAGGCTAATCTCAAAACTGGAAACCTTTCCTGGCAACAACAGCCAGTTGAGAATCCATAACACCCATTACTACAAGTCCCCATTAGGATCACTTTCAGAGGTTCCATGAAGTTTACAGTGTACTAGGTTTCAACATTACTCTACCCCAATCCCCACCATCTCAGCCATCTCTCTGGGCAGTCTCTCTCTCCACCTCATCGGATTCTCTGCTCCTATCCCCAAACAACCAGAGTCTGACCCTAAAATCTATTTGATTTTCCCTTTCATTCTCCACACCCTCCTCTTCACCTAACCTCTCTGGATCTACAGATGGATGGCAGCTTGGTTTGTATCATTTACTTAAGAGCTAATACTCCCTTATAAGTGAGTACATACCATTTTTGTCTTTCATGGTCTGATCTTAACTGACTCAGGAAGACCTTTTCTAGTTTTATCATTTTGCCTTCAAATTTCATGATAACATTGTTTTTAACAAATGAGTAATACTTCATTATGTAAATGTGATGCAATTTCTTAATGAAGTCTTCTGCTGAGGGACATCTAGGTTGTTTCTAGTTTCTGGTTGTTATTGATTAATGCTGCAGTAAACAAGGTGGAGTGATATAGCTGGGTCTCAATATAGATTGTTCCCCAACTTTTTTAAGGAACAACCAGCCATAATGATTTCCATAGTGACTATACATATTTACAATCCTAGAAGGAATGGATGAGTGTTTCCTTGCTCTACATCCTCCATAGCATCAACTGTCACTGGTATTCTTGATCTTAGCCATTCTGAGAGATGTAAGATGGAATCTCAAAGTAGTTTTGCTTTGTATTGCCATTGATGGCTGAGAAGTATGAACACTTTTTAAGTGTTTCACAGTCAACTTAGATTGAGAATTATGTTTAGATATTTCTCTTTTTTTAGTTGGATTACTTGTTTTTTGATATTTAGTTTCTTAAGTTCTTTATATATTTTGGATATTAGTCCTCTATCAGATGTGGAGGTGATAAAAATCTTTTTGCATACTGTAGACTACAGGTTTGTACCCTTTGCCTTACAGGAACTTTTCAGTTTTACGCCATTCCATATATTAATCATTGATCTTCATGCTGGTACTATCAGTATTCTGTACAGAACGTCATCAGAAAGTGGTAATGCTTTCAAGGCTATTTCCCACTTGCTTTAATCAGGCTCTGATGTGGACTGTCCATCTGTATATGTGTTGCTTTTACTAGTTGATGAATAAAGCTGTTTTGGCCAAAGGCTTAACATAGTAACATTAGGAGAGAAATAAAATCAGAAATAGATAGACATAAGGTAGGTGGCTTAAAGAGGCACCAAACAACTGGCAAAGGAGAAAGATGCCAGAATATTACTGATAAGCCATAGTCTTGTGGAAATACATAGATTAAAAGAAATGGGCTAATTTATGATGTGATAGCAAGGTAGGAATATACCTAAGCCATTGGCCAAACAATGTTGTAATTAACATAGTTTATGTATGATTATTCAGGTTTTGGCAGCCAGGAAATAAAAGTGCAATCTTTGATTTCAAGTTCCAGTTTGTCTGATTTTAGTTTCAAGTCTTTAATCTACTTGAATTTGAGTTTTGTTCAAGGTGATAAATAAAGATTTATTTGCATTATTCTATATACGGAATTCCAGTTTGACAAGTAGGTTTTATTGAAGATGAGAGGTCTTGTGAAGCCTTGGTGCCTGGTACAGAGGCTTGGCTGTAATGGCAAAGTTAGGGATGCAATGATGGAAGAATTTCATCAGGCCCCAAAATGAGAGAATTTGAGGCACTGTGGTTGGGGGGCTGAAAAATCCCATAGGGCCTGCACCCTATTAGAGGTGAGGGTCTTAGACCCCAGGCTGAGTTGAACACTCAAATGCACCACTGTGGGTGAGCACAGATGACTCTTAGCTGGTGAGACTTGATATCCCAGGGATCCAAGGAAGTTCAGGAGCTATAAGGTGACCTGATGGGACAGAGGCAGTATAAGACTGCAGACAAAGAGATCATCAACATACTGGAGAAGCATGCTGGGACCAAGGTGATCAAGAGATCACACCCAAGCCAGGTCTTGACTGAAGAAATGGGGGTTGTCCTAAAAACCCTGAGGGAGAATAATTCATGTAAACTGTCTGGAGGATCAGGTGTCAGGGTCCTTCCAGGTGAAGGCAAAAAGGAAAGATGAGTCAAAGTATAAAGGGACAGTAAAGAAGGTATCTTTCAGGTCTAGAACAGTAAAATAGAAGGTGGCAGAAGGGACATTAGATAAAAGATTGTATGGGTTGATAACAACTGGATGAATTGGAATAACTGCTAGCTTTCAGAGAGGGCAGAGAAGGGCAGGGGTATGGTGAGACCTGGTGTGAGAAAAGACAGGGAGGATTTGGGGAGTTAGGCTAGTGTGTAGACAGGGTCCAAGAGGTGGCTTGTTGCACAGAAGAGTAAGAATAGGCAGTAGGAGGAAGAGAAGGGGAACATTGTGGGTAAGAAGGAGAGAGTTGGCCTTCAACCTTCTCTTTGACGGGGAGGAAGTGGAAAGAGGTAGATAGAGGAAGGAATGTAAAGATGTTTCCCCACAAGAGGTATTGGGTAGCCAGGGTTCAAAAGACTGGGGAGAGACCAGTGTCTTTGGCAGCATGGTCAGGGCAGAACTTTCAGGTTCTCAATAACCAGAAAGTTGGGAATCTGGAGGTACTGTGACTCTGGAGACCAAAACCAGTATTGTAAAACATTGGTTACTGAGGAAGGAATGGGGGTGCAGTAACCAGAAACTATGGCTATACAAGTGTTCTGCCTACTTATCCCTATGGCGGCAAAAGTTTTCAGGGTCACAGAGGATGGAAAATTCAAGAGTTCCCTCCCATGGCCATAGTGTCCCATTGTCAAGGTCATATTGAGGCCAGATTTTAGTGCATAGAGAGATTAGCCATTTGGGACAGATGGTATGGTACAGTCCCAATTTAAAATATTTTGTAGAAGGCAGCCCAAGGGTATTTGAGGATCTGGCTTCAAATTGCAGGTGACCATCTTACAAGTCTTGGGAATCAAAGCCTAGCACAATGCATCAAATTGTGATAGACTTTGAATCAAAAAACAGAGACGTGTGGGAAATTCCTTGGAAGGATGTCTCTTACCAAAGGAATCCCACAGCGGCAAGGCAGTCCCCTGTCCCCAGCAACGCCTGCCCTTGTCTGGTCAGGTCAGCCTCCCTGGCATGGCTTGTGACTTCAACAGATGGCCCAACAAACATATGAGGTCTTGGACCCAAAAAGCAGTGACTTGTGAATGGGAACTTACCCAGGTGAAGCTGATCTTATCCTGGCAGAGAGCAGGTGCAAGGGAAGTTGTTTTCCAATGAACCCTGGGCTGGTGAGAAGAATAACCCCCATAGTGGGACCTCCAGATGAAAAAAATTTATGGCCCAATAAACCTCTCGGCCTATGCAATAATCCGAATCACACCAAATCAAAGCGAATTAGAAAAATCCCAGGACTAATGGATGCCAGTGCTCCCAGGTGGCTCTCCAGGCCCTCAGAGAAAAGATGGAGAAGGAAGACAGGGAAACCATGTGTTTTTTCTAAAGGGGGGGGGATAGCCTATGGGAGTGGTCTTGAGCCTCTCTGAGCAGGGGTCACCATTTGGTGGGCTTTCTCTGAGGTGGAGTCTGGACTGAGGCAACTTCCAGAGGAGGGGGCTTGGGATGTAACTTTTCACCCAAACAAGCGGTACGTTTCCAGAAAATTAACCAATTTTTATAGCTTTTTGAACTTTGCGGCATATAGGTTTTTAAAGCACGTCCTCATGATTCTCTCGATATTGTCGGTTATGTCCCTCTTTTCATCTTTGATTTTGCTAATTTTGATATTCTCGCTCTGCTTTTTACTCGGTTTGGGTAAGGGATTGTGTATCTACTTAATTTTTTTTAAAGAGCCAAGTCTTAGTTTCATTCTTTCTCGTGTTGTCCTGGTGTCTGTTTTATTGAACGCAGACCTCCGTGTGATAATTTCTGGCCTTCTACTTCTCTTAGGTATGATTACTTCTTTCTGTTCTACAGTTTTCAGGTGTGCTGCTAAGTTTCTAGTATGAGATCTCGTCAATTATCATTTATACAGACACATAGCACTATGACCTTTCTTCTTAGCACTGATTTTATTGTGCCCTCTAAGTTTGGGTATGTTTTTTTTTATTCCTTTACATTGAATTCTAGAAAGTTTTTAATCTTGTTCTTTACTTGTGTCCATGGGATGCAGAGTAGAAGGTATATTCTTTTTATTTGGGGTAAAATGTTCTGTAAATATCTGTTAGGTCTATTTGTTTTATAGTTTGATTGCTCCAGCATTTCTCAGTTTAGTTTTTGTTTGGATGATCTATCCATTGATAAGAGAGGGGTATTGAAGCCCCACCTCTTAGTGTATGAGAGTCAGTATATGATTTAAGTTGTAACAGTATTTCTTTTACAAATTTTGGAGCCTTTGTGTTTGTGCATAGATGCTAAGAATTGAAATGTCACCTTGGGCGATTTTTCCTTTGATGAGTATGTGGTATCCTCCTTTCCCATTTCTTTGGATTAGTTTTGGTTTGCTCTGTTTTGTCAGATATTAAAATGGCTGCACTGTGGTGAGTTCACAATTATTATACAATAAATGTAGAGCTGACAGATCTATTGGACTACCCATAGGAAGTGTATACATACACTCCACTTGAACTAACCCATTTTTCCAGAGCTATGGGACATTTGTCCTTTGGATAAATCATTCTCAATTCCATAGAAATCTTGTGAAATCATTGCATTTCTTTCTCCTATAGTTTTCAAGCAGTGTATAAATTTGTCTTTTCCTGCAGGCCAACTGGATGCCCTCCCCACACCCTGAAGCCATGCTGTGAAAACTTGACTAAGTCAGTAATTCTACCCCTCAGATCCTGTTCCCAAGTCAGTCTTTGCTTGTCATAGAAGTCCTATTCTGAGAGACTCTAAACCCTGTGAGAGTGATGAGGGTGATACTCAGTAGCTCTCGATAGTGCACCAGGTTATTTCTTAGGTCCATTTGGTTGGAAGATCTTTGTCCATCCCTTCACCATAAGATAATGTCTATCTTGATGCTGCATTGTGTCTCTTGGATGCAGCAGAAGGATGGATCCTGGTTTCACAACCACTCTGTTAGTCTGTATCTCTTATTGTGAAACTCAGACCATTGATATTGGGAGATTCAATGACCAATAATTGTTGATTCATTTTATTATTATTCTTTTGGGGTGGTGGTAAAGTGTCAAAAAATAGGAATATAAAAATATAGATTCCAGAAATAAGACTGTAGAACTAAAGAAATATAAACTTGTAAACCTAGAAGAATGAGAACAGACTGTCAGCAGCTTTCTCAGCAGCTTGAGGATTCACTATTAACTTCACTTTCCAACCCATAGCTCTATTTACAAGGCTGCAGCATCTCTCTGCAAACTGAGAGCCTAACACCCATGCCATCCTTATTAATGATGGCTATGAGCTATGTTAACTTTTAGGAGATAGATATACATGTCCTCTGTGATGACTACTTCCTCACACAGCAGGTAAGGGTCAGTTTCTTCATTCCTTCTTTGTGAAGGGCTTTTAGCATGACTTCATCATGAGGGTGTATGCGGCCAGGCATTAACTAACTTCCCTGACACCGTTTCCTGAGTCAAATGGCTGTATTCACATCAATTTTTGGAAAATTTGTAAAAGCTATTTTACATATTTGCTTTCTTATCATTCTTTTTTTACCGAACATCTACTCACTAATGTCAGCATCATAGTCTCCAACTCTAGGTTGTCTTTTCTTAACTGTCCAGAATAGACTGTCTTGCCTGTTATTCTTTATACTCTATGTTTCTGCTTATAAAATTACCTTTTTGTAGTTTTCCTCCTTTTGTTTTTTTCATTTTTAGTTTTTTTTCAAGACAGGGTTTCTCTGTAGCTTTGGAATCTGACCTGGAAATAGTTCTTGTATACCAGGCTGGCCTTGAACTCTCAGAGATCCAGCTGCCTCTTCCTCCTGAGTGCTGGGATTGAAGGCATATGCCACCACCACCCAATCTTCCCTTTTTTAAAGACAAAGGGAGCATCATTTCCACTGGGAAAGTAACAGAACCAAATTAAATCCCAGGAAAATAGAAAACATAACAAGCAGTGTAAACTTTGTTGAAGGACCAGGATAGCAATTTGTGTGTGTGTGTGTGTGTTTATTATAGTTTTGTCTCTTATGGGATCTTCTCTTTACTTGTTTTGGATTTTTGCTCTTCTTAAAGTCTTTTTCTTCTCACATACATTTGTAAGTAGATAATTTTATTTTAGAAAGACATATGATTTTTACCATTTACAGTCATGGAAAATGTTCTATATCTCATGAGAAATTTATGCTTTGATGCTAAGGTAGATGATATTTGATACTTTGCAACATGAGTTTTAAGACATCTATTCTGTTTTTAATCATAGTAGCTTCTCTACTGGCTAAAGAAGAAACGGTATTAAATGACACACCAAAGGTCTTCCTTCTGTTTGAAAGAAAATGTGTTTATTTTGCAAACTCTGAATTAATTAAGCCTCTTCAGGTATCAGTATTCAAATCAGATTTTTCATTTGCTGAAGAACTAAGACAGGAATTTGGGCCTAAGAGACATGACTATAGTCTGACACATTCACTCAATTCTATTTTCTACAATATGATTCTAACATGATTTCTTGATGAGAAGATATAAGTGAAAACATTTGTTTTTTCTTATGTTGGCCACTAGTTTTGAGAATATGTCTAAAACTGTTAAAATCATTGTGTATATTTTTTACTAAAATGACACCAAAAATCAGTTTATTATAAGCAATGATATTTGGCTACTTGAACTAATAAGAAGGTAAATTTTAGGTTCAATGAAATCCATTTCCTAAACTCAAGCAAATTCAGTACTGGCACTATGGTAAATTTTATCCTACAACCAATTTACAATTCAACACCATTGCTATCTACTGGTGATAAAAACAACCTCTTGGGTTCTCAACTCTTCAATCGTATTCCTAATTTGCTCCAGCTGTAACCACATGACTAACTATAGCGAAAGCTGCACAGGTTATTGAAGGGACAAGAAATAACTCCAACTTTATAACATCAAAAATATGATCTACTATGTATTTTGTTTGGCTCATGCCAGATTTATCAGATAGGATCTAATTTTTTTTCTCAAAATTGTTAATAAATCAGATAATTTCAACTATAATTAATCATATTTTTATAATATTGTTGCTATTCTTATAAATTGTGTGACAGAAATGTATGAAATAACTTCAGTGTTTACTGAACTTATGCTGTATTCTTGTGATTTTGAAAAGGTACCCATTGAAGAGGATCCATAATGATACAGAGATATCTACATGTTATATTATACATCTCTCCTCTATTTGCTTTATATTCAGTTGTTGTGAAATGTTATTTATATTGAATGCACTTAATCAAATTTATGTATCTCCCCCTTTGTGTGTCTTAGCAAATGAAACCTCTAAAAATCAGGTATGCTTTCAATACAAAAGTAAGCAAAAGAAAAAATACTGCTATTATTAGTATTATTGGTCTATTTTCATGTTCTGTTGATTTTGCTTTATAACACTAAAATTGTAAGTTATGTATACATTTCTGAAAGAACAATCAAAATTACAGTGATATCACAGCTTAAAACAACAAAAAGGAATTTTTTCACAGTTTTGAAGACTTGAAATCTAACATTCTGATTACAGGAAAGGACTTATTCCAAAGGCTCTTGGCTTAGAATCCTCCTTTGCTTCTTGGCTTTGGCAGATGATGCAGCAGAGGAAGCAACCTCTGTTCTCATTCCAGGTGGCTTTCGTACTGCACAGCTTCTGTTCATTCTCTTTTAGGTACATTTATCACTGAATTTAGAACCCATAAAGACATGTTTCTATCTCAAGATTCAAATCTTACTTACATGGCAAAAACCCTCTTATTATCCTCTGAGATGAGGTCATATTCAAAGTCTCTTGAAAATAGGATATAACTTTAGCTTTGAGAAGTGATGTCCTTCCTTTGACCAGTCATGCTGAAGGCACCAGCGGAGGAAATATAATCTACCTCTTTGGGTCTGGCCATCCAGGATACTGTGAACATCATTTCCTGCCAAATTTCATAGTTAAATTTCTTATTTCTAAAGAATATCAAAACTAATGTGGTTAGATGATACTTCATTTCTCTACTACACTCAATATTTTGATTCTTTTAGTTCCTATCTTCAAAATCTATTTTATTTTCTCATCTCTTTCATAAATATCTGTTTCCTTCATTTATTTTCCTTATGACTTCCTTGTTGTTCTTTTGTACATTTTGAAGCTATCATGACTAGAAAAAAGAGGGAAAAGTTAACTGCGAGGATTTGATCTCTTGTTTCAAATCCAGATAATACAATAATCAGTTTTTCAAAGAGGGAAAATAAAGCAGCAACAAAAAATAATGTATAAACAGAAGTAATAGAACTAAGAAGAGATGAACTAAGAAATTAATGAGTGTATACTAACAGTTATAAATTAATATATTCCCCACTGTGTGAAAATGTATGAAGCACAAGGCCAAATAGCTGTCAAAAAGAAATTATGAGAAGGCAGGTACTAGAGGAGAAGGAGATTATGACATGAAGGGAGGACATTTAGCAATGTTCCTCTAAATGGTTCAAATAGTTCCAGACATAATCGAGTTCATAAAACAATGTTTTAGTTACCACTGACACACGAATTTCATATATGTCTAGAAAGATTTCCTGGATATCTACATTGTGTGTCAGTTGCTTAGCATATGGAGTCTCCTACATTAGACAACCTATTGTATTGTACTCTAGACATGTGTTTGATAACATATGTCTGTAAAATCTCCATCTCTGATTACACAGTAGAGAGACTGTGGTCTCTGATTAAGAATTGAATTTGTTTTGTTTTACACAGTCAGGTATTCTGGAACACATCTGTAATCTAAGCACATGAGGGTTAGGGTTGAACTACGAGGAAGCCATGCCCAAGTTAGGTAACATGACAAGTTGTCTCAAAAATAAGTAAGTAAAAATATAATTATTTTTTTAATTATTAAATAAAACAGAAAGATATATGCAAGCAAAATTTCTCTTCTTAATATTAGGAATCTCAAGTAACAGCACAGTACTGTGTGTTACACCCAGCATATTATGCACAACAAAGAAGAGAAACAACACTTATGGGATCCAAAAACTTCAAAAATCACGTAATAAATGTGTTCACTGCTTAATTTTGGCTGGCAGACAAGGATTTGGGTGTCTTGTTTCTCTAGGCAATCCCAAGCAGGGATTGAAGTGGTGGAGTGTATAAGCACAAAAATCACAAACATTTTTTTTTGCCACAGTATAGCTACAATTTTTATCTGTCTGAATTTAGAAATTAGGCATTTCTTTGAGTTTTCCATCATTGCCAACTGAAATACAATGCAACTATTTTAGTCCAAACTTTCAGATCAATTTCTTCCTTCTGTGGCTAGGAACAGCCATAATGTTTTTAGAAAACTTAGAATGCATAACATATAGACTATTCCCATGGTTTAGGGAAGAGGTTGGTCAGTCATTGCAAAGTTCTCACCTCCCTTAGGACTTGGGAACCTGAACTTTAGTTCACCCTACAGGTAAAATGTAGTCAAGTCTAAGTGACAGTACTCAGAATGAAGTACATTTGTCTCCTCTCTTCAAATGCTAGAACATGTTCTGTAGAGCAGAAGGACAGTTTAGATCATGGGTGGAAAGCTGTCTGGTGTTTACTGTTTATGCTTTTGCTTTTTTCCCCCTGAATTCTTGTTCTCAGTTCACTAGCATTATAGGAAAAGAACCTAAGGATATATAAACAAAGGCTGGGGGCTGGAGAGATGGCTCAGTGGTTAAGAGCATTGCCTGCTCTTCCAAAGGTCCTGAGTTCAATTCCCAGCAACCACATGGTGGTTCACAAAGGCTGAGTGGTGGTGGTGCACCCCTTTAATCCCAGTACTCAGGAGGCAGAGCAAGGGATATCTCAGAGTTCAAGGCCAGCATGCTCTGCAGCGCGGGTTTCAATTTGACAGCCAGAGCTACTCAGAGAATGCATTAAGAGAGGTTGTTCCATTTAACTCTGCTTCCAAGACAATCCTTCTAATCATCAAAACTATAAGTATTCTGATGTTAAATCATAGCTAACTCTCTTAAACACACTTGTATTTTCACTTTCTTGGAAGTACAAGATTTTTATCAAATGGAAGTTTTGTCTTAAAAATTGTTCCAGAACATTCTTACAACTCAGTTTTCTCTTTTGTTTCTTCAGTGAAGAGTCTCAGTTATGTAATTGTAATACGGGTTTCATGTTCTAAGTTAAGTCTACAGAAAATACAGCAAGTAAATTTCCTGTAAATCAAGGATTCAAATGAGAGCTCCTTGTTAATCAGCCTCAGTCACATTTGTGTAATAATTGCAGAAGTAATATATACTTTTCTAATGACCTTTTTTTTCTTTAGAAAATCTATCTTCTTTTTAACACAAAAACTCACCTAGAAGATTTTAGTTCTGTGAAGTAATTAGACAGGCCATTGAATAAAAAATGATACAATTTGTATTTTTGGAAACATTCATCTTTTAAATAACACATTCCATAATTTTCCATCTCCAAAGAGCTCATTGCAATCTCAATACTGCATCTGTGTGCTAGGTACTGAAGTTCTTCAATTCTTTTTCACACCTGGAGCTATTTCTGGATCTCAGTTCTATAGCAATAACTGAACCATTTACATCCTTTTTTTTCAACATGGCATGACTCAAGACCAAGAAGAATAGGGAAAGTTCTATTTATTTTATTTTAGTCCCTTTTTTATAAAAGACAATGAATTATCCTAACAAAGTAGCTACTAATGTTTATCAAGATGATATCTTATCTTTTACATCAGTGGCCCATTTGAAAGAAAATGCAAATCTGTATTTGTTTTTCATATCTTGGACTCTATGTTTATTCATTATTGAGCTCAAGTCATCACTGGTAGCTTTCTGGATGTATTTTATAAGCCAATCTGAACTTTTAATGGAATAATGTTCATAATTCAAAAATAAGACAAGCCCCTGTGAGCTCAGTGGAGACCAAGACTTGGTGGATATAGGAGGTAAGACAACAGTGGCCCTGGGACCCTGGACCCATACTCCCCCAAACTTCCATGTGGGAGAAAGGCCAGCACCCACCCTTCCCAGGTACCGTCACCATTCTTAGCACTGGCAGGGAGTTTGTCTGTTAGACAGCCATCTACACTACCCCCAACACATCATTCCCTGCGAGCTCCGTGAAGACCAATTCTTGGTGGACATAAGAGACATAGATAGCAGTTGAAGGAAGAGATAGGAGGGTGCCAATGCAAGAGCGCCTCTGACATCCTAAAAAGCAACATGATACCACCAGAAACTAGCAGATACAAAACAGGAAGACTTGATCATCCTAACCCAGAAGATATAGAAAAAAATGACATTAAATGTTTCTTAATGAAAATGATGGAGACATTTAAAGAGGAAGTGAAAAATTCCCTTAAAGAAATTGAGGGAAGACAAACAAAAAGCTCGAAGAAATTAATAAATCCCTCAAAGAAAACCAAGAAAAAGCAATCAAACAGGTAAAGGAAACAGATCAAGACTTGAAGATTGAAATAGAGGTAATAAAGAAAGCACAACTCTGGTAGTGGAAAATCTGAGTAAACAAACAGGAACTACAGAGACAAGTATAACCAACAGAATACAAGAGATAGAAGAAAGAATCTCAGGCACTGAACGTTATATTCAGTAAATAAACTCAGTGGTCAAAGAAAACACTAAATCCAACAAATTCTTAACACAAAACATCCAGCAAATCTGGGACACCATGAAAAGGCCAAACCTGAGAAAAATAAAGGTAGAAGTAAGGAAGAATTGCAACTCAAAGGCACAGAAAATATATGCAACACAATTATAGTAGAAAACTTTCCCAGCCTAAAGAAGGATATTCCTGTGAAGGTACAAGAAGCTTACAGAACACCAAATAGACTGGGTCAAAAAAAAAATCCTCTCACCATATAATAATGAAAACACAAAACACACAGAACAAAGCAAGAATATTAAGAGCTGCAAAAGAAAAAGATCAAGTAACATATAAAGGAAAACCTATCAGAATTACACCTGACTTCTCAATGGAAACCATGAAAGCTAGAAGGTCCTGGATAGATGTGCTGCAGACACTAAGAGACCATGGATGCAAGCCCAGACTACTGTACTCAGCAAAGCTTTTATTAACCATTGATGGAGAAAACAAGATATTCAATGACAAAAAACAGATATAAACAATATGTATCCACAAACCCAGCCTTACAGAAAGTACTGGAAGGAAAGCCAAAACCCAAGGAAGCTAACTACACCCACAATAACACAGGCATCTGATAACCCCCCACCTGCATAACCCAAAGAAGAGAAATGTACAAACACTACTACCAAAAGATAACCAGAGTTAACAACCACTGGTCATTAATATTGCTTAATATCAGTGGTCTCAATTCACCTATAAAAAGACACAGGCTAAGAGAATGGATATGAAAACAGGATCCAGCATGCTGCTGCTTACAAGAAACACACCTCAACCTCAAAACAGAAACTACCTCAGAGTAAATGGTTGGGGAAAGGTTTTCCAAGCAAACAGACCTAAAAAACAAGCAGGTGTGGCTATCATAATATCTAACAAAATTGATTTCAAACTAACATCAATCAGAAGAGATGGAGAAGGACACTTTATACTCATAACAGGAACAATTCATCAAGATAAAGTCTCAATCCTGAATATCTATGCCCCTAATTCAAGAGCACCCACATTTGGTCTAGAAACATTCCTGAAATTTGAATCGCACATCACACCACATACACTAGTAGTAGGAGATTTCAACACTCCTCTCTCAACAATGGACAGGTCAAAAGACAGACACTTGACAGAGAAATAAGAGAACTAACAGATGTAATGAATCAAACGGACTTGACGGACATCTATAGAACATTCCACTAAAAAAAAAAATACCTTCTCAACATCCCATGGAACCTTCTCTAAAATTGATCACATTTGTGGTAACAAAGCAAATACCCAGAGATTAAAAACAAACTGAAGTAATCAGCTGTGTCTTATCAGATCTCCTTGGAGTAAAGTTAGAATTCAACAATAATACTACCCCTAGAAAGCCTACAAACTCATGGAAACTGAACAGTCAACTACTGAACTGAATAGTCAACTACTGAACCACTTATAGGTCAATCAAGAAATAAAGAAAGAAATTAAAATCTTCCTTGAATTCAATGAAAATGAAGGCACAACATATCCAAACCTATGGGACACTATGAAAGCAGTGCTAAGAAGAAAGTTAATAGCACGAAGTGCTTATATAAGGAAAATGGAGAAAGGTCACATCAATGACCTAACAGCATGCCTGAAAGCTCTAGGGGAAAAAAAGAAGCAGACTCACCCAAAAGGAGAGGAATCAGGAAATAATCAAGTTGAGGGCTGAAATCAACAAAATAGATACACAGAAACAAATCAAAGAGCTGGTTCTTTGAGAAAATCAACAAGATTGACAAACCCTTATCCAAACTAATCAAAAGACAGAGTAAGAACATTCAAATTAACATAATCAGAAATGAAAGGGGGGCACATAACAACAGACATTGAGGAAATTCAGAGAATAATTAGGTCAAAATATTTATTCCACAAAACAAGACAATGTAAAAGAAATTGTCAATTATTTAGATGGATACAATCTACCAAAATTAAACCAAGACCGGGTGAGCAATTTAAATAGACCTACAAGCCATGAAAAGATAGAAATTGTTGTCAAAAACCTCCCAACCAAAAAAGCCCATGGCTGGATGGTTTTAGTGCTGAATTCTACCAGAACTTTCAAGAAAAACTAATACGTATACTCCTCAAAGTGTTTCACATAATAGAAACAGAAGGCTCACTGCCAAACTCATTTTATGAAGCTACAGTTACCCTCATACCAAAACTGCACAAAGACTCAACCAAGAAAGAGAATTACATACCAATCTCACTCATGAATATCTATGCAAAAATTCTCAATAAAATTCTGGCAAACCCAATCCAAAAGCATATCAAAAAAATCACCCATCATGATGAAGTAGGCTTCATCCCAGAGATGCAGGGCTGGTTCAACATATGAAAATCAATCAGTCTAATCCACCATATAAATAAACTGAAAGAAAAAAAAACATACAATTATAGCATTGGATACAAAAAAAGCATTTGACAAAATTCAATGTCCCTTCATGATAAAGGTCTTGGAGAGATTAGGGATACAAGGATCATATCTAAATATAATAAAAGCAATACACAGCAAGCTGACTGCTAACATCAAATTAAATAGAGAGAAACTAAAATCAGGAATGAGACAAGGCTGTTTGCTCTCTCCATACCTGTTCAACATAGTTCTTGAAGTTTTAGAAATAACAATAAGACAACATAAGGAGATCAAGAAGATTCAACTTGGAAAGGAAGAAGTTAAACTTTCATTATTTGCAGATGATATGATAGTGTATATAAGTGACCCTGAAAACTCTACCAGAGAACTCCTTCATCTTATAAATACCTTCAGTGAAGTGGCAGTATACAAGACCAACTGAAAAAAATCAGTAGCCCTCCTATACACAAAGGATAAAGAAGCTGAGAGGGAAGTCAGAGAAACATCACCTTTCAAAATAGCCACAAATCATAAAATATCTTGGGGTAACACTAACAAAAGACATGAAAGATCTATTTGACAAGAACTTTATGTCTTTGAAAAAAGAAATTGAAGAAGATACCAGAAACTGGAAAGATCTCCCATCCTCTTGGATAGGAAGGGTCAACATAGTAAACATGGTAATATTACCAAAGGCAATCTATAGATTCAATGCAATTCCCATCAAAATCTCAACACAATTCTTCACAGACCTTGAAAGAATGATACTCAACTTCATATGGAAAAACAAGAAACCCAGGATAGCCAAAATAATCTTGTATAATAAAGGAACTGCTGGAGGCATTACCATCCCTGACTTCAAGCTCTATTACAGAACTACAGTAATGAAAACAGCTTGGTATTGGCATAAAAACAGAGAAGTTGTGATGGAGGAAGGTCATTGGCTAATAAAGAAACTGCCTTGGCCCACCTGATAGGGCAGAATTTAGATAGGTGGAGTAAACAGAGAAGAATGGTGGGAGGAAGAGGATGTGAGCTCAGAAATCATGCAGCTCCTCTCAGGGCCAGACGCGATGAAGCAAGCAGCCAGGTCAGACATTGTTGTAGGAGCTGTGGGTTGCATTTCTGCCTCACCAGCTCCTGGTCGCCTGGCTAGCTTATACCCTGAAATAACAACACACAAACTGTATTCTTTTAAACACTTCTTGGCCCATTAGTTCCAGCCTCCTATTGGCTAGCTCTTACATATTGATCTAACCCATTTCTAATATTCTGTGTAGCACCACTACGTGCGCTTACCAGGAAAGATTCAGCATGTCTTGTTGAGGGAGCTGCAGGCTGCATTCCTGCCACCCTGCTCCCAGCCACCTGGGTAGCTTATACCCTGAAATAACAACACACAAACTGTATTCTTTAAAACACTGCCTGGCCCATTATATCTAGCCTCTTCTAGGCTAATTCTCACATATTAATTTAGCCCATTTCTAATAATCTGTGTAGCACCACTAGGTGCGCTTACCGGAAAAGATTCAGCATGTCTGACCTGGCAGCTTGCTTCATTGCGTCTGGCCCTGAGAGGAGCTGCATAATTTCTGAGCTCACTTCCTCTTCCTCCCAGCATTCTGTTCTGTTTACTCCACCTATCTAAATTCTGCCCTATCAGATGGGTCAAGGCAGTTTCTTTATTAGCCAATGACCTTCCTCCATCAAAGTTGACCAATGGAATAAAATTGAAGACCCAGATATTAATTCACACACCTATGAACACCTGATTCTTGACAAAGAAGCAAAAACAATACAATGGAAAAAAGAAAGCATCTTCAACAAATTGTGCTGGCATGCTGGATGTCAACATGTAGAAGAATGAAAACAGATTTGTACCTGTCACCATGCACAAAATTCAAGTCCAAATGGATTAAAGACCTCAAAATAAATCTGACTACACTGAACCTGTTAGAGGAGACAGTAGGGAATAACCTTCAATGCATGGGCAGAGGTGACCACTTCTTAAATATAACCCCAGTAGCAGAGACAATAAGAGCATCAATAAATAAATGGGACCTCCTGAAACTGGGACACTTCTGTAAAGCAAAGAACACCATCAGTAAGACAAAAGGGATCATACTGAATGGAAAAAAATCTTCATCAACCCCACATCAGACAAAGGACTGATCTCCAAAATATATAAAGAACTCAAGAAATTAGACACTAAAATTCTAAATAACCCAATTAAAAAGTGTTTAACTGAACTAAACTGAGAATTCTCATCAGAAGAATTCCAAATGCCCAAATGATACTTAAGGACATGTTCTTCATTATTCCTTAGCTATCAAAGAAATGTGAATCAAGACAACTTTGAGATACCATCTTATACCTGTCAAAATGGCTAAGATCAAAAGCACTAATGATAGATTATGGTGGAGAGGTTGTGGAGCAAGGGAAACACTCATCCATTGCTGGTGGGAATGCAAACTTGTGCAACCACTTTGGAAATCAGTATGGTGGTTTCTTGTTGTAATAGGAGTGGTGAGGCTGTGTCCCCAGCACCCCAGCCGCCTGCTAGCTTATGCCCGAAATAACAATACACAAACTGTATTCATTTAAACACTGCTTGGCTCATTTCTATCTAGCCTCTTCTAGACTAATTCTCACATATTAATTCAGCCCATTTCTAATCATCTGTGTGTAGCACCCCAAGGTGCGCTTTATCGGGAAGATTCTAGCCTACGTCCATCCTGGGTCGAAGCTTCATCGATCATGTCTGCCCAGGAGAAGGGAGCATGACCTCTCTCAGCTCACTTCCTCTTCCTCCCAGCATTCTGTTCTGTTTACTCCTCCCACCTATGTTTCAACCTATCAGGGCCAAGCAGTTTCTTTATTGCTTAACCAATGAAATCAACAGATTGATATATGAAACTCCCACATCACTTCCCCTTTTTCTGTTTAAACAAAAAAGAAGAAGGAAGGCTTTAACTTTAACATAGCAAAATTACATATAACAAAACAGTTATCAAGTAAAAGTTAAAATATTTATATCTATTTTATCTTTTACCATAACAATGAAAACTATAACTATAACTATCTATCTATTCTTCAACTCCATCAAAGACTCCAGCAGAATACAATATTACCTAAGCAAACAAAAAGTAAGCAATTTTCAAAACTCTAGAAATGACAGAGACATCTCGCTGCCTGGACAGTCACCCAAAGTTCCTCTGTACTGTTGGGGCATCAATCTTCAGCCTTCAGACCCATAGTATCCAGCAAACATTTCCATGAAGCAGGAAAATTCAAAGTCAGTTCAGTCACTATCTGATGTGTCCTGCAGAATGTCTTGCAGACTCTTTCATGAATCAGGAACCCCGAAAGATCATCTCACCTTTAGGCAAGTTCAGTAGTCCTCTCTCTGTGGGTTCTCTTTTTCCAGTTTATGCAATAGTCCAGGCAAGAGCAGTTTCTTGCTCAAATGGCTATCAAACTCCATAAGGATCCTCTTCGATACCCATCTTCCTCTTGAAGTAGATTGGTGCTACCAGGAGTAGAGTGTCTCATTGTCATGAAAAACCCTAAGTTATTAAAATATTAAATGTCCTATTCTGTAATCTTTGAAAGATATGAAGAATGTCTATCTAAAATATATCTATGTACATCTAAAAAATCTTAACTAACATGACTACAAACTTGATTATTATGATTATCTATTAACTACCTATATACATTACATTTTTAAATGAACTACATAATCACAATACCTTAACCAAGATCAGAAATACATACACATATAATAAAATTGACCTTATATCTCTATCAATAAAGCAAAATCTATAATAATGCAAATTATTCATATCTATATCATATCCCCCTTTAAATGTAAAAGAACATTTATAAACCATATTTGGGAACATGGGCACAGTTTTTTCTCTCCAAACTACTTCCTGCTGAATGGGGGCGCTGTTAATCATATCTTTCATGGGGTAACCTGTGTGCCAGGGTCATCTCAGTTGGCAGTTGAGCGAAGCAATTTTTTGAAGATGTTCACAGCAACCCTTCAGGAGGGTGTGGTCCATCATACCATATCGGAATAGAAGAAATGAACAGGGTCTCATCCTCTGTGAAAACAAAATAAGAAACTCCTTTCCAAAGCATCATGTCCTTAGATCCAAATTTCAAAGTCAAGGCATTTTCAAAATATCTATGTTGGATTAGTTCAGCTGCATTTATAAACAAATATCTTCTAGCAGCTGTTGCTCCTTCCTCAGCATTCAAACAATTCAAACAAAGCATAATAGCATACAGTATCAAAATTCTCTGTGTATTTTCCATCTTTGTACAGCTTTATTTTAACTCTATTTTGTTTATTTTTACTTTTATTTTGTTTTTTGAGACAGATTTTTTGTATATCTTTGACCTGGAATAACTGTGGACCAGGCTGTCCTTGAACTCTCAGAGATCCACCTATCTCTGCCTCCCAGGCATTGGGATTAAAGGTGTATGTTACTACACCTTGAACTCACAGAGATCTGTTTGTCTCTGCCTTCTAGGCACTGGGATTAAAGGCTTGTGCTACTATACCTTGAAATCACAGAGGTCAATCTCCTTCTGCCTTCCAAGTGTTGGGATTAAAGGTATGTACTACCACACCCAACAACTCTCTTCTTTTTTTTTTACTTTAAGAACTTCAACTTTTAGCCTGCATATATTTTTAACACAAAGTAAGCCATTTAGAAATTTTCTTTATCTTTGAATCTCTCTTTACTGTATATCTCTCTTTTTCTGATCACATGAGTCAACCAATGAAATCAACAGATTGATATATGACACTCCCACATCAGTTTCTCAGAAAACTAGGAATTAACCTACCTCAGGATCCAGCAATTACACTCTTGGGAATATATCCAAAAGGTGCTCAATCAAACTACTGAAGCATTGGTTCAACTATGTTTACAGCAGCATTATTTTAATAGTAAGAACCTGGAAACAACCTAGATGCCCATCAACTGAAGAATGGATAAAGAAAGTGTGGCACATCCACACTTTTAGAGTACCACTCAGGAAAATAATAGCATCTTGAATTTTGCAAGCAAATGGACAGAATTAGAAAACATCATCCTGAGTGAAGTAACCCAGACCCCAAAAAATGAATATGGTATGTACTCATTGTAAGTGGAGACTAGTCATAAATAAAGTGCAATGAGCCTATAATTCAAAATCCTAGAGAAATTAAGTAATAAGGTGAACCCAAAGAAAAACATATAGACCCATCTGGAAACTGGAATCGGACAAAAATTTGGGAGCAGGAGTTTGGGGGTACAGAGAGGGTGATAAGGGGGGCTGAGGAGAATTTGGGAGAATGGGATGTTCGATATGGAGGAAGGACAGATATGAGAGCAAGGAAAGAGATATCTTGATTGAGGGAACCATTATGGAGTTAGCAAGAACTAACATCTAGAAAAATGCCAATGAACCCACAAAGATGAACCCAGCTGAGACCATAAGCAATAAAGGAGTGGGTGTTTGAACTGATGTTACCCTAAAGTCCAACTGATGATTATCTTAAATATCACCATAGAACCTTTCTCTAACAATAGACAGGAACGGAGACAATGATCCACATCCAAGCACTGGACTGAGCTCCCAAGATCCAGTTGAAGAGCAGAGGAAGTGAGAGTATGAGAGAGGAATTCAAGACCATGAGGTGGTTAACCACTGAGACAGTTTGCTTGAGCTAATGGTAGCTCATCTACTCAACTGGACTGAAAGTGAATGAGCATGGGAACAACCAAGTCTCTCTGAAGGAGGTTGACAGCTGGGGCAGAGTGAGGGGCCACTGATAGTGACACTGGGATGTGTCTCTACTTGCATATACTGGCTTCATGGGATCCAATTCTCTTTAGATGTAAACCTTGCTCAACCTTGACGAAGTAGGGAGAGCCTGGGACTTTCCACAGGGCAGGGTGCATGGCACTCTTTTAGGGTTGAAGGGGTGGGGGCGCCGGTCTATGGAAAAAGAGGGAGGGGACTGGGAGGAGACGAGAAAGTGAGAATTTGGATTGGTATTTTTTAAGTAATAAGAAAAGGAAAAAATATAAAAACTTAAGACAAAGATGTTCAGAGTCTTTCCTTCTTCAAGTAGTTCAAGCAGGAATAACATTTTTGCATTGTGGATTTTGCCTGATTTTAATTCCAGTAGTTTTGAAGCAATCAGGCTAGATTACCAGAAAGCATAATACCAGACTGGTCTAGCCAATACTGTTCAAGGTCAGTTCAGACTATAAAGTACAATTGTGTCTCTAAAACAAAACCAAAAATAACAAACCAAAAACAAACAAACAAAAAGTGTGAGAAAGTTTTTTTAAGGTAGTTAATTGCTTGAGATTCTGTGGTCAGATAGGCAGAGCCCATGTGGAAAGCTAGGTTGTTGGCATATTTTCATGACCTAAAAGAAGGTGGGGATAGAAACATTTTTGAGCTTACTACCCAGATAGTCACACTGAATCTGTGAGTTCCACATTTTGTCAGAGGGAATAATGGAAGTGTCAGCCAGCAGTCGAACATCTGCTTCCAGTGGCTAAATGCACATGAACACATGCACGGATATCAGTCAGTGCTCTGTTGCTGTGAATACACACCACAATCATAACAATTCTTATGAAAGAAGCCATCTAGTTATTGCTTGCTTACAGTTTCAGAGGGTCAGTTCATTATAATGATGATGGGGAGTATGGTAGCCCACAAGTAGAGTTGATGCTGGAGAAGTAGCTGGGAGTTCTATATCCAAATCCAAGGCTGGAAGAAAGAGATACTGCATTTATCTTGGGTTTTGAAACCTCATAGATCACCTCCAGTGACACACTACCTTCAATAAAGCCCCATGTAGTTGGAAGCTGCTTGTTCATTTCTAGTCACTCAGACCCAAAATAATCACACAATAACTATATTATTTAAAATGCCACATAGGCAATAGCTTAAGCATATTGGTAGCTAGCTATTCCATCTTAAATTAACCCATTTTCATTATTTTATATTTTATCACGAGTCTTGAGGCTCCTGCAGCTACATGGCATTTCCCTGACTCCATCTACTCACTCTCCACATCCCTATTTGGCTTTCTTACTTGATTTCATACTGCTAGGCCATTGACTGAAAGCAGCTTTATTCACTAACGAATAAAAGCAGCACAAATACAGAAGGACTTCCCACACCATTTCCCCTTTTCTGTTTAAATATATAGGAAGGTTTTAACTTTAAAATAGTAAAATTACATAAAACAGGTATCAAGCAATAATTAATGTTACAATATTTATATCTACTTTATCTTTTGTAATAACTAAGAAAAACTATAACTATCTATTCTTCAACTCCATCAAAGACTCCTGACGGATATAATATTACCTAAGTTAATGGGAAGTGCATTGTCCACAACTTCCAAAACTCTAGAATTGACAGAGACATCTCACTGCCTGGACAGTCACCCAAAGTTCTTTTGTAACACTGGGGCATCTATCTTCAGCTTACTGGCCCATATTATCTGGCAGACTTTTCCATGAAGCAAGAAATTTCAAATACACTTCTACCTATATTGGCAGTTTGTCTATCACATTCTTCTGTGTTCCTGTAACCCAAAGGACTGTCTCATGTTCTTTAGGCAATGTGAGCAGTTACTTTTCTGTGGGTCCTGCAAGTCCAGTCAAGCAAATAGGGCAAGAGCAGTTTCTTACCCAAATGGCTAACAAATGCCTCCTAATGCTTTTCAAATAATATTGTTACCTGATTCATATATTTCAGCCTATGGGTACTATTTTTATTCACACCACCACACATACTGTCTGACATATAAACATCAATACATACATACAGTAGATAAAAAATAAGGTTTAAATACAAAGAATTTCTTATTGATATGTTGATATAATAATATTTTGCAATAAGCTTGTAGACAACTAATTATGACAAATGGATGCCAAGGCCTTTACAGATTGGACAGAGGGACACATGCAGAATCTCACTACTGCTATGGCAAAAACTTCCTTCTACCAAAGAACATATTGATGCAACTGTTATGATTTATAAATCAGAAATATTTTTATTTAACTTAAACCAAAAAAAATTCTAAAGCATATTTATGAAGTTACAAAACCATCAGATAGTGGTTCTGCCTTTATAGTCAGATGTTTAAAAACTTGCAGGAAAGTATGTATTATTTTGCTAGTTTCTTAATGTGTTTCTGACCTACCTTTTCTGCCCACTTTCTTTAACTAGGTTATTCTGGAAAGACTGCTAGCATATGATGAATGTGTGCAATGAGTAATTTACTATTTGTAGAGCAAAGTGAACAAAGACAAAAGACTTAAAAAAACTAATCAGCTGCTTCTGGGACATTTCATGGCCTTGAACTTGATATGTTAATTAATACCTTAAAAAGCTGCATTTTATTTCTACTCCTACATAAGAGTGGGGAGAATAGAATAGTGAGAATATAAATTGCTCTCAGCAATACATAATTAAGTTTGCTCACATAGTACACCATTCATGTTTTGTGAAATTTACCAGTAAGTGCATGATCGTCGGTTTGAATAATGTCTTTCCTGAGTTCCCACAGTGCATATGGCACCTCCAGTTTTCAGAAGATACATGTGTATGGATACCTTCAGTGTAACTGTGTGACTGTCAGAGATCTGCATCCAAGTATCCCATCATCTCCGAGTATCCATTACACAAGTCCCTGGAATAACCTAGGAATCCATTAGAAATATCATCCAAAGTGTCTTAGTCCTTCTCTCAATATTAATGTGATATTGGGTGTGCAGCTGATATTGCCAGATTTTTCAAAACACTTTATTGATATATTCTGGTTAGAGTATAATTGCCCCGAGATGTTCAAGAATAAAACAGATAGATGACATTACAGAGATATTTTAGAATAAAAACTAAATAGAAATGCATGCAAATTCTTATGTGTGTGGAACATGGGAAATTATATTAAGGCCAAGAGCTTAAAAGTGTGCTGTAGATAGCTAGATCAATAAAGAGTATATGATGAGCAGATGATAATAAGTATATAATAGAAATTAATATTAACAGAGATAAATGTTGCTATTTCTTGGGTTGTAATTAATATGCTAATATAAATTTGTGAAATATGTACTAATAAGGAATATCATATGCTAGATGAAAAATACAACAAATAAATTGCATCTATAAAATTATATATTACCCAGATTCACAGATTATCAATATAAAGTTCAGGAAACTGGGAGATATAAACTCATCTTCATCACTTAATTTTAAGGCTCTGTTTTGAACCCAAAATATATTTATAGAGTCATAAGTCTCATTTAAAACTCAACCAGTATCAAATAGTTCACCATCCATGTGATTTATTTTTTTATTCAAAAACAAGAATTATGAATTGATAAAGAAAAAAAATGAAATACATTTTCATTCATCTCAGGGTCACTGTTATGCCAGAGTTCTCTTCAAAGCAGTATGACTTGAGTGTCCAGCATAAGCCCATGATCTTTCTTTGTCACCTCACTCAAAATTTCTCCAATCTTACAAAACACGATAATTATGAGGGAGCTTTATACTATGCCTGGAATATTTAATTTTATAGTAGAATTACAGAATAGTCAACAATATTTCACATGAAATATGTGTTCTAATCACCACTGAACCATGGCATTTTTCTAATGGCATCCTGTCTTAGAAACTGCTTATGATACTTTATCAAGATTTCAGCCCAGCTGTCCATGGTGATGAAAAGAAGTACTTTGCATGGCATTGGCAAATGACTGTGTGTTATCAAGTCTTGTGGCAAAAAAAAAAAAAGAAGGAAACTTAGGACTCATGATTTCAGCTTCAAAACTTAAACACCTCTTTGACACACTGCATATGAAATAGAAATGGGGCACTGCCCCCCAAAAAATTCCTCAATGGAAACTGGGAGAGGAAAAAGTAGTTACATATCCAATTTCTAAACATAGTTCCCAATGAGTTACTTATTATAACACTGAAGATTGGTCTAGATGGCTCAGTTTGGCTTTCTCAGTCACTCATCCAATTAACATGGACAACGATTCACTACAATATCAGTTATAAGAAATGACTGTCCTGTAAAGAAATCCCTTTAACAAATTTTTTTTAATTTTTATTTATTTATTTTTTGTTGAAAAAAATTTCTGCCTCTTCCCTGCCTCCCACTCCTCTCTCCTTCCCCCCACTCCTCTCCCCCTCTCCCTATTCCTCTCCCCCTCTCCCTACTCCATTCCCCCTCCCTCTCAGTCTGAAGAGCAGTCTGGATTCTCTGCCCTGTGGGAAGTCCAAGGTCCTCCCCGCTCCATCCAGGTCTAGGAAGGTGAGCATCCAAACAGGGTAGGCTCCCACAAAGCCTGTTCATGCAATAGGATGGAAACCTAGTGCCATTGTCCTTGGCTTCTCTGTCTATCTCCTTCTTCCATTTCAGAACTACTCTTAGAATGATCAGAGAAGAGATAAAGGATTTTTGTTTTATAATGGAATGTCAGTTTATATAATAAATTTTGTCAAGATTTTTCTGCCTACTATTAAAGTTTTTTTCAGGGCATCAAATTTATTTTTCATTGATCAAAATCATCAATAAGTGATGAATAATATACCATTAATTAGGTCTTGTGCATCCTAGGCTAAGTAGTCAATGTAAATTTGAAATTGGTGGGGCAAGTGGTGAAAATAATTCCTATCAAGTTTTGTGACATATAGCATAGCAACTATAAATAAGATTGTGTATGATGAAGGAACTGAGGTTGCATCTGATAAGGGAGCTCAGGTTGAATGTGATGAGAGCTGGGAATGTGACTAAGCCAGTACCTCTGTTTTCCAGGCAAACATGAGAACCAGAGTTAAGCTACCTTGCACTCATATAAAAAGCTAGGTGTTGTATGTGTGTAGCTCTAAGTCCTGGAATAGGATTGGAGACAAAAGAATCTCTGTGACTACTAGACTAGTGCAATGTTCAGTGAGAGACTATTTAAGGAAATAATGCAGAGCATGAGAGAACAAGATATTCTATATCCTGTTCTGGATTTTGTTAATGAACATCTGCAGGACACACATGTTCAATACCACACATCCACATCCACACACACACACACACACACACACACACACACACACACACACACACACACACACATATTTGTATACATATACAAAAATACTCTTTTTTGTTGAAATTTTGTTCCCCAGTGATATCCTAAACTACATCTCTGAAACTTCACAAACACAACTGCCTAAATGTAAAGTAAATGAGAGATAACAACAATCAGTATGCCAAAGTGTACAGGAGGAGACTGCGATGCTTTCACCCTACACTAAGACATACAGACTGCTAAAAAATGTGAAGTCTTCCCTTAGAAAAGCACACAGATTACTTATCTAATACCAAATGGTCAGCCCTGAAAACCAATATCCCAGTAATTTTATACAAACTGGGCAGATGATATTTAGGAATATGTATGTATGTACACATACATGCCTGTAACAACTGTTAGTGGAAAAGATGATAAGGGCTTTGAGGGAGGAAAGGGAAGGGAGAAAGGATGTAATTATATTTTAATTTCAAAAATAACCTGTAAAAATATTGTATAGTATGGAGCTTTCAAATTCTACAACGAGGCCAATTGTTCTCTTAGAAAATAAACAAAAATCATTCAGATGTATTTCCACAAATTACATATTTAGATGGAAAATAAACCTATGAAAATGTACTCAGCATCAGCAGCAAGCACTAAGGCATCTTTTGGTTAACATTGAGTTATCACCTGCTGAAACTGCTAAAATTGAGATGTAAACAATGTGAGTGCTGTCAAAAATGTGGAAAATCTGAATATCTCAAATATTGCTTATCAAAGTGTAAGATATACAATTGACCCTACAGGCAGCTTCTTCAAAATTACACATCAATTGCCATGAAATAAAGAAATGGCACTTTTTAGAAATTTATTTAAGAAAAAACACCCAATGTAAAAGAAAAAAAAGAAAATAGTTGTTTATGGAAGATTTACTCATGATAGGTCAATGCTGGAAGTAATGAAATGTCATTCACAGTCAAATGGTGGTGTAGGAATGTATTTTCATTGGTAGAGATTTGTCCCAGTATACAGAAAGCCTTAGGTTCCATCCCAGCACTACTGACACACACAAAACACATGACACATACCTGTAATTCCACTTTTCAGGATGCAGATGCAGAAGATGAAAAGTTTAAAGTAATATTAATCTTTACTCACAAAAAAGTTTTAGATCAATTTGGGCCTCCAGGAAACAAAACAAAAATGACAATAACAAAAGGAATGCCAACATGAGCAAGGTGAAATCATCCTTAAATGTTGAAGTTTATACATTGATAAACTTCAAAAAATCTAATGAAAACAAAAATGTTAAGATAAACTGTTTTTCAAAACTGACTAAATGTTAGATGTGATAATAGGTACTTTTTTTTACAACCGTGAAATTTCTATGTGAAGCAGGGAGGAGCTATCATTGGCAGGGGAGAAGAACAAGTGTGTGATGAATGCCCAAGATGAAATGAAACAAAGCTGGAAAAGATAGTGTGCCACAATTGGTGCTGCATTCTAGTCGAGACTGTGTCATGTACCGTGTAACTGTACTTCATTATACTTCTAAATACTTACATGACTATCAGGTAAACCTTTTCATTTATATACCAATCCCAGTTCCCACTCCATTCCCTCCTCCTATTCCCTCCACCTTCTTCCTAACCTACTTCACATTCACTCCTCAAAGAGTTAATGTTTCTTCTATCTTTGAAGTTATGGTAGAATGTTAGAATGTTGCACTGAAACCATCTGGCCCTGGGCTTTTTTTTTTTTTTTATTGGAAAGCTTGTGATGACTGCTTTTGTTTCCTTGCAGGTTATAGGCCTATTTAAATTGTTTACCTACTCTTGATTTAATTTTAGTATGTGGCACCTATCCAGAAAATTAACCATTTCTTTTACAATTTCTAATTTTGTAGAGAGTTTTTAGCAGAACCTAAAGATCCTCTAGATTTCCTCAATGTTTTTTGTTATGTCCTTCTTTTCATTTCTGATTTTTTAATTAGGATGTTCTATCTCTGTCTCTTGATTAGCTTGGATAAGGATTTGTATATCTCATTGATTTTCCCAAAACTCAGCTCTTTGTTTCATTGTGTTTTTATGTATTGTTTTCTTTGTTTCTATTTTATTCATTTCATTCCTCAATTTGATTATTCTCTACCATCTATTCCTCCTGGGTGAGTCTGCTTCTTTTTGTTCTAGAACTTTCAAATTAAGTCACAAGTGTGAGATTTCTCCATTTTCTTTATGTAGGCACTTATTGCTCTGAACTTTCCTCTTAGCACTGCTTTCATGGTGTCCTATAGGTTTAATATGTTGTACCCTCACTTTTGTTGAATTCTAGGAAGTCTTTAATTTTTTTTTATTTCTTCATTGATCCAGGGGACTATCATGTAAATTAAACTATTTTGTTTTGAGTGCTTTGGATTGCTGTACAATACTCTTCTTTCCAAAGACAAATGGTTAATTGTGCTGTGGCATATACATACCATAAGATACTAGAGAGAGAAAGAGAGAGAGAGAGCTAGAGAGAGAGAGATGCAACTTTTGCTATACGGCTTAGTGTTTTCTAAAAATTATAATAGAGTAGACAATGTCAATAAACTTTCTCAGAGTTTATCTTTACTTTAAAATATGTTGAAGTTTTTTTAAATGTTGTATAAAATAATGGTACTCAGGAAGTGATGAATCTTGCAGTGCAGCTTCCAAATAACATCTTCTCAATTATTTAATGATTATATAAAACTACACTATATTCTTTTTATTAAAAATAAAATATTTATTTTATGTGTGTTTCTATGTGTATGTATATTAATGAATGTCTTCAGAGGGAAAAAAATTCTTGTGTGTGCGTGTGTGTGTGTCTGTTTGTACATGAGTGGATTCCACAGAAGTAAGCACTTCTTAAAGTGTTTGTGTGTGTGTGTTTGTACATAAGTGGATGTCTATAGAGGTAAGAAGTACTTGTGTGTGTGTGTGTGTGTGTGTGTGTGTGTGTGTGTGTGCATATTTGGACCTGAGTAAATGTCCATAGAGGTATGAAGTACTTGTGGACCTGTGTGTGTAAACAAGTGGATGTCCATGGACGTAAGATATGGGCTTTAGATCTCTGAGGTCCAGAGCTGCAGACATTTTCAAGAAATCTAATGAGGGTTACTGTATATGAACCCAGTCATCTGATAAAGTGGTGAAGTAAATGTAGTCTCTCTTAAATACTGGATGATTTTTTAGTCCACAAAGTATATAATATTATTAATTAAAATATCATTTAATTATCTCCATTTTAACTTCTAAAACTCTTTCATCAAAAAGACAACATAGTCATTGTTATCATTCATGTTGTGGGCTGCTGCAGGTCATCTGAGGCATCAGTGCATTCCCTGGGAGGTGGGAGACTGTGGTGGGTAAGAAATAAATGCACCAGGTAGAAAGAATTTGGGTATAGAATTTATTTGGTGGGTTATGGAGGGTGAGGGGAAGGAGTAAAGGGGGCAGGGAAGAAGAGAGAGAGGCAGAAGCAGCTGCCTCTTCAGAAGGGCAGACAAAGAGAGAGGGAGAGGAAGAGAGAGAGAGAAAGAGAGAGAGAGAGAGAGAGAGAGAGAGAGAGAGAGAGAGAGAGCTGGAGAAGATGTGGGAGATCCCCTTGCCTCTGCCATAGATAACAAGGAGAGCTTGAGAGTTGGCAGGGCTTGTCTCTTAAAGGGACAGGGGTACCCAAGTGACAGACCAGGCCAACAGATTACATTATTCCCACCTTTCTCTTATAATAAAAAGGCAGGGAGTTATACATGGCAAGTTGAGGGGATTGGGATGGTGGCTTCTCCAAACTGTTTCCTGCATATTTCTGGGTGTCAAAGTATTTTTCAGGGACCTTAGAATACTGGGTGCTGGTCACATTCTGTTCATTCTCTCTGCAAGTCCATAGTAGTGACTAAACAATTTATGCTCAAAATTTGCCTAACTAAAGCATTTATAAAAACACAGCTCAGGGCCGGGAAGTGGTAGCACATGCCTTTAATCCTAGCATAAGGGAGGCAGAAGTAGGCAGATCTCGAGTTCGAAGCCAGCCTTGTCTACAAGAGCTTGTTCCAGGACAGACTCCAAAGCTACAGAAAAAATCTGTCTTGAAGCAAAACAAAATAAAGTAAAAACAAACAAAAAACATGGCTCAGCACAGTTGAATGGAGAAAGGTGAAGAATCTCCAACTTGTTCTTTGAATCTGAAATGCACAGGGCAAAAGTAACTTCAAAAAATTTTCTCAGTTACACATAAGAAATGGAGCACAGCTTTCAGAAAATAGTAAAGATAAACATGAGGAAACTATCCACAGGAAAGTCAGTTGTGCTAGCCTGTTTTAGTCAGTGAGATTTGCCTGTATTTTTACCAGTTTCAGTGATAGGAAAATCTGAATTTCTATGTATCCTTCCTTTCTTTTTCTTGTTTGGTTTGCAAAAACATTTTGTTTATAGTAGTTTCAAATTACACAAAATTTAAAAAGTACTCCATGATAACGTTTCATATTCCTTTACTGAAAGGGTTGTGAAGAATATAATTTACCAGGGAGAGTTCCCACTATGTAGTAGCACAATTTTACAAACATTTCTGTAAAAAATAAACTCAAGATATTTAGAAAATTGACAGTAAAGCATAAAACTCAGCTGCTAAAATACTAGAGGAACAAAATAACCAAATACAATTTAATGCTGTCAATTATTTTTCAATTTTTAATTTTTGTTTTTCTAGATAATTTCTAGTACTACTCTAGATGATTATTCTAATATTTAGAACTCTGCAAGCTATAAAACACACTTAGGAAAGTTCCAGAAAAACATGAATATAGAGATGACTTTTTAGATTCAATATCAAATACATTATGATTATAGAAATGTTTGATGAAACCAGTACTAAAACTGGAAAGCAGAGGAGCTTGGAAAGTATATGCAGAATCCATATCTGATTAACACCTGTTATCCAGGTTGGGGAAAAGCTCTGTGGATAAAGTTCTTACCACTCAGGAATTAAAAATGGATTTCAGGTTGAAGGTGAGGTCTTTAAAATTTAAAGAAAGAAGTTGAAGAAGACAACAAAATATGAAAAGTTCTCTCATGCTTTGGGTATGTAAAATTAACCTAGTAAAAATGGCAATCTTACCCAATACAATCTGCAGATTCAATGCAATGCCCATCAAAATCTCAGCAAGATTCTTCATACACATTAAAAGAACAATACTCAACTTCACATGGAAAAAGAAACCCAAAACAACAACAAAAACATGATAACCAAAACAATCCTGTTCAACAAAAGAACTTTTGGAGACACCAAAAATCCCATACTTCAATCTCTACAGTAATGAAAACATCCTGTTATTGATATAAAATCAGACAGGAGGACTAATGGAATCAAATCAAAACCCAGATATCAATTCACACACCTACAAACACCTGAGTTTTGACAAAGAAGCTAAAATGAAAAATGCTGTTTCCATTACTATTGCTCTGTAATAGAGTTTGATGTTAGGGATGGTGATGCCTCTGGAAGTATTGTCCAGGATTGTTTTGGCTATCTTGGGTTTTTTATTTCTTCATATTGTTGCAAGGAATCACTTGTTTGTCCCAGCCATCCAGAACCAAAATAATCACATAAAACTGTATTAATTAAATCACTGTTGGCCAATTAGCTCTAGCTTCTTATTGGCTAACTCTTTCATTAATTTAGCCCATTTCTATTAGTCTGTATATCGCCATGTGGCAATGCCTTACTGACAAAGATTCAGCATGCCTGACTGTGACAGCTCTATGGCATTTCGCCCTGCCTTCTTCCTCCCAGCAATCAGTTCCTTCTTCCCTGCCTACCTAAGCACTAGCCTATAAACAGGCTAAGGCATTTTATTTATCCTTTAACCAGGAAAAGCAACACACAGACAGAAGGATCTCCTATACCACCATATGGAGTTGATTATTGGTCTTTCAAGGTCTCAGAAGAATTCTGTTTAGAATTTGATGGGGATTGCATTGATGGACTTTGATGGGGGCCTTTGGTAGGATTGCCATTTTTATTATGTTGTTAATATCTATCATAGAACATGGGAGATCTTTCTGTTTTCTGAAATCTTCTTCGATCATTTTCTTCAAAGATTTAAAGTTCTTGTCAAACAGGTCTTTCACTTCTTTGGTTAGTGTTACCCCAAAATATTTTATGTTATTTGTGGCTATTGTGAAAGGTGATCTTTCTCTAATTTATTTCTCAGCCCCTTTACCATTTGTACATAGGAGGAAAACTGATTTTTTTGTTGATCTTATGTCCTATAACATAACTGAATGTATTTATGAGCTATAGGAGCTCCTTGATAGAGTTTTGGGGTCACTTATATATACTATCAAACCATCTGCAAATAATGAAAGTTTGTCTTCTTCCTTTCCAATTTGTATCCCATTGATCTCCTTTTGTTGTCTTATTGCTCTAACTAGAACTTCAAGAACTATTTTGACTACATATGGAGAGAGTGGACAGCTTCTCTTTCTTTTTTTAAATTGCTATTTATTGAGCTCTACATTTCTCTCTGCTCACTTCCCTGCCTCTCCCCTCCCCCCTATGATTCTCCCCCAAGGTCCCCATACTCCCAATTTACTCAGATCTTGTCTTTTTATACTTTCTACTTCCCATGTAGATTATATCTATGTAAGTCTCTCTTAGCGTTCCCATTGTTGTCTAAGTTCTCTGGGATTGTGGTTTGTAGGCCAGTTTTCTTTGCTTTATGTTTTAAAATCACCTATGAATGAGTACATGTGATTATTGTTTTTCTGGGTCTGGGTTACCTCACTCAAAATAATGTTTTCTAGTTCCATCTATTTTCCTGCAAAAGTCAAGCTGTTGCTATTTTTTCTTCTGTGTAGTGCTCCATTGTGTAAATGTACCATATTATTCTTATCAATTCTTCAATCAAGGGACATTTAGGTTGCTTCCAGGTTCTGGCTATGACAAACAAAGCTGCTATTAACATAGTTGAGCACATGTCCTTGTGTCACAATTGAACATCCCTTGGATATATACACAAAAGTGGTATTATTGGGTCTTGAGGAAGATTGTTTCCTAATTGTCTGAGAAATTGCCACACTGACATCCAAATGGGTTGTACCAGCTTGAATTCCCATCAGCAATGAAGAAGTGTTCCCATTTCCTCACAAACTCTCCAGCATAAGTTGTCATCAGTGTTTTTTATCTTGGCCATTCTCACATTTGGAAAAGCAAAAAATCCAGGATAGCCAAAACATCCTGTACAATAAAAGAACTTCTGGAGGCATCACAATCCCTGACTTCAAACTCTACTACAGAGCTACAGTACTGAAAACAGCCTGGTATTGGCATAAGAACAGACAGGAAGACCAAGGGAACCAAATAGAAGACCCAGATATCAATCCACACATCTTCGAACACCTGATATTTGATAAAAAAGCAAAAAATATCAAATGGAAAAAAGAAAGCATATTTAACAAATGGTACTTGCATAACTGAATATCAACATGTAGAAAAATGAAAATAGACCCATATCTATCACCATGCACAAAATTCAAGTCCAAATGGATCAAAGACCTCAACATCAAGCTAGCCACACTGAATCTTATAGAAGAGAAGGTGGAAAATACACTTGAATGCATTGGCACAGGAAATCACTTCCTAAATATGACCCTAGCAGCACAGATACTGAGAGAAACAATTAATAAATGGGACCTCCTGAAACTGAAAAGCTTCTGTAAAGCTAAGGACATGGTCAACAAGACAAAACAACAGTCTACAGAATGGGAAAAGGTCTTCACTAACCCTACATCAGACAGAGGTCTGATCTCCAAAACATACAAAGAACTCAAGAAATTGTTCACCAAAAGAATACATAATCCAATAAAAAAAATCAATTACAGACCTAAACAGAGAACTCTCAACAGAGGAATCTAAAATGGCTGTAAAACACTTAAGAAAATGTTTAACATCCTTAGTCATCAGAGAAATGCAAATCAAAACAACCTTGTCTTGTTTCTGATTTTAGTTAAATTGCTTTGTGTTCCTCTCTATTCAGTTTGATATTGACTGTTGGCTTGCTGTATATTATTATGTTTACATGTGTTCCTTGTCTCTCTGCTCTCTCCAAGACCATTATCATGAAGAGATTTTGGATTTTGCCAAATTCTTTTTCAACATTTAATGAGATAATTATAAGGTTTTTTTTCAGTTTACTTATATGGTGGATTAAATCGGTAGATTTTTATATGTTGAACCATTTCTGCATATCTAGGATAAAGCTGACTTGATCATGGTAGATTAATTTTTGATGTGTTCTTGGATTTGGTTTGCCAATATTTTGTATCTATGTTCATGAATGAGATTTGTCTGTAATACTCTTTCTTGATTGATTCTTTGTGTCATTTTCATATAAGGGTAACTGTAGCCTCAGGAAAAAAAAGTTTGGCAATGTTTCTTCTGTTTCTGTTATGTGGAACAACTTGAGGAATATAGGTATCAGTTCTTGGAAGTTCTGATAGAACTGCACTGAAACCATCAAGCCCTGTACTCGTACTGGTTGGGATACTTTTGATGACAGCTTCTATTTCCTTCCAGTGTTTGGGTCTATTTAAGTTGTTTACCTGGTCTTGATTTAATTTTGGTATATGGCATCTATCCAAAAAATTGTTCATTTCTTTTACATTTTCCAGTTTTAAGGAGTACAGGTGTTTATAGTATGACCAAAGGATACTCTGGCACAACTCCATTGTACCCCACCTCTTGTCCTTCCACCATACCTTCTCCCACAACCCGCATGGTCCCAATTTTCTCAGGAGATCTTGTCTATTTCCCTTTCCTAAGGGGATCTCTATATATTTCTCTTAGGGTAATCTTTGTTTCTTAGCTTCTTTGGGGTTGTGGACTATAGGCTCATTATCCTTTGCTGTACAAGTAGTATGCACTTATGGGTGAGTGCATACCTTGCTCATATTTCTGGGTGTGGCTTACCTAAGGATTTTTTTTTCTGTTACATTTATTTGCATACAAATTTCAAGATGTCATTTTTTTAAGTGCTGAGTTACTATTGATTATGTAAATATGTACATTTACTTATCCATTCTTTGGTTGAGGGGAATCTAGGTTGTTTCCAGGTTCTGGCTATTACAAACAATGCTGAAATGAACATAGTTGAACAAATGTCCTTGTAGTATAACTGAACATCCTTTGGGTATATGTCCAAGAGTGGTATTGCTGGGTTGTGAGGTAAGTTGATTCCCAATTTTTTGAGAAACTGCCATACTAATTTCCAGAGTGATTGTACAAAATAGCATGCCCACCAGCAATGGGGAAAAGTTTCTCTTATTCCACATCCTTACCAGCATAAACTATCATTGGTGTGTTTTATCTTAGTCATTCTGATAAGTTTAACATGTTATCTCAGAGTTGTTTTGATCTGCATTTTGCTAATGGCTAATGATATTGAACATTTCCTTAATTGTCATTTGGACATTTGAGATTCTTTTGTTGAGAATTCTCTGTTTAGATCTTTAACCAATGTTTTAATTGAATTATTTGGTATTTTGATGTCTAATTTCTTCATTTCTTTATATATTTTGGAGATCAATCCTCTGTCTAATGTGGAGTTAGTAAACACCTTTTCTCATTTATTAGGCTGCCTTTTTGTCTTACTGAGTGTTTTGAGAAAAAATACAGGACCTCAACTTATGTTATACTTGAATGAATAAAAAAATTTCATTAGGAGCATTAAAAGCATTGCACTGTCCCTGTTCATAATCCATCATGTTAACAAAAGTACCTCAAGAAATTATTGATAAATTTGTTTCAGATAAATGATGCATCAATAACCACTGTATAAATTCTGCTGTTCTCATTGGTTAAACATGTATATGTCTCAAAGATAACATGAGAGCTAAAAATTGCACTTTAGTCTATATTTTCCAATAAAATTTAACAGAACTAAAGAGAAGCTAGGAATTTTAAAATCTAATTTCCCACATTTATCTCTTTCTTTAATTCTAAGTATTATTCCTGTAACCGATGAAATGGTTGTCAAATATATAACTTTCCACTAATTTTTGCACTAGTCCCACTCTTAAAAAATAAACACGACCCATGGATTTATCATGATATACCTGAAAATCATTTTTGTCAGACTTGTCTTTTTGTATGTATGCATAATAAAACTAACTATTGCTTTATCTATTCAAAAAGTATCATATTAGCGAATCAGTTAGCCTTGTCAGGCTCATGGCTATTGATGTCCTTGTATGGCTGGGCCTGCTTTTCCACTTATTGGATCCTATACCATAGGCTTCTTCTGCTAGGGCATCCTTATGAGGGGAATGATTTTGAAATGTGTCTACGGCAAGTGTGCAGGGCTGTTTCTCCTTTCCAAAGGACAGTCTTAAACTAAGACAGAGCCTGGGGAGAGAGAAGAAAAAATGCTGAATACAATTAGGAAGCAGGTATTTTGTTTAATTTTCCACATGAGACTTACAGTAAGAGTAAAATACATAAACATTCTAATAAGAGAAAAGAGAAATTATTTTTCTCTTTTACTTTTTAAAGTGTTGTAGTTGAATGATTAGACTCCACTTCTAAAAGAATTTGCATTTGAGAATATTCTTCAGAGATAATACCCGCTTTCAAAATTATGATTATTTTTGAGAGGCAGAGAGATAGAAACATGGATGCATATAACAAGGAAAAGTTGACAGGAAGAAGTATTCTCATCTACTGTAGAAATATACCAGAACAGTTTGCTTCTTTATCTGGAATGACCACACTCCTTGGACAGTGAAGGAAGGATACTTTTTAAATGGAGTCATCCAGTGTGCTATTTGAAAAGGATGATCTGTTCTTGAAGAATTGGCAGTTCTCTTGTAGTTCTCATGGCTTTTCTTTCTTTAATTATCTTGCCATAGAGGCTGATAAACAGATAAACAATACTCACTTTCAATTTTTTATATTCTCTCTCCCTTTGTGTCTCTCTGTCTCTTTCATACCTCTTGGTTTCTCTCCCCCACTCTCTCCTTCTCCCTCCCGTAGGATCAAACTCAGGTCATATTGGCTGCTGTCACTTTTACTCACTGAGGCACCTTACCAACCTGACTAAAGTTTTAAAAGAAATTAAAGCTAATTAAAGAAGTTTATTGCTTTCTTATATATTATGCTTCCCAACATGTGAGTGGAATATGCCTAGAATATGAGCAGGATACTCCAAGAGTGTGGGTTACTTCCCAATACATAAGAGAGATTCTCAGAGAATGTGTGTGACTTAATATGGTAAAGACTCAAGAAGGTAGTTGTCAGGATTATTCGCATGCCTCACAAATAGGGCATATTCCTCTGTAGGTTAAGATGTCAGCAAAAACAACAGGAATATGTGAACATTGCTAGAAAATAAGCTTGTATGTGTTTATAAAACATCGTTCTCATTCTCCGTGCGCAATAAACTGTTATACTTCTGGGGACTTTCTTTTTCTGACAAAGGGTGTATCAAGCTACATAGATCATCTTAGGATTTCTTTCAGTCCTAATTTATCTCAAAATAAAATCAATAACAGAAATAGGCAGATTCTTTAATTAAAGGGGATTTTAATTAAAGATACATAGTGTCTACTTTGAGTCATGATTCTCCTTAAAATCTATACAAAATAATCCTCATTGACAGGAAACAAAAATGCATGAATGCTTCTAAGACATCATGGCACACCTTCTTCTGGAAGATTGCCAAAGGAAATAAGCACCAATGAAAAACCACAACAAAGGCAAAAAGAGCCCTTCCTGGTTCTGGGATGTAGCTTGTATCTGCAGGAGAAAGCATAGCCCAAACCAGGTGTCCCTGAACAATAGTGCAGCCTGCAGCTCTCCAGCAAAGCCCATCTTTCTCTGCAGCCTAGCATTATTCTCTCAAGAAGAAGCATCTAGGTTATCATTTTAAAGTCCTACTTAGAAGCAGTCTAATCGTGAGTAGAAAAAGACAGTGGTGTAATAAGCATCCAGCTTCCTACTTCCTCCTTGAGAGGACATCTGGAAGAGGCTCTTCTGAGGAAGCCAACTATATGCCAGAGGCCAGCAGGCAAAAGCGCTCTGCATATCACCTGTTCTGTGTAGCGCCTTTGTTTCTGGTGTGTTCTAACACATGCACCTCTATGACTTCTGCCCATGTTCCCCTTTTCCTACTTACTCATCTACTACTCATAGTGCCCTGTCTATGGCACAGAAAGTTACCTCAGCTATAAGGCAGAATGGAGGATGTCTACCTTCTATAGCTTTATTTTGAAAGGAGAGTTGAAAGTTAATGGCAAAAACAGAAGCTACTGTGCAGGAAATCCAGAAGCTCAAAAACAATTTCTGAACAAATTGTATTAGTTTATCAGCAGAACTGACCACTGCACCCTATATACTGTGCTTTGATTCCTCCAGAAAGAAGAGGAGTGACTAGGTGAGAGAGCTCAGGCATGTGCCCTCGCTGCTGGTCAGCTGCTAATATCTTCAGCCCAGTTAGTCAGTAGCTTCACCATTGTCAGAAGGTAAAAATGAGTTGCCTAAGATTAAACTAGTATCTAAGTTTCTCAAATAGATTAACCTAACATAACGATAGATAGATAGATAGATAGATAGATAGATAGATAGATAGATAGATATAGATAGATAGATAGATAGATATAGATAGATAGAAGATAGATGATAGATAGATAGATAGATAGATAGATAGATAGATAGATAGATAGATAGGATCAATGGATGCATGCATGTATATATGCATGTTTGCATGGATGTATGGATAGATAAACTCCCAAAGTATTGGGAAGTTACTTAAAAAAGCAGCAAAATTTTGCATACTGGAAAAGTAAAAATTGGACAGGTAATAGAGTCCATATAGACAATCCCTTAGTCTGGTCAAACAGTTTGCAGATGATCCTGACATAAGCAAGATGAAAGAAGGCATAAATATATAGTCAAAGCACCAATTACAGCCTTTAGAGAAACTAACTGTGGTTTCAGAGGGGAAGTCTGGGTCCTAAACAAATGACTGATGCAGGACCAGATGACAAGCACCTCCAAATTCAGGATCCATGGCTGAAGAATAGAAATTGCCACTGCCCTGACACAGAAGTGCCAGAGATGGAGGCATACAGTTCTTACCAAAGGAAGTCCTAGTCCACAGACCATGTTGCCATATATAATATGACTTCTGTGAAATACTGAAATAATAGAGAAGGACCCACTTGAAACTTCTAGGCAAAATTTGAAAAAAAACTAGGCTGACTCTTATTAGTATGACTGGATATTATATTATTATTGGGTTTCTGTTAATATTTAAATTACTGAAATGCTGAAGTAAATATCAATTGATCTGATTTGCTTGAGTAACTTAAACTGCTTATACTAGTTAAGAAGAATGACACATTTATGAAAATATTAAAGTAATGAAATCCCTAAACACGAGTGGCTTTCAGTTCATTACTTCATCATGTCTTTCAGTTTGACTTGCACATATTTTATCTAATGTTATTAAAAACTTTAAAATAATGTATATAGTTGAGTGTGTATATGAGTTTAACCACATGGAATTAATTAATCTAATTGGCCAGATGAGTGTGTCAGATCTTTTGGAGATGGAGTTTTGGGTGATTGTGAGCTTACTCTTAACCATTGAGGGATCTTAACAGCCTCTTCATGTACTATTTAAGTATACTTTTGTGAGTTTTTTAAGAGACAAGTTAGTTTTACTTTAAAGCAATTAAAATTCAAGTAATTATAAAGGTAAAGGATCCCAGACCCATACAGTTTAAGTCCCTTAGTGGGGTTCTATTCTAATGATGAATAACCAAATAAGTAAACATATAATTGCATAAATATTGCTAAATTTGAGGAACATTGATATAAATATATATCTTGCTGCAATGGTATGTACCTTTCAAATTCAATAGAACATAAAAAATGTGAGAACTTGATTAAAAAGTTTTTATAGAAAAACAAGATCAAAAGAAATAGAATTTAGTTGAATTCATAAGCAATCTCTTGGCCCTTTTGAAGACAGAATCATCTTTTTCTGGAGTGGTTCATAAGCACTCCTTTAGTATTTGATCTTGTACACTTAGATAACAATAGCAGCATATGCTGAACATTGCATGAAATCCTATATTAACATAGGCTGTTGAACAAATGAGTGGCATAAAATCCTTCATATCTAGCAGTGCTAGCTATTTTTTCTCTTACAAACATGCTCCAGGCTCAGTAACATTATATATATATATATATATATATATATATATATATATATATATATATATATATATGATTTAAGCATCTAAAGGCAATAATTATGATTATTCAAATTAATCCTTGATGAACATAAAAGTCTAACAGTTCATAGTGATTTTCTCCAAACATGTTGTTGTAGGGTATGCAGGAAAAAACAACACACACTAAAAACAAAAAAGCCGACACCTCCCACTGCCTCCTACTATAAAAGGTAGGTGATTGTTGTTGCTACATGAATTGCATCTTTAAAGATGAGAATTAAGAAAAATAAACAAAATGTAATCCCCAGATGAACTGATTAAAGTCAAAGGTGCTTAAGGAGAGGAGTCAGGTAAATAAGCTTATCACCTGAACAGGGGTAAGCACTCTTTATTATCTACAACACTTTGTAAGTATCTATACTCTATTCACAAATAAAAACAATATCAAATCTGGGTATATAGTAGGGACAGAGTTCAGGTTCTTGATTATACTATTAAAAGCTGATTTGTGATTCAAGAGACAAAAGATATAAAATCTAGAGGGAATCCCTGAGCCACTCTAACATTTCACCAAGGGTTCTTTTGGCAGTAGCTAGAAATTTTCAGAGAGATCCACAGCAGATGGTGAATATCTGTGAGGTTACTAGTCCAAGTGGGATATTCATATCACAGTCCCTGTACATAAGGCTGAGAAAGCATCATAAAGGAGAAGGTGCAAAGGTTATAACAACCTGACAACCACAATAACTGCTGTAGAGGAGGATCTTCTGGACAGAACAGGGATGTGGCTCCAATAAATTATCAAAAATGTACACAACTTGCAAAGAATACATCAATTAATAGGTCAACCTGGATGGAGAGAAATGTCACAAGGCCCCATCATTAGATAAAGAGCTAAAGGCACTCAGAAGCTATTGAGGAATAGAGGATCCAGGTTTTCTTTTTTTGGTAATGAGACTACAATCCTAAGGGGTTGGCCCTAAAAATGTGGGGAAAAAAAAGAGCATTAACTCTGAACTCATAAGAATACATATGAATTCAAGAGGGGAAAATGTTGGGGGGCAGATAAGGACCTGAGCATAGTGATGTATTATTTATGTTTTAATAAAGAAGGCTTGTCTAAAGAACAGAAGGGTAAAGCTAAGCCACTAGAGATCAGGCAGTCATGGCACACAACTTTAATACCAGAATTTTGGAGACAGAAGCAGATGAATCTCTGTGAGTTCAAGGTCACCTGGCCTTGAACAAGATTGATACAGAAACAAATTCAGGTGCTGGTGGCTCACACTTTTAATTCCATGGAGTCATATGCCTTTATACCCATTAAATGAAGAAATAAAATATGGAGAAAGAGAGTTTAGTCTGATTAGTCTGTGATCACCCAGCCGTGGTAGTGGTAAGACTTCTCTAGTGACTTGACTGCTTTGCTTTACTGGTTTTTGGGTTGAACCCCAGTATCTGACTTTTTTATTTTTTGGAAAAGAAAACAGCCTATCTTTTTTCATTATACATATCAATCCAAGTTCCCACTCCCTCCCCTCCTCCCATCGCATCTACATGCTCTCCCACCCCACCCCCATCCAATCCTCAGAGTGGGCAAAGTGCATTGCCTTGGACAAGGTCCATGCCCTCCCTACTATATCTAGGCTGAGCAAGGTATCCAGCCAAAAAGAATAGGTTCCAAAAAGCCAGTAGAATCAGGAAGGGTAAATACTGATGCCAGTGGACCCTCAGTCTGCCCCTGCTAGGAGTCTCTATCAGTTTTCAGCAGTGAACCATGAACACACCTAACAGTGACCTCTGAAGTCCATAAGAAAGTTGGGGCCAAACAATGATGACTCCTCGAGGATTATGATAACACCACTAAGCTGAAAAACACCAACGAAGGATCAGCTTTGCACTACAAACTCCTCAGAATAATTTCAAGGAGGTTAATTGAGATGATACAGCCTAATATTCTATTCTAGCCTCAAACTTTCCCATTACACATAGTATGGACAAAAAAATGATACAGCAACCTCTGCCAGGTCTTGACAATTAACCTAAATTTTTCTTTTCAGGATCCCGTAAGGATACCCTCACCCTCAAACAACAGGAAGTAAATTTAAGAATATGATACCCAAATTTCCACTGGGTGGGTGGGGGGCAGGTGTTTCATTATTCGATGGATTATGGACATTTGTCATTGTTTAGGGGGTTATTTACAAGTTATTATTGGTAATAGTTACAAAGAAAGCTAAACAAAAGAAATTAGATTCAAGGTTCTTGTTTTGAAAATAAAAAAATGGGAATATAGATATGATATGATAAAAGGGTAGATTATTGACTCTACTCTGAAAAGAAAAATGGAGGATATAGATATGATAATATAAAAAGGTAGATTATTGAATATATTTTTAAAAAGCAACTGCCAGTTTTAAATCTTTTACATTGAATTGGAGTTTTGTTTATTGTGTACAAATTTTGTATATTGAGACTAATTGTGTTAGAACATACTGTTCATACATAAGTATTCTTGTTCAAGTTAGTATACCTGTATAACTCATTTAACAATGTAATTCAAATTTCTAATCATTGAAAGTTATTATTGCCAACTATTGGAAGTTATCATTAGCAACTATAAGGAAATGCAGGTTAGTAATTAGCCACCTTTTATAATTGAGCTTGTAGTCACATTAGGTATGTTTTCAAGATCAAACAAAGATATATTTTAGATAGACAGGGAATCTTCAAACACTTTAGACACCTATACAATATGGCATTTAAGTTGTCTTAATAACATATGCTCTTTTTATGACAATGAGGCATGTCTTCTCCTGACATCACCAATCTACTTCATAGACATAAATGGGCTTCATAGAAACTCTACATGGAGTTTACTTTCTTTGTGGCAAAAGTAAGTCAATAAGCAAGAAAATCCCCATGTCTCAACTGTTGACAGACTACTGTCTTAATTGTACAAGCTGGACACACAATAAAGTGACTTCCAAGCATTGTTAAGACAAGAAGGCCTTCAGAATATTCTGCTCCACAAAAAAGTTTGTCAGATATGCTTGACCAGTCAGCTGAATATAGATGTCCCAATGTCGCAGAGAAACTTTGGGTGACTCTTCAGGCAGCCAGCTGTTTTTATCAATACTCACATTTTTGGAAGTCCTTGCTCACACTTCCCACTTACTAAGTTAATATTAATTCCTTCTTGGGTCTTTGAGGGAGTTGAAGTTTAGATAGTAATAGATACAGCTTTCCTTGTTTACCTGACGCAGAAAGCAATTTATGATAGAAAGTAAACTAGGTACAAGACTTTGGACTCACCAAAATAGGATAGATACAAAGTATTTTCTCTGAATTTGTCAAATGCAAATGGAGTAGACATTGTTGATATACTTATTGCCTGTATATATTGCATATATTCATTGTACTTACTGTATAAAGTTTCTTTTGTATGAGCTATAGCCTTCTTTTTTATTTATTTAGACAAAAAGGGGAAATATTGTGATTTTTTAAATAAATAAACCTTATCTAAAGATCAGAAGGGTAAAGCTAAGCCATTAAAGGTCAGACAGTGTTGGTATACACCTTTAATCCCAGGATTTGGGAGACAGAGGCAGGAGGGATCTCTGTGAGTTCAAGGCCATCCTGGGTTATACAAGATCAATACAGAAACAAATCCAGGTGGTAGTGGCTCACACCTTTAATCTTAGTCAAGTGCCTTAATTACAACACTGGAGGGAATATAAAATGAGAGGAAAGAGAGGTAGAGCCTGCTTAGTCTGTGGGTACCCAGCTTTGTCCTAGATAAAACATCTCTAGTGGCTTGGCTGCTTTTTTTCCTGGTTTTTGGAATGAACCCCAATCTGTGACTCTGGATTTTTATTATTCACACTACACTTTGAGAGGGACTGTAAAGGATGAGAATACAGTAAATTCATGCATGAAATTCTCTACTTAAGAAAATCTTGACATTTGTAAACATAGCTGTGAACAGAACTGCATAGATTCATAATATAAATCTTTCTAATGTAAATCTAAATCTACACTCTACATAACATCTAAGCAGAAATTGGCCTGTTCCTATTTAGTAGGCATAACACTTTGAGGGGGAAGGCAGAAATTTCAAGATTCTCAGACTGCCACTCTTTGTACTGCTGGTGTTAACAGCACATGGTTCCCTTGATTCAGTGGTGTAAGAATGTATGTGGGTAGATAATGGCTTCCAACCCACATTCTAGGGCATTTGGAATTCATAGTTTTCATTTACTATAAAATGAAAGTCACACTAAATCTAAAATAAGATTCTCCAGGCTTCGTAGATGGCATCTAGATTCCTTTTAGCCAGGGGTAAGTTTGCAGATCAGGAATCTGTTGAAAAAGAATAAATCAAGCTCAGATAGCTACATCAGAAGTAGAAATTACATTAAATCCATTGTCCCCTAAAGAAATAGGAAATGCCCTAGGAGCATTTAGAATCATTTATGCAGAGGGAAGAAAGTGGATTTGGCCCCTGAGCTGCAGTGCCTGCCTTGCTCCTCTAGTTGTAACTGAAGGAGAAACCAGACGGCTCCTCATAATGATGCTGACATCAATTTTGGAGCCCTACATTGGAGAGAAGGAGAGAGAAAATAGGGGAATAACAAGTTCTACAGATTTATCAGAAAATACGGAAATTCTTCTCCCTGAACTGTATATGGTCACACTCCCCTGCCATGCATACAGATCCATGCATACTCCCTTGTCTTGTGCACACATCCATGCACACTCCCCTGACTTGTGTATATATCCTCACAATTGCCCAACAGTTTCAACACCTGACACTCTGACTTTAGCAACCAAGGAGAGACACTCCTAGAGACAGGTCTATTGCCCTCTGTATGAGGTCTAATCATTGTTGTGATATTGAACCTAAAACCTCTGTGAAGAAACTGCCTGAGGAGTTCCAGAGTTTTTCAGAGCCAACAGTCTTTTGTCAAACAGACATTAATTTTCCCTAAAGGTAACCCTTTTTAATATTTTCCATCCTAGCTGACTATATATATATATATATATATATATATATATATATATATATATTCATTTCCTAGAAATCAACAAACAAAAGCATGATGGGATAGTACCAAGCACCTTGAGATGTCTGCTATTTGGAAAATATTTACCGCCAAATGTTTTTCTATGAAAAATGTAATAATAATATCCTATCATCCATATACAGTCATATTATATATTATAAAACTTACCATTCCAAGACTATCTCTAGACAAGGCCATAAAACCAGGCCTAAGAGTTTGTAAGTTGACAATATAGACTCACAGCTTTTCTTTAATATTTTTGATACTGTAGGCATTGTTGGGCCTATGTCAAATTTTGACACTATGTCAAATCCCCTATCATCCATTTCCTGGTACCTGTGTTAGTCCTCTTTGCTTCACAGACAGCTTCACTTCTACTTTCAAATCATATAGACATAAATGATACTTGTGTCTAAGAAACAATATATTTGAGAAAAGAAAAGATATTGTTTAGATTCATTTTCTTATTTGTAACAATAAAAAATAACCTTTAAATTTCAGGTTAGTCCACCTCTGAAGTCCTCCTGATTACCAGTAGTCTAAAGATAAAATGGCATTTATCAACTTTTCTAGATTCTCCAATTTAGAAAAATAATTATTCAGCCACTAGAGTAAATCATGATTAAATAACTGAGTCCCTGATATGAGTATAAATTAACACTAATTATGATGTGAGTGTAAATTAACAATAAACTCTATTGTAGACAGAACTAGGGAATAGGGCATGTGGTGGAGAAGGACAAGAATCACCACCACAGACATATGAGAAAAATTTTGATGTCCATGTTCCTCGAATACTAGGAAATATTTTACATGAACAATATAGTCTAGCCATAAAATCAGTCTTTTGGGAAAAGATGCCTGCATCAAAATTTTGACTGGATTATCACATTGTTTATATAATAATTTTATTTATTTATTTATTTATTTATTTATTTATTTATTTATTTATTTATTTATTTATTTATTAAAGATTTCTGTCTCCGCTCCGCCACCTCCTCCCATTTCCCTCTCCCTCCCTCAATCAACTCCCTCTCTCTCATCAGCCCGAAGAGCAGTCAGGGTTCCCTGCCCTGTGGGAAGTCCAAGGACCTCCCACCTCCTTCTAGGTCTAGTAAGGTGAACAACCAAACAGCCTAGGCTCCCACAAAGCCAGTATGTGCAGTAGGATCAAAACTCAGTGCCATTGTTCTTGACTTCTCAGCAGTCCTCATTGTCCGCTATGTTCAGGGAGTCCGGTTTTATCCCATGCATTTTCAGACCCAGTCCAGCTGGCCTTGGTGAGTTCATATATCGTAATTTTTTAAACAACTAGTTGTGATATTCCCTTCTCTTAATAAGAGCAACTGGGATATTTGTTTTTTAGCTGAAGTTGATTTAGTGAATATATAGCTTCATCTAATTAATGAAAATGGCCAGTTGGGCAGTTGTTAGGCCCCCAACTACAGCATTACAATCATGGAAGGTGCCACACTGCTGACAGTGAGTGACCCGAAAAAGAAAATATCCTGCATGCTCAGTGTGATAACCAAGGTCATTATAAAGTAGAACAGGAGAAAATAAGTTATGCAGTAGCTGTGAACATGAACACAGGTCAAAGTGATTCTCAGAAACATTTAGAAGAAAGGAATCGACAAGAAATAGGAATTCCTTATGTTATATACAAAGGCTGTGTTTTGTTAAGCTATTCATTATGTAGTAATGCATGACAAAGGTGTAGAAATGAGTCTCTCATATGTTTTTTTTATTGTACACACCACAATCAGCAATCATTTTATTTAACCTATTGTGGACTTTTTCTTTTTCCTAATAGCATGTAGTCTTTATGAAGTCAAGACTTTTAGGTGTGCTCTTACTGGCCATGTTCCAAGCTAGTTCTAGGACAGGAACCAAAAGCTACGGAGAAACCCTGTCTCGAAAATTCAAAAAATAAGAAAAAAGAAAAAAAATTAAAATAGAGTCATTTGAGAAGAGAAAACCTTAACTGAGAGAATGGCTTCATCAGATTGGGCTGTTATCAAGTTTATAGGGGTTTTTCTTGTCAAATGGTTGATGTGGAGGACCCAGTCCTCTGTGTGTGGTGTCACCACTAGGCAAGTGGTCATGGAATGTATAAAAAAGCAAACTGAGTAAGTCATGAGGGAACAAGACAGTGTATAGTGTTCCTCCATGGTCTCTACTTCAGTTTCTGCCTCGGGCTTCCTGCTTTAAGTTCCTCCCCTAAATTCCAGTCAAGATGGACACTCATTCAGAATGTAATCCAAATAAACACTCAGTGTTTGCCCCTACCAATTCCTACCACTTCATTAACCTCAGTTTGCATTTGATTAGGCTACAAGAAATATATTGGAGAGAGATGAACAAAGTCAAAGACTGTATTAAGTCACTCAGTCACTCAAGCTAATACTAAACTTAGAGAAAATGAAGCATCCCAGTACTTTATGCTTCAAAGAAAAGCATTGCCAAGCCTGTTTATGTAGTAATACATGATTCACTACATGAATTACCTGCCCACATTGGTGAGACATAGTTTGGTAACAACACAGTGCTATTTTTTTTTTAATCAACTCGCATGTCTACATTCTTAGTAGTCAACAACAATCATTGATAGCAAAGACAACACTGGGCGTATGCTCTAAATTCTTAGATTATTTTTCATATATGCCATCTACCACATACACTATGAATATATGTTTAATGGATGAAAATGTATGAATTTTATTATTAAAAAATAATTCATTCATATTTGTGTTTACTATATCTATTTTTACACCTCATGTTTCATTTTAATCTGCAATATTATATTTTCTGTTTTTATTCATATATATAAAATGTTTCACATTCGTTCTTTCTGAAGCATGTCATATTATATACTATGTCTGTTAAGTACCCTCCACACAGAAATTACTATTATAGATGATGTGGTTTTAGAATCACAGGTGATATGTAAACACAAAGTCATTTTTTTTTGAGTGCAAGGTCACTCTTCTTTGGGAACATATTTTGTATAAGGAACTAGCAAGTAAATAAATGATTAAAAATATCAATTGGTCATAAAACTAGTTTTATTTACATAGACAATCTTTGCTGTATAACAGACATTATCAACTAACGTCTGTGTGCGTGTGTGTGTGTGTTTCTTGTTTTACTTAGGAAATTGTGATTTCCATGCTTCCAATGAAAAATAAGATCATAATATATGTCTACAGGCATAGAGTGCCTTTCTTTCTCTTATATCTTTACATGAAGTAGTTAAGGCTTTATAGTTGAAGAAGTGAACTTAAATTTTATCTCCATCAATCAATAGCAACATAATTTGTCTACAAGGATTTAGTAGGAGGGCTAGGTTTGTAGTATGAATGTCAGATTTCTTTCTGCAACAGAAGTATGCCATTGTCATCTGCAAAGAAAGAGGCTCTGCTGTGTTTGCCATATGACTCACAAGATTCTTGTGATGATAAGGTATATAAAGCTCAGTGGGTAATGTATGACACAACATCTTCATTCAAAATATAATATCAGTAATCTAACTATAAAAACAATGAACCAAACTATAACTGTGTGTTGTACACCTGCTATCAATTCTATCGGGCTGAGACATATTCTAGTATTGCTGGGGAATATTATTTTAAGTAGGCAAATATGTGTTACATTTGTGCTGTGGAATATTTAACTGTGTAAAGGTACGCTACATTTGTTTCTGCTGTCTCTGTTCATGATGTAAAGATGTGTTACATTTGTTTGTGCTGCATTTGTTCAATTATGTAAAGATGTGTTACATTTGTTTCACCTTGCCTGCATAAGTCACCTGATTGGTCTAATAAACAGCTGAATGGCCAATAGCTAGACAAGAACAACAATAGCTGGAGCAGGAAGTCAGAGAGAATAAGTAGGACAAGGAGTCTAGATGAGGGGGGGACGGGAGGGAAGGGAGATATGGGGGGGTAGCCACTGGTTAACTTTCTCTTATCTGGCATCTGTGGAAGCCAGTCTCCTTCCATACTGCCCCAACTAAAATCCCCATGATAGGTTCCTCCTTGCTACTTCCTGTCAACTGATTGCTATCCCTATTTCTTTAAGCCCAGGTTAGCTTTGTCTAATTAATGCAAATGCTGTACATCTCTACATAGTTAAACAATTGTAACACATCTTTGCCTAGTTAACAAATATTCCACAAGATTTCTCCCTTTATCTAAATAAAAATAAAGATTTTAACTTTAATATAGCAGTACTATATACAATATGAACAGTGATCAAGTGAGAATTACAGTTACAATATCCAGTCCCTTTGCATTTGGCAAAATTGGAGAAATTACTTTATTATCTATCCTACCTTGATGAGTTCAAAGCTCTGCACTCAATTTATCTTCTATTATAACTATGGAAAACTTTAGCTATCTAATTTTTAACTCCATCAAAAACCCCAAAAGTGCATAATAAAATCTAAATAAAGAAAAAATGCACAGTGGGCAACTTTCAAAACTACAGAAATTATAGAGTAATTTGGCTGCCTAGACAGTCACCCAAGATACCTCAGCAACATTGGGACATCCATCTTCTGCCTACAGGCATAGAATATCTGGCAGACTTTTCTATTTTGAAGGACTGTTATGCGTTATTTTGACAAAGTTTGGCAATCGTGCTCCTTTGTATCCTGCATGTATAATCTGGGTGGTGTACTGATGGCAGTCATGACAAGGACAGTTTCTTAGCCAAATGGTTAGCTTTGCCACATTAAAGTCAAACTCCAAACGTGTTGGAGTTCTTGAACGTACAATGCATATGACAATTAATAATTCAGGTGTTGACCTACCAGACTCTGATTGAGATAATTCTGTTTAGCAAGGCTTCCAGGACCACTGATTCTGAAAACTGTTTGCCTGTACCTGTAATTTCTCTCATATGCCACCTTACTTCTTCCTTGGAATAGCTTTGGGTTTTTTTCCCACTGCTTGAGTGTTTATATTGTGAAAATATTCCATCTACTGGGAACATATATCTGTGGGTGGTCAGGAAAATGACATTTCATTTGGCTGTATAGTTCTGATATATAGAGTATATTCTATGACATGCTTCACAGCTAGATATATTTGCCTCACAAAGACTATGGACACTTAACAGCCAGCCTTTTTATTTTGCTCAGAATAACTACACACAATTAGTTCACTTTCCTTTCAGGGTAAGTTGAAACTAGACTAAAGTTTTTGTTTTTTTAAATAGAATTGAAAACTTACATCTATGTACAAGGTCAGAAACAAAGACATCTGACCAAGGTTACTAAGAAGAGCATGCCAATTCTTCACTTGTTAAAGGATCTGTGTTCAAAGTTGTCATTGGACACTGTGCCCCCCTGATCTGAGTGTAGTTTTGCTCCTTTGGTCTTGGAACCTTATTTTGCCATGGCAATAGCTCAGTTCCCTAAATGCTTACCCAAGGAATGTGCTCTTGACCCAATAAATAAATAAATAAACAAACAAATAAATAAATAAATAAAGTGATTCTTATAATTTCCTTATCGCTTCTAAGCTGCTGTAGAAGAATTTTTAGAACATAAGAAGATAGAGGAAGAAGCAAGCAGAAATTAGAGGTAGTACAGGACTACTAGAGTCAAAACAGAACAATAAAGAAACTGATGCAGAAAGGTACATAATGGAGAAATCATTTTGCCTTCAGATATTTTTTTAGTAGTCCCCTCACTGGTGGTAGTATCTTGACTGGACCAAGAAGAGGTCTAAGTGACTGGTACCTGATGGATTTCAATATATATGGAGATTCTTCGATGCCCAACATACTTTCTGAAGTAAATTGGTACTGCCAGGAGCAAACATGTCTCACAATCAATGAAAAGACATGTTAACAAACATTTTAAATGTCATATTCTGTAGGTATTAGAAGTGTTTGAAGACCATCCATATATCTATCTAAAATATACCTCTGGATGATCTTTAAAAAACATATCTAACATAACTATACATTTAATCATTAGAGGTTACTAACTACTAACCTCTGTTTCTTTAGTGTTCTAAATGGTTTATAATTATAGCTTTCAAGGACTAGAACTTATGTTACTTTTAAAATAAACTACATACATATAATGCCTTAAATAAGAGAAGAAACATGTATATAGTACATTATAACAAAAATAAGCTTAATTTTTTATCAATATACAAAAATTAATACCAATGTAAAATATTTGACATTAAAACAGTTGCTTTATAGTTTAAAGCAAATGCAATAGTTTAAACTTTTATTTTATCATTTTATATCCCTCTTTTTCTTTACAGAAAGAGATTCTTGAATCTAATTTCCTTTACATAGTTTCCATGACCAGTAATAATTGCAACCAATCCCTCTAAATGATTACAAACATCCATAGGACCAAAAATCACTCATCCCAACTCTTGGGAATGTGGGTGTCATGTTCTTAAAATTACTTTCTTTTTTCCAGGAGTGACAGTGTCTTTAGGAAACTGAGAAAATTGAAATAATGACAAAGTCCTTGGAAAAGTAGCTGTAACATTTTTTGTTTAGTCTCCAAATAACAGGAAAATGTAAGGCTTACCTAAAGTCTTGGATAAAGCACTTTCTAAGGCTGAACCCTCTAAGCCAGAAGCTTTGAAGATGTTCTGAGTAGTTGGTAGTCTGAAACTTAACATTGGGTAGTGTTTTTCAGCTTAATGGCATTAATCAAGGTGGAATTATTGTTATAAGCTCCCCATCAAATTTTAGAGACTTCAAATTAACTGTTAGGAATGAATATGGTACACACCAGAAAATTTAAACTTTATAAATGTCATATGCAGTACAAGCAGATCTTAAAGAGGTTAAATTATATCCAGGGTACTCAAACTTCATTCTTATTTACTTGCCTCCCACTCAAGTCTGAAATCATGGGCAAAAAGCTAAATGAAGTCTATTTCTAGAATTAATATGACCATTAATGTCACAACAATATGTGGGATTCCCCTCTGTATGCTGTGAATATCATTGATTAATAAAGAACTGTCTTGGGCCTGTGCAGGGCAGAATAGAGGTAGGCAGTGATGTGGGAGGCCCCTCTGTGAGTTGCTTGTATTGGTTAATGAATAAAGAAATGGCCTTGGCCTGATAGGGAGGAACTTAGGTAGGTGGAGGACTGAATTCTGGGAGGAAGAAAGCAAAGTGAGAGAGACACTGTGAATTTTACCCAGTAAGCCACTGCCATGTGGCGATACACAGATTAATAGAAATTGGTTAAATTAAGATGTAAGAATTAGCCAATAAGAAACCAAAGCTAATGGGCCAAGCAGTGATTTAATTAATAAGGTTTTGTGTGGTTATTTCGGGGCTAAACTAGCCAGGTGGCCGGGATGAACAAGCGGCCCCCTCCTTGCAACAAGGCAGGGTAATCTAAACTGAATGCTGGGAGAAAGAAGGCAGAGTCAGTGAGAAGCAATGTAACCATGCCAGAGACAGACGCTAGAACTTTACCCAGTATGCCATAGCCCCATGACAATACACAGATGAATGGAAATGGATTAATTTAAAATGTAAGAGTTAGATAGAAATATGCTAAGCTATTAGCCAAACAGTATTGCACATGATACCGTTTCTGTGTGATTATTTTGGGGCTGAGCAGCCAGGAACTAACTAATAGCCTCCTCCTACTACACACACACACACACAGACACACACACACACACACACACACACACACACACACACACAACTTTAGAGCTAATATCTATACCTTAGAGATTAATGACAATAGAATAGTCCCTAATTTTTGTTTTCATTGGTTCCATACCAGGTGGCTCTTCTGACATGAAAACAGGAATTGTGAATTTTCCTTTACTAAGTGTGCTTGGTTTTAGAGAGGTAGAGAGTCATATTCTAACTTCAAGGCCAGCTTTGATTTTTAATTGAATTGGAACCACAAAAAGACCATTTGCCTTTTAGGATTATAAAGAACAACAGAAATAACTACTTGGGAAAATTTATAAAATCTTATCATGTTGGAAATTTGTTGTACAATTAGGTCAATTTTATTTTTTTTCTTGGGATGTTTTTCTCAGAATAATTCATCATTCCTCTTCAGATGTCTCATTTGTTCAATGGTCTTCAGATTCCTTAATTGAATGCTTTCATTCTCCTAGAAATAGAAAAACAAAATCCTGCCTCAACACTAACTTTAGGGAACTGTTTTTTTTTCTCATAATATATCTTTGCTAAGCTAAAATATTTTGTGACTACAGAAAAAGCATTATCTACTAATAAAAATTAGTACTTTTTTCTACCTGATCAAATGAAAGACATTTGTTAGGCTTGTAAGTTAGCTTAGATTGAGTGAACAAGCTGCTTGATGAACTATCCCTTTACCTCATCAGAAAGATATTATCTTTTCTCTGCATAAGAATTCATGTGGGAGAATGAGAATGCAAAATAACTAATATACAATCAACTTTGGATCAAGTGATCTACATATGCATACTGTAATTCTTTTTCTACCTGAACAAATTCTTTCTCAACCTCATCTGATGATTTTCTTAGACTATTTAAGTACTTATCACCTTGTAAGTTTGAAATGAATTACTTAATTCTTAAGCTGTTAATCCAACTATAGGCCATAGCCAACTAATATCTCTCATCAATTGCTGAAAATCATTAAGTGTCAATAATCAGTCTCTACTTATCGGTAATTTCTGTGATTGAATTTTCTGTAAACCTATCTTATAGCCTAAATAATTAAGAGACTCTTCTCTTGTGTTTTTTCAAGAGTAATTAATAATCATTAATAAGACAAAAGTTTTCTTTTTTTCATCAAACTTTTTTGAAAAGTATGTGTGTCTGAGTCAGTTAATAAAATATCATCCATGTTATGGGAAATTATAGATTGAGAAAATTCTTTATTAATTAGTTCTAATAGCTGTTGTACAAAGCATTGACATAAGGTAGAGATGTTTAACTTTCCTCTGTAAAAACCTTTCAATGGTATCTTTCAATAGGATAGTAATGAGAAATAGGCACTGTGAAGGCAAATTTTTCTCTATCCTGTTCTTGCAAAGTACAGGATAAAAAAGTAGTATTTTAAATAAATCACTCTAATAGACAATCTTTTAGGTAATAAAGGAGGCAAAGGAATTCTAGGTTGTAAAGAGCCTATTGGCTTAATCACCATATTTATGGGCCTTAAATCTGTTAACACTCTCTATTTTTCAGATTTCTTTTTAATGACAAATATAGGAGAATTCCCAGAACTGATTGATTCTTCAATATATGAGAATTTAACTGATCTTATACCAGCTGTTCTAGTGACTGCAATTTTTCTTATGGCAAAGGACATTGCTCCACCCACACAAGTTTGTGTGTTGACCTTTTTAAAGGTAAGACTGTTAGTACCTTTGAAATACTGACAGCAGTTGTATCCTGCTTAAGCACAACTTGAATGGTCTGTGACTGTTTGATAACACTTTGAATATTTCTCTCAGAAGCATTCCTTATTTTATAACTTGTTTGTGAAGTTGGGGGATATTAATCTATTTTTTTTCTATTGCTAAAACAAATTGCTTCCCCATAAATTCATTGCTATGTTAGCCACTTATGGTTTTAATTTACTTGTCCTTCTGGCTCTATACAGATAACAATTCTTTACTTTGCTTTATATGAGATAAATTTCCAGTCTCTTGAAACTGAACACTTACCTCCTGAACTAGCCAACCTGGATATGAAGATTTTGGTAGAATTATTGTTATATCTGTACCTCTGTATACCAAACCCTCAATTACTGTGTCATTTATTCATATTTTTATCATTGGTCTTGATCATTTATAGACATTTTGGCAAAACACTTGCATTATGTTATTTCCTGAAAATCTTGTTTTATCTAATGATTTTTATGATTTTTAACAACAACCATTGAATATTTTAGTTACGCTATGGAGGGTTTCCCTCAATGCTGGCAGGAAGTGATTGAACAAAGTTTGATATTGGAATCTGCAGGAGGCCCTTCAAGGCATTTCCCAATGGCAAATGGTTACCTCTCTTGTCCCCTTTAGGACTTCATTCATTAGTTCAATGCTAGCCTTTGCACACACTCTTCATATTCCAGAAGGATAGGGCCTTCTATTTGCATTATTTCTAAAACAAATATTGCTTTTAGCAGTACCTTGACTACAATCCCTTTTCAGATGACCTTGTCTCCCATAATTAACACACCTAACATTTTTATTTTTTCTTAGACAGTAAAGCTCCTATCCAAGATGCGTGGATATTAGATGTGTGGGATAGAATCTCAACTTTATTTTGGATCTGTTCTTGTATGGGTGCTGATTTTGCCTTTAAAAGCCTAATGACCCTTTTGCATTCTGAATCAACACTTTCAAAAGCCAAAGATTCAATTAATATCTAACACCTGGAACAGATATCATACTATATTTTTACATATATATGTGTGTGTGTATGTGTATATATGCATATATGTGTATGTATGTGTGTGTGTGTGTGTGTGTGTGTGTGTGTGTGTGTGTGTGTGTGTGTGTATATATATATATATATATATATATATATATATATATATATACAGCTGATATCAATCTTTATTTTTAAAAAAGGCAGTGAAGGCTCCCTTTGGGTCTTGTATGATTTTGTATAATTAATGGTTCAGTCCTCTTTCCTGATTCTTCACCCCTGCCTCAAGCATTCAAAGCTGCTACATGGCATACAACCAAGATATGATCATCAAATATAGCCTGTCTTTTCAAATCAGCATACTTAGTGTTATGAAGTATCCTGTCAACTGATTACCCTGTCCCTTTAAGAGACAAGCCTGACCCACTTCTTCCTTCCACTGAGGCAAGTGGATTTTCTGCCTCCTCCAGCCTGTGTGCTCTCCACCACCCCACCAGCCCATCCCAATTCTGAAGAATTCTCTCTCCCCTCTCTCTTTTCTTCCCCTCTCTGTTTCTCTCTCTCTCCCCCTCTTTCTCCTTCCCTCCCCATTTGTTCCCTTCCATAACCCACTAAATAAACTCTATACCCAAACTCTCTCTGAATGCTGTATCTGTCATCTGCTTCTGTCTTCTACCTTCCTGGGAACTCACTTCGGCTTTGGGCTATGGGACCTGCTGCTGGCCCTTGGGAAACTGCAGCCCCTCTGCAAACACCCACTGTTTTTTTTTTAAAGGAAACAATAATATTGGTGAAAAACAATAACACTTATCCTCATTGGTCTTGGGAAATCTCTTGACCTCTAGCCCTTCATTGTTGTTCCATGGCCCTAGCTTCCTGTCATCTCACCATGTTCTCCATTATAACTGAGGACCTGCTTTCTATAGCATTGTAATTAAATCCTTCCAGTCTTGTTGAATAATTTTGTTCCTGGTTACCTATGAATTTAACATCCTTTTTATAAAAGGTGAATGCATACCACATGGAATGACTACTTTAACTTTTCTAAAATTTAAAATTCCTATGAGATTCCAATTAACTTCTGCATAATCTTGAGGGTTCTTATAATCTGGTGGCCATTATTGTATAGTGACTGTATATTGCCATATTATTACCAATATTATCAATATTAAGATTAGCTCTAGTAATCTTAAGCTTCTCCTCTTAAGTTTTATAATGTATCGGTGTGGTGGGTCCTACTTTAATTTCGTCTGACCATGTATGAATATTTTCCTTATTTGCGTTAGTAGGTCTTTATAAGGCCTGCATCTTAACAAATTAACATATTTAATAGTTACCAAACCACTTTTTAATGAGACAATATTAATTACAAAACTGATAACAATTACAATTGACATTATATCAAACCCAGCTAGGTCATTTACCTCCACATTTACATTTTCCATTAAACGATCCATACCAGCACTGTACAAGTTCCTAATGGCCTCATGTTTTTCATTTTTTATGTAGAAAATAATGATGTTCCTCATTCTTTATGTAGAAAAATCTGTCTTAAGGAATTTTCAAAAAACCTTTCCATATCTGCTGACTTCTCCATTTTCTTGTATGTAGGCAACAAAGACAAGATTCTCCCACACCTTCCAAATGCAAGGACTAGCAAGTGTCAACCACCTGTTGTAAATGCTCATGAAGAAAGGCCCAGATGACAATTGCAGCAGAGCTGGCCTGCCTGACCTCTCAAAATCTGTGTGGTTGTGCCAAGTGTTGAAGTGCCAAAATTCTGTTTTACCTTCATCACAGTGGCTGTGCTTTAAATGACTAGTAGCCTGGTTACTAATGCTGTTGCCTGAGGGTAATTCTGCTTCCCAAGACAATGACTCTATTTCTGCCACTAAAAGCAGCTTTAACTAAATCTCTATTTTTCTAATAAAACTCAAAATGCAAAGGCTAGGATAAAAACCAGTGAGCTCAGAAATTTACAGTAAGTAGTGGGCCCTCTTTCACTCTTAACTGGAGTCCCAGGAAACTTTTCTCCTTTCAAACCATTGTAAATAAAAATCACATGCTAGGGTTCTCCCTGCTACTTTCTTTTAACTCTTTACTAACCCTGTGTCTCTGAACACAGGTTAATTTTATTTAGTTATTGAAAATTCAACACATTTCTACATAGTTGAACGAAGGCAGCATAAATAAATATAACACATATTTTCCTTGCTAAACAAATATTCTACAGCAAAGGGGTATGCCATATATGCAGCCCAGTGGGATTTTCCTTTCATTTTGTGTAGTAGGCAAATATCAATATATATAAACTTATGTCCAGAGGTTCTTTTATGGATCTTTCTTGAGGTCCCAAATGTCTGAATATGACTGAGTTAGAATTTATATGGTAGGTCACATCATGAGCTGGTGTCATTAAGAAAATACCACTACTGAGATTAGCATTCATTCTTAGTACCACAGATTTTTTTCCAAACAGTTGCATACGTTTATTACTTAGTTTTTATTAAAACACTAGTAGTACAACAACCCAGGGGAAAACAGTCTTGTTTTGAATCTGGTGGGTCAGAAGTCTGAGAATGCCTGCCCATGGCTTGAAAAAAGAAAGAAATGCATTTGAGATACAATACAAGTACATTTCTCTGGGGTGCCTGAGGACCGAAGAGGAAATGTAGAAAAAAGAAAGACCCAACTGTTAAAAATAACAGGATGATAATGTTTTAGGTGACTATCATTTTCAATGCCATTTGTCTCCAAGACATAAGACACTGAAGGTTAAGAGGAGAGCATGTGTTAGCTTACTGTCTAAAGACACACTTGTTAACTTGCTAGGGAATTTACTAAGTGCAGAAGTGCTGAATCAACAGGAGGCTGAAGGAATGAACAAGAAACATTTTTCAAGCACAGACCAGGCTTGTGATTTGATTGACATTGTGGTTCACAGAGGACATCAGGCCTGTGAAGCACTGATTGTGCATATCTGAACAGGAGGTGCTGCCCTGACTAGTCATTTCAAATTTTGTTCAGATAATCAATCAGTTAATTAAATTGGGAAAAGTTACATGTATTTGTGGAATAGAATGTAACATTTAGACATATATGTGTTAAAATTACTAAATCGAGTTAACACATGTATGCCTTACATAGCTTTTTTTCTGGTGAAGACACTTAAAATATATCCTCTGAGTAAGATTTTTAAGTACACATAATTGTTAGCTATCCTCACAAGCACACCTTGGATTCCTTATATTATTGTCAACAATATCTGTTTGCTTGTTTTTAATTCGGTAAATAGAGGTCAGCCTACCTTACACTCTCATCCTTCCTCTTCCAGCTTCTAGGCTTGCAGGCCTGCTCTTACCATTCTCTGCTTTATATATCAAAAGATTCTTATGTTTTATTTTCTGAAACTTTAAAAATTTTACCATAGCAATGCAGTTCTTTGGAAATACTTTACAAAGTTTACCTTAAGGCCTCTTCTTAAATAAGAGTTAATGCTCTTTCCCCTTGGTCATTGAAAAATAGATTATTGTGACCCCCCACAGGTCCTCCAGGACACATCAGACACGCATTTCCTTCCTGCATTACAAATCCTTTGATTTATATACATATTCCAATTCAATCCTCTTCCAAATTTTCTACCCTTAAAATATTTTCCAGTAGAGGTGAGGTAAATACATTATCCCTGTAATAAAGGTAAAGTACCAAGACATTAAAAGTCAGAGATATTAGAAACAGTTCCCACTGCCTTACCTTGATAATTAACTGAATTTGCTTAACAAAAAGTGCTACACAGGAACTATAATAATAAGAGTAACAAGAACCAGCACACAGCAGCCCAAGAGGTGAGTGATTAGCCAGCCAACTGGACACCCCTACTCTCTAGGCCCTCAGTACCAGAAAAAAACCCTGGGCCTCTCCCCCACCTGCCTTGCCACTAATCAATCAGCCAGCAGGCAAGCTGCCTGCAGGTATGTAGCTCTAACACCCCCGGACATTGATCAGACCCTGTAAGCTACAAGGCCCACTCCACCCCAAAATGCACCCACCTCCTGTGACCTCAGAAGAATTCTGAACCACAAGATGCAGCTGAACACAGATCAGTCAGACAGTAGGACACCCCATTTATTAGGTCCTCAGTACCAGGGCAAAATAGAAAATACATTCTACAAAATTATAGAAGAAAAATTTCCCAGCCAAAATAAGGATATCCCTATGAAGGTATAAGAAGCTTACAAAACACCAAATAAATTGGACCAAAAAAAACAAGTACCCTGGATGTATAATAATCAAGATACAAAACATACAGAATAAAGAAAGAAAGAAGTGAACAACTTAAATAGACCTATACTCTGCAAGAAATAGAAGTTTTCATCAAAGCCTCTCAACCAAAAAAAAAAAAAAAGCCCAAGGCATGATGGTTTTAGCACAAAACTCTACCAGAACTTCAAAGAGCTAATGCCTATACTCCTCAAAATTGTTGCACAAAATAGAAACAGAAGGAACATTACCAAACTCTTGTATGAGGCTATAGTTAACCTGATAGCATAACCAAATAAAGACTCAACCAAGAAGAATTACAGACCAATCTCCCTCATGAACATTGGTGCAAAAATACTCAATAAAATACTGGCAAATCAAATCCAATAACACATCAAAAAATCATCTACTATGATCAAGTCTTCTTCATCCAAAGATGAAGGAATGGTTCAATATACAAAAATGTATCAATGTAATCCATCATATAAATAAACTGAAAAAAATATGATCATCTCCTTAAATGCTGAAAAATCATTTGATAAAATCCAACATCCCTTTACGATAAAGATCTTGGAGAAATCAGGGATACAAGGAACGTATCTAAACATAATAAAAGCAATATACATCAAACCAACCACATACATCAAATTAAATAGAGAGAAACTCAAAGCAATTCCACGAAAATCAGGAACAAAGCAAGACTGTCCACTCTTTCCATATCTATTCAACATAGTTCTTGAAGTTCTAGGTAGAACAATAAGACAACAAAAGGGGATCAAGGAGATATAAATTGGAAAGGAAGAAGTTGAATTTTCATTATTTGCAGATGATATGATAATATACATAAGTGACCCCAAAAACTCTACCAGGGAACTCCTATAGCTAATTGATGCATTCAGAAACATGGCGGGATACAAGATCAACTAAAAAAAAATTGATAGCCCTCCTATATATAAATGATAAAGAAGCTGATGGGGTAATCATTGAAATCACCATTCCCGATAGCTACAAATAATATAAAATATTTTTTTAGTGACCAAAGAAGTGAAAGACCTGTTTGACAAGAACTTTGAATAAAGAAACTGAAGAAGATATCAGAAAATGGAAAGATCTCCCATGTTCTTATATAGGTAGAATCAACATAAAAATGGCAGTCCTACCAAAAGCAGTCTACAGACTGTGGAGCAACTGACATTGAGACCAGGATTTATCCCTACTGCTTGTACCTGTTGTTTGGAACCTATTCTTTTTGGAAGAATATCTTGTTCAGTCTAGATATAGTGGGGAGGGCCTTGGTCTTGCCTCAAAGCAATGTATTTCACATTGTTGAATGATCCTGGGAAGCCTTACCCTCCCTGAGGAGTATTAGGGGATGGGATGGAGTGTGGGGGAGAAGGAAGGTGGAGGGAACAATGGAGGGGAGAGAGTGGGAAATGGATATTGCATGTAAAATGAAAAAAAATAGTTTTTTTAAAGAAATATTTAAAAAAAAGAGTAACAAGGACAAAAATCTAGCAAACAATAAAGCATGGTCCCACAATTTAATCTTTTATCCTACCTCTACACCATGACCAGGGCCTTCAGCTTTTAATCTCAAAAACATTCCCTATACCTACAGCTTCAGCTTCTGTTTTGTTTTGAAGAAATTTGTTTGTCCTCGGTACATTGAATAACTTATAATAAGTGCCTGTTCATTTCAAGGACCTTAAAGTACTAACTATTATTAAGGCCAGGGTATCCTGGAATTTAACTTACTGGCACCAAACTGTTAGTAAAATATTTTAATAAAAAATAACCTTAAGTGCTTGAATTCAGCAGTTCATTCTTATTTCATCTTCTTTGCAAAAAAAAAAAAAACTTTCACTTACAGTAGAATCATCTGAAATTTAGAGACAAAGATATTAACATGAGAGGCAAGTCAGAGTTTCCAGTGGGAAAGAGAAAAACTTGCAGAAACTAATTGCAGACACTCAGAAGAAACTCTAAGGTGAATAATAGAATGTTAGAATAAAGAAGGGCTGTGACTTATGAGATGAAAATGTCATGACCAATGCCAGTACTGCATTGGTCTTATGAAATAGGACCACATGTAAAAAGCCCAGTAATTGAGGGTTTTTGTATCAAGGTACTGACAGACAGGCATGGGGCATTTGAGATAGACCTGAAAATAGAATATACTGCTGAGTAAGAATTGAAAACACGTTATAGACAGGGCTTTGATCATGTCCATTCACACATATTATAATTCTACATGAATATTATTTTAAGTGAGATGCCGTACGAGATGGTTTTGTGTCAACTTGAAACAAGGTAGAGTCATCAGAGAGGAAGGAGTCTCAGTTGAGGAAATGCCTCCATGAGATCCAACTATAAGTCCTTTTCTCAATTAGTGATCAATGTGGGGAGGGCCCAGCTCATGATGGTTAATGCCATCCCTAGGATGGTGTTTGTGGGTTCTATAGAAAAGTAGACTGAGCATGTCAGGGAAAACAAGCCAGTAAGGAACACTCCTCCACGGCCTCTGCATCAGTTTCTGCCTCCAGGTGCCTTCCCTGCTTGAGTTTCTATCCTGATTTCCTTTGGTGATGAACAGCAATTATTAAACCCTTTTCTTCCCAACTTGCCTGTTGGTCATGGAATTTTGCTGCAGCAATAGGAACCCTAACAATGACAGATATGAAGTGACTATAAAAACTATTCGGTGCCGGTAAAATTATTCATATGGTAAAGGTAATTGTGGAATGAAGAAATCTCTTCCATCTCAAATATGTCCTTATAAAATAGATTATGTAGTAAGCTGATAAAGAATCAAAGTTTTTAGAGTAGCATTTTTTATACCCTTGGCTCCCAAAGAGACAAGACAAAAAGACGTCATTTGAGGTGAGTTTCTAAAGTGCGGACAATCTGAATAACTATGTGGAAAAGTCAAACAAGTCATTATTAAGGAAATGTATAGAATGAATGTAAAATGGCAGAGGAGAGGTGAGGTGAGTGTTGTTTCAATACGCCATGGAGGAAACTCTGGCTGCTCTGAGTGGGATGGCAGGAGTGAGCAGGCAAGAACAGACAGGAGGGTCATATGCCAGGTATAAAGTGGATAAGATAAGGTGGGAAAATGGATCTGGGAGACAAACGGCAGAAGAGGGTGAGGAATACTAGAGTCAAAGAAGATTCCTGGACTTAGGAGACAGGACTTGGTGAACAGATTGTAGTGTCCATTTTTAAGAATCAAAAATCTGTTTGGAGATATAGAGTTTTTGTTAGTACATGTTAAAGTCAAGATTCCTGTTGTAACAGGAACTATTAAAGAAGAAGATGTTTGTCTGTTTGGACATCAGAATGGTTGGTTACAAAATATTCTGAGTTTAACATCATTGGACTAGATGAGATTATCCTAAGTAAAGGCTGGGATACCTATGACAAGTCAAGGGGTCAACTTTAGGAGTCTCTGGAGCTAAGGAGTACTCTAAATTCTTGATTAAATTCTGTAGAAGGAAGAACAGGCACGGTAAATTGCTACACTATGGTTAATTGGAACCTGTGTGTACATAATAGCTACTTAACATTCCATTGTGTCTGACTTCATATTACATTTTTTGTAGGAACAGAAAAACAATCATGTCAACACCTGTAGGAATCCTCACCCAGGCATCCAACCTCCAGCTCACCCTCCACCCCTTCCTGCCCCCATTCCCCTCAAGAACCCAGGGCTCCGATCCTCCTTCCAAATTCCAGTCACCCCTACCCCATCAGTATCTTTTCCCAAGACCAGGGATGGAGGCTGAAAGACCCCAGGAAGAAGAGGATGGTGAGCAGGGTTCCCCAAAAGATGATCAGGGCTGGCCCCTGTGAACTCCACCACTCAGCCTTGGCAATCTGTTCCTCCCTCCCCTCCTCCTCCAAGAACCCGACACACAGCCCTGGCCGGTCTGGCTCCCTGCTCTCCCTGCAGTCCCAGCTCCTTCTCGACCAGGTGGCTGAGGCCCAGTCCCACCGCATAGAGGATCAGAGGGCCACCTTCCACATTCCTATGGTCCCCCCAAGCCTAGACCCAACCCCACCCCGGATTCTCGAGGACAAAGAACAGCTCTACAGCACCACCCTTAGTCACCAGTGCCAGCGGATGGAAGTCCAATGGTCAGAGCAGCCTCCCCACGCACCTCCGCCCTCCAGACAGGAGCTCCCGAAGCTGCTACTGAGCATTCAGGGTGGAGGTTGAATGGTGGAGCAGAGATCCCGGCCCCCTCCACCCACCTGCTGAGACCTGAACTCCCAACCAGCCCTTCTCTCTGGGACTCAAAGCTCAGCCACCCCGCAGGCATGTCTTCAAGCCTGTGTGGCAGGGGCACCAGAAACCAGAGACTGAAGACCCGGCAGTATTCACCACCCACTTTCCCAGGGAACTGGATTTGGGAAAAGTACTCTAATCTTGAATATAAGCAAGGTAGCGTGGACATAGCTCCTTAAGACAGTTAAGAGTCTCTATCCTGAGCTGTCAAACTACTAAACAGGGTGTGAGGGCTGAGCCCTGCCACTTCCGGCCTAGTAAGAAAAAAAAGAAAAAGATTAAGACAACTGTCTGCCACTAGCACCCCAAGTCCGAAGGCAGAGGGGCCCAGAAGCCTTAGCTAACCTTAGCCCTGCCCACCCCCCTGCTGCTGAGTCTGTCTGATGTTTTGTTTGTATGTATAAATATAATTCCCTTCTGGAAAAAAAACCTGATATACTCAGACAGCGCCCTATACATTTTCATCTATTAACTTATGACACAATACTCTAAAATAGAGTTTCATTCTCACTTCTAATTGAGAAAATTGATGAACACAGACTTAAGAAACACAAGTGCACATGGCTACTGTGTGGGAGAATCAGGATCAAACCCGTTTCCAAACTTATCTTTATAAATATTATATGGTAGTGAACTACTGTGAGGCCATTCCCGAGGCCTCTCAGCCTTAGTGCTTCCCCCTTCCCTGGAAACCTAACAACTACACATGCACGTACTGGAATGTGGATATTTTCCATCTCCCTGTGTCCTTGTGGACGTTCTCCAGATAGAACTCAGTTATTGGAATTGGGGCAAGATAACCCTTAGATGTTGACTCAGTTCCTGATGTGTTGACTCAGTCCCTGAAATAGGGTCACAACGACCCACAGATGTTCCCCCTTACCCCGCCTGATATGACAACCACTCTCCCAATCTGGCTAAGTCCAGTAGCCCTTTGAATAAGCCAATCATAATAGTAAAAAAAAAAATAACCCCCGGATGTCCCCCCCCCCGTTATTTCCCCTTCTATTTCTATAAAAATAGTCTGTTACAACTATTCGGGGTTCTTCTCTCGAGGCTGAAAGGCCCTGTCATGGCAGTAAATAAAAATCCTCATGCGTTTACATCAACTGCAGTGTGAGAGTGGTCTCTTGGGGCAATTCCTCCTCGGTGATTGGACTTCAGGGTCCAACAGTAGTGAATCTTGTGTGAACAAACTTTTTTAATCCCAAGGATGCTGAACTATAATTCTATACAAACACTGCAAATACTAATAATCCTTACCGTTATGGGACTTGCTTTTAATATAGCTCTACCTTGGAATACCAAAATCTTATTTTTTGTTTTTTAATCTTTCAGCTCTTTTGGGGGTCTGCCACCCAGCTCCCAAATAAATCACAAATGGAGTCTTATTCTTTCTTATAAATGCCTTGCCTTAGCTTGGCTTGTTTCTAGACAGCTTTTCTTATCTTAATTATACCACCTACGTTTTTCCTCTGGGTTTTCCCCTTTTCTTCTGTAATCTTACTCCATGGTTCTCTAGGTGACTGGCCCCTTCTTTTTCTCACTCCTTCATTTCTCTTGCTCTCCCTTATTCTCTTCCCAGATTTCTCCTTCTGTTTATTCTCTCTGCCTGCCAGTCTTGCCTATCCTTGTTCCTGCCTCATGATTGGCCATTTAGCTATTTATTAGACCATCAGGTGCTTTAGACAGGCAAGAAATCTGAGCTTCACAGAGTTAAATACAGTATAAAAATGCAACAAATCTTTTCATCATTAACTAAATGTTGCACAGCATAAACCAATGTAATACATCTTAAAAATAATATTCCACATCACTTACTCTGCTTCAAGTTTATAGTAACTAAAGCAAAGGCCCACTAAACAAACAAAAGCCCAACACTGTCTGTCTTATCCTTTTATATTCTTTGGGAGCTCATCTGGAATTTGATCTTCATGGTAAAATTAAATTCTCCATCTGAAATTGCCTTCACTGTCATTTTCACTAAATTTTCCCCAGGTCAATGACCACTGAGTCTTGGATACCCTCCTCTTTCACTCACCCTATTGATACCTTCAATGCTGCTTTCATCATGGCCACTTCTACTTGGAAGATAGAGTTACACAAACTGAAAACCTAATCTCTATTGCTAAGTGAAGTAAGGCTTGTAATCCTTAAAGTATCCTTAAATAGAAATCCCAGAGAAATAGGAATCTAATGTTATTAAGCATGAACTCTAATAGAGAAGTGCTGCAGATCTCTCTGGAGCAAAGGTCATTAAGCTTTGTTCTTGCAAAACCAACAAGAAAACTAATGATTACTTCAGTTTTCTCAAGAGACTGGATATGAGGAGCTCCTTAATAAAGCTTTCAGAGTTAAGAAAAAATCAATAAACCAGGTTACATCTCTTTCTGTCATTGGGGAGAATTACATGTGCAGATTTATGCAGCTTTGGACAATCTCATAACCAGATAGTTTTTCTTACAAATGAGATACAACTTTTGCTTTACCACATTTTACATAAATAACAAAGTGTTCAACAAAACTGCATCATCTACCATACAAAATACTTTTCTCCCAGTATTATATTTTAATTTCAAGAGACTGTAGATTGTCTACAATGAGGATTAGGTGACTGAGAGGAGGTACAATACCAAACAAGACAGTGACAGAATCAGATGTTAGATTGTCTACAGTGAGGATTAGGTGACTGAGAGGAGGTACAATACCAAACAAGACAGTGACAGAATCAGATGTTAGATTGTCTACAGTGAGTATTAGGTGACTGAGAGGAGGTACAGTACCAAACAAGACAGTGACAGAATCAGATGCTAGAACTCAAGTCACAACATTTTGTTAAAAATTTACAGAAACTATTATTTTTTGTTTTTTTGAGACAGAGTTTTTTTGTAGTTTGGAGCCTGTCCTGGAACTAGCCCTTACAGAACAGGCTGGGCTCAAACTCACAGATATCCGCCTGCCTCTGCCTCCCAAGTGCTGGGATTAAAGACGTGCGTCACCACTGCCCAGTCAGAAACTTTTGTTGTCAATACTGAGTTGGAATCTCAATAACCCCCAGTCAAACACAAACTTTGTCCTCATGGAAAATTTGTGGAACAATGTGTCAAGGAAGCCGGTTCAGTGAGATGGTTCAGGAATGAAGTGGGGAACAAAATTCAGTCAAAAACTTGTCTCAGAGGGCTGGAGAGATGGCTCAGTGGTTAAGAGCATTACCTGTTCTTCCAAAGGTCCTGAGTTCAATTCCTGGCAACCACATGGTGGCTCACAACCATCTGTAATGAGGTCTGGTGCCCTCTTCTGGCCTGCAGACATACACACAGACAGAATATTATGTACATAATAAATAAATAAATATTTTTAAAAAAATTGTCTCAGTGCAAAGGGGGTGAGAAGAAAGGACTACTCCTTTTGTCTAACAGTGTCTTCACTTACGTCGAGAGTTAATAAATAAGTACAGGTATTTTTACTTTTTAAAATTATTTTCTTATGATCTTAATTGTGAGGTATATTCTACTATGAAAAACAGATACTTAATAATGATACAACTATAATATGAGGCATTAAATGATGATGCCAATATTTTAACAGTTATAAAGAAATACTTCAAAAACATATTATTAGAGTAATATTAAAGATTTTTTCTGAGAATTGCAGACTGCAGTGGTGAGAAATAATGTTAGTGTTCACTAGGTCTGAGAAGGATCATGAATAATGAGAAGATTAGGCTACCCATGGAAAAAAGGAAACAAAGAAAGAAAATGGATTTAATTCACTCTACATGACCACAGAAAATAGTAGAAATTGTTCTAATTCAATCTCTAATGGAGATTGGTAATTTAGTTGTACCCAGGATAGCAGTTCATTGCCCATTCTCTGCTTTTCTTCAGAACCTTCTGTCATTTATTCATAGGAAGGAATAAAGGAATGGCTCTAGCAAAAGTTAACAGGTAACACAATGGTTATTTGTGCTATTGGAGGAGATAAAGAAACTACAGAATGTCTAACACACACACACGCTCAGAAAGAAAGAATGCCCAGAAAGTATATAAGACCCGAGTAGAAGGAATTACTAAATGGAAATAGTATATTTTGGACACAGCAGAGACTGTGAGACTATTGTGATAGATGCAGGTGTACAAACAGATCAAATCCAAGCATGGAAAGGATAGGTAGGAACAAAGTTGCACTCCATCAAAAGAGATATTGGCAAATCTTTGCTACTGGGAGGGGGAGAAGCCAGCTTTCTCTAAAACTGTAGCTTCTGGGGAATCAACTCTTCTAATGGAAGGTCATACATCCAAGAAAAATTGAGCAGCACAAACTGACCTTTATGGGGGGGGGACACAAAGATGGATAGGAAAGGAGATGGGTCAATTTAAGAAGAATTGGGGACAGAAGAGTAACTATTATCAAAACACATGAAAAAGACTCACAAAACTGACACATTCCTGCACATCACTTAGATTATATAATGGGTTTGTGTGAAGATGTATGATGCATCTTACTTGTCAATGTTCTAAAGATCTATCCAATCAGAGAGAAAAGAGACACAGTGTTCTGGCCCTTGTCATCTGCAACACAGAGTTTATCCATATCCCAGGACACAATAGATCTGACCAGGACATTGCAGGGTTGCTGGTACTGCCTAAAAAGCTGAAATACTTTGTTCATAAGGAAATGAATCTCACAGCCAAATCAAACACTTTTCTCTCAACAGTGCACACAGACCCATATGCCTCTTAACTATTCTACAGTTCACAGTATGCACACATGTTCACATGTCTCATAACAAATCTATAGTACACAGTGACACACACATGCCCACACACCTCTTACAATTCTATAGTGCATATGTGCACACACATGCCCATATACCTTTAACCTTGAGGCAGGGTTTCAATTTGAGATACATTCACTTAACATCTCCATAACTTACATTCTCATCTTCAGAATGAAAAAGTAAATACTTCTAGCTTCTAACTCTAATACCCTTATTTCCTTTGAACAGTAAATACTAACTCATGTATATATAAACATGTATACACACACGTGTTTGTATGTGTACAGATGCTTACATTCGTGAATAATTGATAGTGAGTTTTCTACGTCAACATGCCACAACCATGAACCACATTGGAGGAAAGTCTAAATGGGACATAGCTAGATTATATGTGCCTATGTTTCTCGGGTGTTGTAATGTTTGTCTATTATTATTATTATTATTGTTGTTGTTGTTGTTACTTAAAAAGTACCAATTCAAATTTCCATTCCTTCCCCTCTTCCAGCTCCCCTTCCACCACCTCCACAGACCCTCCCACCCCACCCCTCTCCAATTCTAAGAGAGGTGTGGAAAGTCCAGGGCCCTCCCTACTCCATCTAGGTTGAACAAGGTATACATCCAAAGAAAATAGGATACTATTATGGGATTAGCAAGAAACCTGGCTCTAGAAAAAAGTCCAGGAATCCACAAGGATAACCCCAACTAAGACCCTAAGCAAAAGAGGAGAAGGTGTCTGAACTGTACTTACTCTATAATCAGACTGATGATTATCTTCAATATCACCATTGAATGTAACATGAGCTGGGGGGGGCAGGCCTGCTTGTTTGTTTGGGTTTCTGTCCCACCCAGTACCCCACAACTGTTTAGCCCCAAAGAAAATCACACATAGGCCTCCATAAATTATAAGCTGATTGGCTCATTAGCTCTAGCCTCTCACTGACTAACTCTCACATCTTGATAACCCATTTTTCTGTTAGCCATGTGGCTCAGTACCTTTTTTCAGTGGGACAGATCATATCCTGCTGCAGGAGTGGTCTGGGCAGGAGTGGGAGGAATCAACTTCCTCCTTCCCCGAATTCTCCTGTTCTCCTTACATCATTTCTACTTCCTGTCTGGTTTTCCTGCCTGTATTTCCTGTCTGGCTAATCAGCATTTATTTACAACATGATTGACAGAATACAGACAATTCTCCCACACCAATAGAACCTTCGTCCAACAACAGATGGAAACAGAGGCAGAGACTCACATCAGAGCAATGGACTGAACTCCCAGGATCCAGTTTAAGAGCAGAAGGGGTAATGTTTGTCTTAATTGGGGTGGAATGGAAGATCTAACTCAAATGAGTGAGGCACCATTTCTTGGGCTGGGCTTTGAACTGCATGAATAAGAAAGCCAGCTGAGAGCAAAGAAGTAGGTAGCATTTGAAGATGCATTTGCACCTCTCTGCTCTAGGCTATGGACATGATGTGACTACCTCATTGTGCTCCTTCCCTGTCATCAGTGATGCACAGTAATCTGTAATTTAAGTCAAGTAGCCCCTTTTCTCCTTATATTGCTTTTTATCACAATAGCAGAAATGAAATTAGGGCAACATGTGTTCGTAAGTATGGGCATATGTATAACTTACAATGTTGTTTTGCTGCTGTTATTTTGTTAACAAGCATCACTTTTGTTAACACACACACAGAGAGAGAGAGAGAGAGAGAGAGAGAGAGAGAGAGAGAGAGAGAGAGAGAGACTTTCTGCCATTAGGATGTGTGAGAACAGGAGAAAGTGTTACTCAGAAAGCTCAGCAATCATAGGGGCTGTGGGACATTGCCTCTGAGAAAACTGTGGCAACACTTGAATGTGGAAGTTGTGGGATTGCCCAATTTCTTGAATATTTAAGTCTTCTCTCCAGTATCTGTTGGAAAGATAGCCCGCTTGTTTGTCCCAGCTGCCTAGCTAGTTTGGCCCCAAAATAACCACACAGAAATTGTAATCATTAAATTACTGCTTGGCCCATTATCTCTTAACTTCTTATTGGCTAACTCTTATATATTAGTTTAACCCATTTCTATTAATCTGTATATCACCAGGAAGTCGTGGCCTACCAGGAAATTCTCAGCACATCTATCTCTGGCGGTGGTTCCACAGCAACTCCTGACTCTGCTTTCTTCCTCCCAGAATTTAGTTCTGTCTTCTCCACCTACCTAAGTTCTGCCTTATCAGGCCAAGGCAGTTTCTTTATTCATTAACCAATACAAGCAGCACACAGAGGGGACTCCCACATCAAGTGTCCTCCATTTTCTTAGCCAGTGTCATTTAGTGATCAAACAACCATAAGTTTGTTGACAAAGGAGCTATACTGCCCCTCTCTATAAAGATAAAACAAAGAAAATCAAAGAAAATGAAAGTAAAAGAAATGCGTGAGTGGAGACAAAATTATAAAAGAGTAACAATCACAGGGCAATGTGATAAAGCATGACAAAGAGCATAGCATCCCAAAACCTTCTCTGCTATAACAACTATACTAGAACAAAACAGTTCAATTGATTACTTAGTAGCAGTGTAGTCCTAAATGTCCTTCTAAGAGTCTAATGACTGGATTGTCTGGTTAATTGCATTTGCTTTGGAAGTTCTTTATTCCACCTCTGGATATGAGGCAAGTTGCTTCAGAAATGGCAACCTGGGTTAGGATAGAGCTTGCTGGAACCAGAGTGAGCAAATACCATGGTTTTCCACATACTGTAGTTCTGCATTCTTACTGTGGATCAATATTCCAGTGTTTGGAAATGAATGATAGATACTAGAGTTTCACTATGAAATATTAGCCAAAGTAGAAATTGGAATAATTATCTTGAAAGGGCTTTTCTGTTTTGGGACATTGTTTGTTCATCTGTCATTTAAAATAATGTGTGCAGGGGTACTTAGAAAGTTCCCAAGTTCAAAAAACAGCTGGGGAGATCATAAGCCCTCTGACAGCACATTCTTAGTGTTCATGTCCCATGGCATTCTCAAAGGAATTTGTAGGGTTGGTCATGATGGGGAAAAGCTCCTCTGCTTTGCCACTCCCTTTCCAGCTTAAAAGCTCTGAAAGTGTAAACAAAAGCAAGTCTTCTTCCCTTCTATTGTTCTTGTTAGATATTTTGTCACAATGATGAGGAACCTAATACTTCCAGGAATATGGTACCGCCCAAGTTGAATGCCTGCTGTGACTTATTGTCTGTGTCATTTAGAACTTTTGCAACAAGATAGGGGAAAAAATTTAGAAGAACTTGGTGGTGTTTGTAGAGAACTCCTCGAATTCCTTGACTAGAGTCTGGGAAATAATTATGATGGGCACTCAGAAGACAAGAACAAGAGTTAACCAACAAAGTTTATGTAATGAAGTTTTGGTTAGGAAGATTTTATTTTAAATAGAACAAGAACTTATGTTCCATTTTCAAAGAGCATTTATCTACATTTTGTATATGTATCCTAATATTTTGAGACACAACCTAAAAGTAATGGGTCAATTCATTTGACATAGGGAATTTTAAGAAAGTCAGCATTCAGAACATCATTAGTAGGAGCTAGGTTTTGTCAGATTATAGTGAAGTTTCAGAGCAAAAATTAATATAGACCAGAAATATTTGAAAAATATGCTGTTTAGAAAGAAAAAGCAAAAATTTAAGTTTAGCAACAAGGAGATTATTCTTGTTAAAGAGATTTGCACAATTAAAAAGAATTGAAGTGCAAGGGACATTAATGAAATTTATTGAAATGGCTGAAAATAACCCACAGCAGGATGTAAGGTGCAATTCTTTGAGCTCAGTTAAAAGATTTTTGTTTGAAGGAAGACACTTCCAGGAACCTTAGTGGCATAAAGGAAGCCTAAAGAAGTTTGCTTCTGAATTCAGCCATGTACATATTCAGAAACCGCTACAATCATGGTCATATTGGGTCTACTGCCCAAGCAAGTTTCAGGCTTGTTGGCTGCCATCCAAGTGTACTTGGTGGTGTAAGATGATCATAAAGGCTTCTTCACTGTCATAGCTTCATCTATCAGTTGTTTGTTGTTGTACTTTTCTGTTTGTTTTTCAAGACAGGGTTTCTTTGTTTAAACTTGGCTGTCCTAGATTTAGCTCTGTAGACCTCTTGTAGGGCCTCCTAAGTGCTGAGATTAAAGGTGTGCACCACCATGGCCTGACTCATGCATCTTCTTAGGGACACATCAGTTTTTCAGAGTCACTACACACTGCATGGTCTTACAAACCTCCTTTGAAATGAAGAGGCCAATGTTTCATTCTGTGTGTCATTTACTGATCAAACAACAGTAAGTGTGTTGACAAAGGAGCTATACTGCCCCTCTCTATAAAGATAAAACAAGTGTCAGTGATGTCAAAGCCTGAAACATTACTAAACATGAAGGGTAGAATTAATTTTTTTCCTCCACTGGCTTTTCAACTTGCTTTTAGCAATATCACTCCTTAATGTACAATATATTTTTAAGCAGTAAACATATGACAATAAGTATCCAGAGGTAGACAACAATAATCCCTAACCTTCATCTTTAGTAAACTTTTCTATAGTTAAACTGCCTAAGATGGCTAATGTCTCTATTTGGACCATAAGCAAAGCATTCACCATGACTCATGAAACTCTAAAACATCATTAAAAAACACAATTCTGGAGAGTATTTTCATTTGTTTATTCAGTAACAGTTTTATGAGTAATGAATATGAAACATTTTCCTCTTTATGATATAGATTAGAATGTACAGGGTGACAGAGTTTACTGAATCTAAAGCTTCTTCATAATATTCATAGCTTTTGTTTTTTTATTGATTCTTTTGTACATCCATGACCTTAGAGTCTAGTCTTTTAGGGATCTAATATTCCAAATTCTGACTTAAATATAAAAGATCATTTTAAATCTTACATCTCTTTCCTTCTTTATGTCACATTCACCTGAAATTTGAGAAAGATTGAATTTTAGTCCTAAAGTTACTTACTTCCTTGTTGCCAAATTTTTAATATGTAATGTTAAATCTTAAGAATCCTTGTGGATTTGATTAAGATTGGGGATTAGTTGAGCATAATGTTAGTACACTGTACTGACTGAGTTATGTGAGGAAACCAACAGTCACCCCCATTCCTTCCAGGAGGAAAACTCTACAGCTAGAAGGTGAGATAATGCAGAAAATACCTCAAAGAGATCATTGGTGCACAAAGGACCTCTCGCTGGCACTGGAGTGAACATCTGTATAAGAAACACAGGCAGTGGAGGCAGAACAGTCAGAATGTTCCAGTCTGAAAAAAAAGAAAAATTTTCTTCCCATTCCAACAATAGAGTCACTGGTATGTTTTTTCCCACAGCTAGCATTTAACTCTTTTATCTCAAAGTCCCCATTATGGTTTCAAGAGAACAGAAGATGAGAGCTTACTGAAACTTGGTACTCACGAATTGCTTCCTGAAATATGCGTTGGTCAGCAATAGAGTGAGGCACCATCTTATTGTATTTCCAGAAAGGAACATTTTACCCTGGCTATCTGGGGACACAAAGCATATCTTTCTGAATCTGCAATACCAAAACAAGATAAGACCTTTATAATATGAGTGTAATATTTGTGTTAGTTACTTTCTGTTGCTATGGGAATGTGATAGAAGCAACTTTTTTTAATTTATTTATTTATTAAGGATTTTTGCCTCCTCCCCGTCACCGCCTCAGAAGCAACTTAAACAAGACTTTATTTTTGAGTTCACAGGTAAAGCCCATATGTATATAGAATAAGACAGATTGAGAGATATTCATGTAACAGTTGTGGATAAGTAGAAGGTGATTTTGCTTTTTGACCTTTGAAAAGATCCCAGTCTTCAAAGTTTACCCAGGGAACATCCAATGATTCAAAATAGCACCAAGGTAGAGGCTATATCCTGAGCCTTCAGGATATTTTGCCAATGTAGAGGAAGTTACATGGTCTCAGCCTCAGACTCTGTCCTGTATATGTAGACTGAGCCTGCTCACTAGGTTCCCATTTCTGATTATAACTCATCTCCAGTTCTGGGATGGCCCTAGCTCATTGTTGTGGTTCATTTACAAGGTGTGCCTTTCTCCATACTGAGTTCTTTGAATGTCCCCAGGGAATGATGTAAAATATCCTTTCTGAGTTTGAGAAGTCTGAGTTTCTTAGGGAGGAAGACAAACATATGTTCTTTATCTATGTAGCACTCCATAACACTCCATATCCATATTACATGTACTTCATAATATATTGTGTTGGCAACATTTTCAGAGGTAAATTTAATATGTAAATAAGACTAATTGTCCAGTAAATAATTATAATAATTGATGTAATTGTAATTATTCTTGAAAATGCATTTTAATGAAATTCAATACAGGAAATGTTTGTTGGTCAACTGAGTTATATTGTATATGTGTATTGGTGTCTTTATACAGTGCCCATAGTGCCCATGGTGCCCATATGGAGGAACTTACTGAAGTCTACCTCCAAAGAATGTGCACAATCCAGCTTATGGTCTTACAGCTGATCCTTTCTCATAATTCTTTGTTTTGTCTGAAGAGTAAAGCAGAAGTTTCTGTAGGACTTCTGTCACTTTTCAAAGATGTTTCTGAAAAATAAATTCTTATGAGACAAAAACAAAAAAATCTCTTTATCTACTGAAGCTAATTCATGTCATCAGTTGTTCTTTGTTTCTGCTAAATTTGTTATTTTTTCATTACTTAATTCTAGCCATGGTTAACCACCAATATCAATGAAAGTTGTGTGGCCTTATCTAAGGTTGAGTATCAATATCAATGAAATTCTCACTCTAGCAAAGGTTGCTCATCAATCTCATTAAAGACTGTGTGGCAATGACATATAATTGATATAACTGGTAGATTTTCCCCATTTCTCTTTGCTCCTTGTTCAGATTTCCCTTACAATCCTGAACACATACCTACTGTCCACTTAAATGATCTTACTTTGTATAAGCAGTGATAAAGATCAAATGAAGCCTTCAGTTAGAGTTCTCAGTAGTTTTTCAGCACTGTTGATACACACACACACGAGTATCCCAACTTGATAATTTAAAAATCCTTGCTTGATAGGAAAGCAATAGTATAGACCCAAAGTTTCCTCTTCCAAAAGTGAACCTTCCTCAAAATCTATGCTCATAAAAATACTAATGTTACCTTTCAGCTTCAAATGGGAAGGCGTGATCTAATGTGACTTTCTCCCTGGAAAACAAAGAAAAGCAGAGTCAGAAAAGCATGGTCACACATCAAGGTTATGAATTTGTCCCATCAGGAAAGCAGTCACCTTTCTGCTTAGGTTGTCTTCCATTCTTTATAGTGACTATTATCTCTAGACAGCTTAAGAGAATGTCTTATGTGCTATTTCATGTCAGTTCTTAAAATCTCTGACATAGATTATAGTAAGGGTTGGGTACCGGAAATGAAAACCAAAGCATTTACTTGTTTTCCAGTTTGGTAAATGTTGATGAGCTCTTTATAAAGCTGAAAAAAAATGTTTTCTTTCCTCTTGAATTTGCTCATCATGAGTCATGGGGGGTGGCAAATCTCACTGTAGCTAAACACCAAACTCAACATGTGAACACTTTTAATGATTTTACTCCACAGAGGAAATTCCTGATGCTGATGATTAGTTTGCACCTGTCTGGGAGATAACAGAGAGTAAATCTGAGGACTGTTTTCAAACATGAGACGATTTCTTTGTAAGGTCACAGTTTGAGGGTGGTTTGACATAATTTCAAGGGTCAACTAATATTTTTGATATGAAGACAGGGCAATATTAGGAAGTACAGCTGTTGAAAGGCCTCCTATCTTTGCTGGGGAAAAATGTTCTTTATATAAAAAGGAATTACTGTTAGCTTCCTTAGCCTCCATTATTCCCCAGGGAAAGGTGAGTGTGCTATTTGCTCATTCTGCAACCCCACAACGTAGGACAATGAGACACAATAGCTTGTCAAGTCAAAGCAGGAACTCAGTTTATTACTGCGAGCATCAATTTATGTAGGACAAGTGATATCCTGTGATGTGGCCAATGAAAGACAGCCAAGCCCTCCCTCTGGCTGGAAGGGCATCTACCTAGATTTTGCTATCTCATCCCCACTGGGTAGCTTTGAGACTCTCTCAACTTGAGCCAGGCTTTTCTCTGTCTTACAGGCCTCGAGGCACAAGCCCTGAGATAATTTTGGCCCAACAAATTACCAATAGTATATAAAGGCAATCCTTAAAGAAATAAAAATTTTAAAAAATCTTGTCCAATCTTAACTCAGTGCCAGTGCATGACAACAACAGAACAAGCAATGGATTTTGCTTGTACGTATAGTTACTTTATTACTGCTTTCATTTATAGATACATAGAATCATAAGATTGTGTAAAGGATAGAAAATTTAGAGAGTAAGGATCATAGTGGACATTGCAGAGATCACAAATTAATATCATGAACATATATTACTAAAAAAATAATCAAATCACATGACAAACTTATATTCAATCCACATAGCTTCAATGAGATTATATAAGGTTCTAAGGTATTCTTATGTTCAATAAACCTACTAATATAGATGTGAAACCATAGGTTCTGACCATGTCTGTTGGAAAGCAGTCAGAATTGAGCACTGTTTGTCATGTAGGACTGAAAGGACAGACTTAAGGAAGAGCAGGTTCCTGATTACTACCTTGTTTGATTCAATCCCTGAAGCTTGGAAGCTTTCAATTAACCTTTTTCAAAGTACATGTAATGTAAATCAAACACAAGAATTAAGAGAGAAGAGTTTTAAATGATTGCCTTCACATCTGAAATCACAGCTTCCTTAATCAGGAAGGATTTCTTGCATAAATATTTTGGAGATACCATTTGTAACTAGAATTATATCTGGGAATTCTTTGACAAGCCTAAAAGGCTTCATTTAACAGTCTTTCTGCATGCTCAACAAGAATATCTCCCTACTACCTATTTACCAACTTTATAAGTTACGTTTCTCATTTCTGTTACACATATCCAAAAAACAGTGACATAAGGAAGAAAAGTTTACCTTGAGTCATGGTTTAAGAAGAAATACCGATGGTCTAATAAGATGGCGTATCCCACCGTATCTGAAGCCATCAGTTCAATCTCTAGAACATGCATGATGGAAGGAGAGAATTTTCTCCCTTCTTGTCCCCTGTCATCCACATGTAAACACTGGTACTCATGCTCTCAAACAAGCATACACACACACACACACACACACACACACACACACACACAGAGAGAGAGAGAGAGAGAGAGAGACAGAGAGACAGAGAGACAGAGAGACAAAGAGACAGAGAGACAGAGAGACAGAAAGAAGTCAACAAACATGAAGTAAAATAAAACAAAATGTAAAGATAAGTTCAAGTCTGCCATGGTAGGAAGAAAGTTGGGAGCTCGAGGCAGTCATTGGCGCTGTATCTCAGTCAGCAAATAGAGAGAGTGACCACTGGAATTCAACTCACTTTACCCTTACCCTTTTTATTTACTGTAGGTAACCAGAGAAATTTGCTGCCATACAAATCATGAAAGGGCATGTCTTTCTTCCTCAAATGAACTGCTTTAGAAACTTCCTCAAAGACACGCAAGGGCAAGTGTGACTCCAATTCCAGTCAAGTTAAAAAATCATCTGCACATTCAGCTTCTTTGAGGAATACACGAATTCCTGTTTTAAGCTTCCCGTGCACTGCCTGCATCAGAATGCTCTGCTTCCTCTCTCCCCAACCTCTCACATTTAAGTCAGATGCCCCATCTCTATAACTGCAGGCACAGACATTGAAATTTAGAGTTCTTCTAATCATTCATAAGAGCTGTCTTTAGAGAATGTCATGAAATGTTGAAGTTTAGTGTCCTCCTCAGTAATCCCCACACTAGCTTATTAATTATCATTTCAAGTACTTCATCTCCTGTCATAACTTTGCAATTTTATTGCTTTTTGTGATTTTTTTTTCTTTTCACAACTATCTGTGGTTTGGGAATGAAGGAGTATTTTCTTTAAACTGTATCTTCTGGGTCAGGGTTGAAATTGGTTCATTTCACTGACCCCTGATACATTTAACTATAAGAACCAGAGATAGAGCAATTTAGCCCTATTTATGTGACTTGGTACTGGACTTTGAACACACTATGTTTGGGAAAAAAGCAAAGCTAGTTCATTTCTTTCTTTAGTAATAAACTTGCTAGACAATCACCCAATGAAGATACATATTTTCCTTTCTAATTCTCTTTCATGTTCCTCTCCATTGCCTAGTAATCCCTAAACCAAGAGTCCATGTTTGAAATACTTCTAATGCATTAGCCATCAGTTTTGAACCATTAGATATACATTCATTTTAACAGATGAATTTCACTTTAGGATGTCATTGATTTGAGATAATCACATTTTGAAATGGGGGTTCACCTATTCTAGGAAAGGAATTCTCACGGTCAAGCGGTATACACGAAGAGAACAGAAGAGGATGTTGAATCCTCTAAGATGACAGTTACAGGAGGTCGCAAGCCTCAAGATATAAATGCCTAGGACAATTTTCTGATACTTTACAAGAGCAGTAAGTGTTTCCCTGATTTTTTTCAGTTCATTTTTCAATTTTATTTATGAGTGATATTAATATTTTTTTGAGTTAATCTTGTATGCAGCCACTTCACTAAAGGTGGTAATCAACTGTAGGACTTTGGTGGGAGCCATGCAAGTTCTTTGTGGAGCAAGGCCTGAGACTAGCATGAATGGTTCTCCTTGTGGCAAGTCCATAGAAAGCCTGATGCATTTGGCAAAACCTGTGCACAGTTCACTGCAGAATTCTGGGCATAACCGCAGAAACATGTGTGTTGCCTGTTCTCCTTGCTTTCACCACACATTCAGTGTGTGAATGTGTCACAGTAGCTTATGGTGTTTAAGAGTACATATTTTTATAACTGTTCTGGAAAGAATGATTTTAATTACAAAGTCTTTGAGAAATGTTAATAAAGATATGCTATCAGGAGTTAATTGTAACAATCTAGAAACAGAGAATGAAGTAGAATAATAGAAACCTACAGATCTCTCATTTCTAATAACTGTGGCAATACCCCAAGAACTTAAAAGAGATGGACATAAAGACAAGGGATAAACAATGCCAACTATTAGGATTAAATTTTCAAGTTATGTTGTTTATAGGATAGATGGGAAAATCAATTATATCCCCAGAGAAGACGAAGTAGCACAGAATGTAGAATGGATTGATCCAGCTTTGGCTGGTGAGTTGATTGTGAGAACCCAGACCCTTCCAGATGAAAATATCTACCATTAGAGACAAAACTGTCTCTCACCCTACTTGATATTATAACATCAAATGCAACCAACTGGACACATTGTTCTATCTGTAGGTGAGCCTAGTTAGAAAATGTCCTTTGTAACTTGCAAGACTGCTTATGCTTCTAATAGTAGAAATATAAATCAAGAAGGTAATGGCTACTAGTGGGAAAGCTGGGGAATGGAAGGCGAAACAAACAAAGGAACTAACTGATAATGATTATAACCAGTTTTAGAAACTTAAGGAAGTAAAAACTGATTGTAAGACGAATTGCAAACCATAGAAACTGTATAAACAATGACAGTCCAGGGCCACAGGTGGTCACAGTTTCATCATTGGGCTGACATCACACATCTGTCCCAGGTCATCAAACCTGTCTGGAGCAAGGCTTTTAATAGAGGTTCCCTGGTAGAATTTTGGGGGTTGTTTATGTATGGTATCATATCATATGAAAATAATCATACTTTGATATCTTCTTTTCCATTTTCTATCCCTTTGATTAAGCAAGTGAAAGATTGGTCTAATAAAAAAAAATTTAAGTCTTTGAAAAAGATGTTAGAAGATGGAAACATCTCCCATGCTCATGGATTCATAGGATTAAAATAGTATAAATGGTCATGCTACCAAAAGACATCTACAAATTCAATGCAATTCCCATTAAAATCCCAACACAATTCTTTATAGACCTAGAAAGGACAATACTTAACTTGGTATGGAAGAAGAAAAAACCCAAGATAGCTAAAACAAACTTGTACAATAAAAGATCACCATCCCCAATTTTAATCTGTACTACAGAGCAAAAAAAGAAAGAAAGAAAGAAAGAAAGAAAGAAAGAAAGAAAGAAAGAAAGAAAGAAAGGAAAAAGCATGGTACTGGCATTAAAAACAGGCAAGTTGATCAATCATTGGGACCAAATCAAAACTCAGAAGTAAATCCACACACTATGGTCATCTGATTTTTGATAAAGAAGCCAGAAATACACAATAGAAAAAAGAAAGCATCTTCAGCAAATGGTGCTTGTGTAGCTGTATGTCAGCATGTAGAAGAATGCAAATAGATTATATATATATATATATATATATATATATATATATATATATATATATATATTCCTGCACAAAACTCAAGTCCAAGTGGATCAAAGACTTCAACATAATACCAGATGCCCTGAACCTAATAGAAGAGAAAATGGGGAATGGCCTTGAACTCATAGGCACAGGAGAACTCCCTGAACAGAACATGAGTAATGCAGACAATAAGAACAACAAGCTTCTGTAAAGCAAAACCATCAAAAGGATGAAATTCAGCCTACAGAAAGGGAAAATATTTCCAACTCCATATCTGAAAGAGGACTAATATCCAAAATATATAAGTAACTCAAGAAACTAGACCTTAATAAAAAAAATAATTCAATGTAAAAATGGAATAAAGATATAGAAAAAGTAATCTCAAACATTTGAGAAAGACTTAAAGAAAGGTCCAACATTCTTAGCCATCAGGAAAATGCAAATCAAAAACTCGGAGATTCCATCTTACTTCTATCAAAGTGGATTTTTTTTAAGATCAAAAACACTGATGATGCATTATGTTGGAAAGGATGTGGAGTCAGGTGCACACTCATCCACTGCTGGTGGGAGTGAAAACTTAAACAGCATGTTTGGAAATCACTATGGTGGTTTCTTAGAAAATTGGGAATTAATCTACCTCAAGACCCAGCTACACCACTCTTGGCCATATAACCAAAGGTTGCTCAATCATACCACCAAGACACTTGATCTACTATGTTTGTAGCAGCTTTATTCATAATAGCCAGAAACTGTAAATAACCTAGATGTCCCTCAACCAAAGAATGTATAAAGAAAGTGTGGTGCTTTACACAATTGGGAAATTACTCAGCTACTAAAAGCAATGACATCATGAAATTGGAAGGCAAATTGATGAACTAGAAAAATGTTATCCTGAATGAGGTAACCCAAAACCCAGAAAGGCAAGCATGAATGTACTTACTTGTAAGTACATATTAGCTGTTAAGTAAAAGATAATCATGCTACAATCCACAGACCCAGATAGGCTAAGTAATAAGAAGATCTCAGGGGAGGAGGCATGAATATCCCTAGAAAACAGATTTGGGAGCTAGTGTGGATAGGAACAAGAGGGGACAGACTGGTGTAGGGGGGGCAGGGATGGAAGGAGCAAGTACTGAGAGTGATGACTGGAACTGGGTGGGCATTTGGGGAGAGGTGATGTGGAAACTTAGTGTGGAGGAAACTCCCTGGAATCTATGAGCATGACCCTAGTGAAGTCTCATAGTAATGGGGGACAGAGTCAGAACTGGCCCTCTTCTATAACCAGTCAAGTCTTCCCTTTGTGAGCATGGAACATCAATCCAGTCACAAAAACTTTGACCTACAATATGTCCTGGCTGCAAATTGTGCTTGGGTAAAGGTGACTCAGAACTGTGGGAGTGCCTAACAAACAACTACTTGAGACCCACATCATGAGAGGGAACTGACACCTGACACTGCATGGATGGCCAGTGGCTGGGCAGACCAAAGACCAGGCTAGAACCAAATATGGCTCATGAAAAAGTCAATTTAAAAAGTCAATGAAATGTTTCCTAATGACATCTTGCTACATTCATAGCTCAGTGCCTAGACCAGTTATCATCAGAGAGGCATCATCCAGCAGCTGATGGGAGCAGATTCAGAAACTCAGAGACCCAAAGCCAACACTAGGCAAGCCACAGGAACCTGAAGAAGAGGGGGAGGAAGGATTTTAGGCACCAGAAAATAAGACAAAGAACATCAACTAAACAAGGTTTGTAGGGACTTGCAGAGACTGAAGAGACAATCACAGACCCTGCATAGGTCTGAGCTAGGTCTTCTGTATTTACCTTATGGTTGCTATAGCTTGGAATTTTTGTGGGACTCCTAAACTACTAAAAGTGAGAATGGCAGTTATGTCTGACACTGTGCTTGGGACCCTTTTCCTCCTACTGGGTCACCTTGTCCAGCCTTGATATGGTTTGTGCCCAGTCTTGTTGTAATTTGTATGTCATATTTGGTTTAATTCCCTGAGAGATCTGCTCTTTTCTTGATGGGGAAGGATTGGAGGTCGAGTGGATCTGGCAGTGGAGAGAGAAGATCAGGGGGACTGGGAGGAGTGGAAGGAAAGGAAAGTGAAATCAGTTTGTAACATATGTAAAGAATAAAAATATAAAAAAGAATAATATTGGTTTAAAAAAGGAGTGGCAATTGCTCTTAACCAATGAGCCATTGTTCTAGCTCCAAAATTCACTATGTTTTATTTTCTAGATCTATTGCTCCTCCTCCCTAGATCAGTGCTTCTGTAATGGATGAGGTATGTCCTACTTCCAACTTGCTACAGCCCAATGCTTCTGAAGGTCTCTTTCATAAGTGGACATCAAATAAATAATAGCTGAATGCATGATTGAAAGAAAAATTCAGTAGAAGTGGTAATCTATCTATTTGAAACAAAAGTACTTATTGTACATCTGTCTAATTTAAGAAACTTTTTGTGCATGGTGATAGATATGGATCTATTTTCATTCTTCTAGAGGTTGACATCCAGTTGTGCCAGCCCCATTTGTTGAAGATGCTTTCTTTCTTCCATTGTATACTTTTAGCTTCTTTATCAGAAATCAGGTGTTCATAAGATTGAGGGTTAAAAATCTGGGTCTTCTATTTGATTCCATTGGTCTACTTCTCTGTTTTTATGCCAATACCAAGCTTTTTTCAATACTGTAGCTCTGTAATAGAGTTTGAATTCAGGGATGGTAAAGCTTCCAGAAGTTCCTTTATTGTATAAGATTGTTTTGGCTATCCTGAGTTTTTTGTTTTTCCATATAAAGTTGATTATTGTCCTCTCAAGATCTGTGAAGAATTTTGGTGGGACTTTGATGGGGATTGCATTAGCCCCATGTTGGGTGCAATACGTAACGGCATAAATGAATGCAGACAGATTGTAAAAATACATACAGCTTTAATGGGGAAATAGACTTGCAGAACCACCATTCCCGCGGAGACCAGGAAAGCAGAAGCAAACACTGGGAGCAGGCTCGCCAGATTTATAGGTAAACATTAGCCTGAGGTGAACATGCCCCCTAAGGGGCGGGACTTATCCCTCCATCTCCCCCTTTTTGTCTAAATAAGACAGAACTAAACCAAATACAACTATATACAATAATAACAAATAATAAATATAACAAACAATATTGAGAACAAAAGTTTTGCTAAACATTCTATCTCAAGGAGTCTAAATAATGTAGAGAGTAACTACAATTATATAGTCTTCAACTCCATCAAAGATCTGAGAAGGGAATAAATATTACTTAACAAACGAGATATATCCAAAATGTGCAACAATTGACAGAGACAACTGACTACCTGGGTAATCACCCAAAGTCTCGTTTGCAATGTTGAGTCAACCAACTTTGGCTAAGGCCTAACATAACTGACATACCATTATTAAAGGCAAGGAACTTTTCAAAACTATCTTACCCTGTCTTGGCATGATATGACAGTCCTGTTTATCCATTGATGCACACTCTATCTCTGTCAGTGGTTGAGGTATGGGCATTTCTTTGCCCAAAGGCCATTCTGTTGTAGGAGTTGTCGGCTGTGTTCCGCCACCCAGCTCCCGCCATCGGCTACCTTTACCCGAAATAACAACACACAAACTGTATTCTTTTAAACGCTGCTTGGCCCATTAACTCTAGCCCTTACTGGCTATTCTGATATCCCAATCAATCCATCTCTAATAAACTGCGCAGCACTGGTCTTACCAGGAAAGATTCAGCGTGTCTGACCTGGCAGCTTGCTTCATGGCATCTGCCTGGGAGAGGGTAGCATAGCCTCTGAGCTCACTTCCTCTTCCTCCCAGCATTCTGTTCTGTTTACTGCTCCCACCTATGTTTAACCTATGTTTTAACCTATGTTTAACAAGCAGTTTCTTTATTTTTTTAACCAATGACCTTCCTCCATCATTTCCCCTTTTTCTGTTTAAACAAAAAAAAAAGGAAGACTTTAACTTTAACATAGCAAAATTACATATAACAAAACGGTTATCAAGTAAAAATTACAATATTTACATCTATTTTATCTTTATCATAACTAAGGCAAACTATAATTGCCTTTGGTAGAATTGCCATTTTTACTATGTTGATCCTCCCAATCCAAGAGCAAGGGAGATCCATATTCTGGTATCCTCTTCAATTTCTTTTTTCAAAGACTTAAAGTTCTTGTCAAATAGATCTTTCACTTCCTTGGTTAGAGTTACCCCAAGATATTTTATGGTATTTGTGGCTATCGTGAAAGGTGATGCTTCTCTGATTTCCCTCTCTGCTTCCTTATCCTTTGTGTATAGGAGGGCAACTGATTTTTTAGAGTTGATCTTGTATCCTGCCACATTACTAATAGTGTTTATAGAACCTTCATCTGGCGATGGATGGAGATAGAGACAGAGACCCACATTGGAGCACTGGACTGAGCACCCAAGGTTCAAATGAGGAGCAGAAGGAGGGAGAACATGACCAAGAAAGTCAGGACCGCAAGGGGTGAACCCACCCACCGAGACAGTGGGAGTGATCTATTGGGAGCTCACCAAGGTCAGCTGGATTGGGACTGAAAAAGCATGGGATAAAACCGGACTCTCTGAACATGGTGGACAATGAGGGCTGATGAGAAGCCAAGGACAATGGCGCTGGGTTTTGATCCACCGCATGAACTGGTTTTGGGGGAGCCTAGCCTGTCTGGATGCTCACCTTCTTAGACCTGGATGAAGTGGGGAGGACCTTGGACTTCCCACAGGGCAGGGAACCCTCACTGCTCTTAAGAATGGAGAGGGAGAGGGAAAGGAGTGGGCAGAGGGGGAGAAGAGTGGGGGGAGGGGGACGGAGGTGGGAGGCAGGGAGGAGATGGAAATTTTTTCAATAAAAAGAGAAACTTTTTTGTTGCCTGCAGATTCTAGAATGAAAAAAATCAAACAAACAGAGGTTCCTAGTCACATATACCCTCTATAAAATTGCTCTTCATCAATAAATTATTAACTTATACATTGAAGATAGAAGCATCTTTAAAATGCTATGTATTATAAATAAACAAATCAAAATATATTTTTACATATATATAAGAGATATATGTTTATTACATATGGCAACCATTAGAAGGACACTTCCATAAAGAAAATGGCTCTTTGCCAAAAAGTGACTCAAGAATTTAAGGTATTCCATTTTCTGCTTTAGCAGATAAGCACATCGTTGCCTAAAGCAAAATTTTATTCTCAAGCATTTGGTGAAAACTGATGTAGCATTTTGTATGTATCAGCCCAGAAACAGTAGGCTGATCCTTTATCTTGCCTATCTCCTATTACATGTAGAATCTTATTTTCTTCCTTTTCACAAATGGAATCTACTTAACAAGCTGTGTTCACATGTCACATGCCATCAAAAACAAACATGATTCTCTAATGTAGTCTATCAATTCTAAAAACATTCCTAGTTTTATTTCATGTAAGGAATATTTAAGGAGATAAACATATTATTACTTATTCATGCTTATCATTTATAATTAAAATAAAGCTACTATAATCTGGAAATTAAATAAATATAGAGCCTAACTTCATTGAAGAGATTCTTACATATTTAATATTAGAGGATGCTGTCATATACACAAAAATGCTAAATAGAAAAGATCGAGGTAAGAGTAAAGTCATGTCATGGCATACAGAGTATGGTTATGTAGAAATTTAGATAATTAAATGCAACATGAGGGCCAGCTTGTTGGGGTTTATGTCCTGCCCAGTTTTCTACAGCCAGCAAGCCCCAAAGAAAATCACACAGAGATCTCAATAAGTTATAAAACTGAGTGGCCCATTAGCTCAGTCTTTTTATTAGCTCTTGTAGCTTATATTAACCCATTGTTCTCATCTATGTCAGCCACATAGCTCAGTACCTTTTTCAGCAAGGCTGCTCACATCTTGCTTCTCGATGGTCTGGGCAGGAATGCAGAGAGAGCTTCCTGCTTCCCAGAATACTCCTGTTCTCATCACCGCACTTCTACTTCCTGTCTGGTTGACCCACCTATACTTTCTGCCTGGCCAATTAGTGTTTATTTAAAACATGATTGACAAAATACAGACAATTCTCCTGCACCAATAAAATAATTTTGGTGAAGAAAAATTTCATTGTAAGAAATTACACATACCAGGAGTTGAGTTTCAATATAATTACATGTTCTTGTGCAACAGGATTATATTACATCAAGAAACAACCTGTTTTTCAAATTGTACAGCTTAAGTACATTAGGAATAATCAACATGTTATTACACTCCCTGAAGTTGGATCCAGGTTGATGATTCAATCTGCTCCAGGTTTTTGTTTTCATCCTTATCCCTTCATGTGTTTCGCCTCCTTGTACAACATCTGCAGGGTCACCCCCAGTCTTAGTGGGCAGATATATAAAAAAGAATTCAAAGTCAATCTTCAATCATAAAATCTGGGGATTTATTTCAGCTTCAAAATACCTAAAATTGGAGACACAGACATTTGTGAATGTTGAGAGTTGGAAACTTCAAGGTTTAGATTATCATTTAGTTGATTAAGAAAGATGATGTAGAACCATGATTCAGTGGTTAAAGACACAGATGCCATGACATTATAGGAATTGAAAGGTCTTAAATTTGAAGAGCTTCAATATGTAGGTAAAGTTGAGACAGTAGAATCACATTAAAGAGAAGTTGTGGCTGATGTGAGCTTCCTCATTTTGAGACTTGAGTAGCAGTTTGCGGTAGGAAAGATCTTTTTCATACTCCAACATTTTCAATTTGTTAATTTCCCTTTGGTACATGGTGTAGTGTCTTTCAAACAAATTATTTCCTCAAAAAAATGTATTTTATTTTCAAGAACAAGAATAATTTAAGGGTGTGGGGAAACAAAGAATAATTTACAAAACTATCAGTGTATAGACTAATGATTGAAATATCACTTCCAACAAGATATTTCTACCATTTCAAAGGCAATTAAATATGTTATTACTAGATATTCTGGAAACTTAGATTAGAAGGAGCATTTTGTGATAAACTGTATACTAATGAGATACTTTCTTCCCGAGATCTCATAGTATCAGTTAAAAAAAAAGTAAACTTTGTATAAGAATAATTTTTACAATGGAAAGGATATTACTTTCTAGGGGTTATTTCTTCATGAATGTCCATGTGATTAACTGGCCATGTAGCTATCCATCAAGGAGGACCATCCTACTCTGACTCAGTAGATGATCAAGTATAAAGAAAATGGGTCTTTGTTTAACTGAATGTAGAAAGATTCCTAAATGATTGATACAAATTATCAGAAGATAGTCTTAGCTATCTCTTATTTTGGCAGTACTCCAACTGCTGCCATAATCAAATGTTTTCACAATACACAGAAAGGAAATTGAAATGTGAGTCTAAACATAAATGACTAGTCAGATTCAAGGTAGGTTGTCTGTGTTGTCAAAACTCTGTGGTCAGAACCTCTCAAATGTGTACATTGAATTATTTTTATGTTTTAAAGAAACAGCACTATTCTTAACAAAGGCTATTGCTATTTTGACCTGTACCAGTCATAAAGGCTTTTTTTCTCTATGTTTTTATCAGCAATATTTTTTGACATTCTGTTAATAGTTATTCTAACTGGTGCCTTACAGCTTTGTGGTTTTGATTTGCATTTCTTTGACAGTTAATAGAGTTAAGTTTTTTTCAGAAACATGTTGGCTGCTTTCTCTTGGAAAATATTCATAACATTTGCACATATTTAATTATAGTTTTATAACTGTTGAGAATTTTGCATTGTTTTATTAATTTATTTTGTTTCTCATTGCAACTATTATGTTTTATTCAAGTAGGTTGTCTCTATTTGCTCTATGGAATAAAACAGCTTTTAATAGGTTTTGTGTCAGGCTTTTCTTTTGCAGTAGATTTCTTCTCTGCTGTTCTCTTCTCAGTTGCTGGTTTATGGTAGCTAAGTCCCTCACCCTCTCTCCCAAGGCTCTTTCAGCTTCTTGTCACCAACAGATTTCTTTCCTTTCTTGTTATCTGCCTTCTGGGCCAGCCCCTTTTCTCTTTTGGCTGTCAGATGACTGCAGCCATTTGCACTTCCTTCCCTGGAGTTTGTGGTTTCTGGCCTGGCAAAGAGTGGCATACCCAGGCATTGTCTACATAAGGCACAACATCAGCATGAATCTCAGGTTTATCACTGAATTCTTCTTCAAGATTCTATGATGAATCTTCTTGGTTGGTGCTTGGAGGGCTCTTTGGATGTCTGGGCCTTTCAAGAATCTGTGAGGGTCTGTGTTCATCGTCTTGGGCATGGGAAGGTTAGACTTACTTTTGAGGGAAGCATCCTTATGCCAAGGGCTATGCCACTCATCTAACTTCCTGAAAGCGCTTTGATTCAAAATGCAGAAATGCCCCACAGTCCCACCAGGAGCAAATTGCAAAATATTCAATTTTCTTACACTTAGCAGATAAATCCCTGGGGTGTTTCTGAAGTTCCTGAAGCAGATATGTGGTCAGTTCCTCATTCTGCCTTGCTGGCTCTTTTACCCAGGGACATAGACAAAAAAAAAAAAAAAAAACAAAACAAAACAAAAAAAACCTGTTAGTTCAGCAGCCTCCTCCATCTTCTTGTAACTGCAAACCTGCCAGTTCAGCAACTTTCTCAACAGAATGACCTTTAGATATCACCAAAGCTAGCCAAGGCAGAACAGAGGGTGTGTCTCTTTTGGGTTGTGGTTACTCTGTGGGGGCGACGGCTCCAGGTTTTGGCTGGTACAAACATGCAGACTTCCCACACTTATTTACAAAGGTACGCTGGTCAAAATGGTGAGTCCCACCACTTTAAACTCAGAATTGAAGCCAGAGCTTGGCCAGAACCAGAAGACTCAGCAGTGGTCTGATAACCAGACTTAAAAGGGCTGTGTGTAGTCTCCACCCCACTCCACTCCAACCCACTCCACCTCATCCCACCTAGCGACTGTAAGCTACTGTGAACGAAGTTCACACTAAATGGTCAAATGGTAACTTCTAACGCAGCTGACAACGGGGCTCTTTCTCAGGTAGTTCCCCCTTTTCAGAGTACACCAACATAAAGGGCATGGCCCAGAAAGGAGGTATCATTATAGTTTTTGCATTTTAGAGACAGGGCATTACTTTGTAACTCTGTCTGTCCCGAAGTGCCAAATGTGTATCCTATCCTGCCTCCACCTCCAATGTTTTCGAATTGCAAGCATATACTTCCACACTCAGCTGCGGTTACTAAAATTGTAATGTTTCTCTCTCTCTCTCTCTCTCTCTCTCTCTCTCTCTCTCTCTCTCTCTCTCTCTCTCTGTGTGTGTGTGTGTGTGTCTGTGTCTGTCTCTCTCTCTGTCTCTCTCTCTCTCTGTCTCTGTGTGTGTATAGCTTATTCAAACTCTTATGACTTAAGGAAACACATTTGTTCAGGAAGTTGGACTGGGAAATAGACACCAAAACAGAATGAGAGTACTATTCTGTGGCATAATGAGGTGATTATATACTACAATAAATTTATATTTTATGAGTAATTATAAGCAATGACCTCTAATATTTCAACTTTAGTAATTAATGATAAGGAGATAGAAACCTTTATGTCAGTTTATCAGAACATATGAGATAATAAATTGTATTAACATAAAAAGTATGTTAATAGAACAGTTTTTTAAAGTTTAAGAAATGACAAAAGTTAAAATTTCTTCTTTGACACTATACTCATAACAAATTATGATGCTTTGTTCAGTAAATTCGTACACTCAAAATATACATTGATTCTAGTAAATAATTTGTTTATCAATCTCTGATATTACATTCAGAAAACATATATATTATACTTTTATTACTAGCAAACTTACTAGTTATAGTCCAAAATTAGTATAAAAATTATTAAGTGACCTAATATTGGCATTAATTTTATGTCATCAGTCCACTGGCTGTAGGTCATCAGCCCCACAGAAATAGCATTGTTGCTCAGGAAAGACGTGTTAGACACTCCAGTAAGCTACTGTTGCTTCAGGAAATGGCGTAAAGGAACTTGTAATAAAACTCTACTCCTTCATTTATAAAGGAAGCAACAAACATGTCTTAATGTAATAGAAGCAATTTTGTTACCCTTGCAAGTTACATATATTTCTTGCTGCACTTCAATAATTCATAAAACAAATGAGAGCTTGTAAGTGGTGTTTTCTTAGAAGCATCATCATCATCTATAAAGAGCTAGGCAAATGGGGAGGCAAGGCTTTGGTAATTGAAGTGTTTGCTTGAGGTACAGGCTCTATTTTAGTCAAACCCAAATTAAGTAACTGGAAATTTTCAAGATATGAGTTCAGTTTCTATCCTTTGTGCCTGGCCCAGGAGATTCTCTTGTGTTTATGTATATCTCAGGTTGACAAAAGCAACATAAGGGAGCCAGTTCTGGTTCACAGTTTATCATAGCAGAGAAGGCAAAGCAAACCAATGAGCAAACCATATCTACAATCAGAAGGCAGAGAACAATGAATGCATGCATGCTGGCGCTCAGTTCCTTTCTACACTTGCTTTGTTCAGGAAGGGAATGGGCCCATACACAATTAAATAGATCTTTGCCTTTCAGCTAACATAATCAAGACAATCCCTCATATCATGCTCAGAGGGCATCTTTGAGTTGATTCCAGATTTTGTCAAATTGGCAATAGTTATCTTAATGCCTGATCACATTTTAAATGGTATTAGTGAAAAGAAACATTTAGAACTGTCTTTTTAATGTGGCGTACACAGACAAACACTATAGTCATCTTATTACAGTGTCAATCACATGGAGCAGGGACAGGTGAAGCCCAAGAATCCCCCCTTTTAATAAGCTCCTGTTAATTCCAGTGTGGTGTGAACAAAGTAACCACCAGAGACCAGTGAATGTCAAACTTTCTGGGGTGCTATTTTAGAAGAATGGTGTTTGGAATTTTCTGTAGCTTTAGGGACAAGCCAAAGATCATCATCCTCCCTGGACTCTTCTCATGTGGTTGTTGTCTTATTTTAGTGCAGGGGTCACAGCAAATTTATTTGCCAGTTTCCTGTTGTTATGAGTGTATTTTTTTTTTTAGATATATAATAGCACTTGCAGCTTGGTGAAAGTCGGTGTTCCCAGTGATTTCTGGGACCTTGGATTCTTATAGCATCTATCTTGCTGTCAGGTGACTGAACAACTTGGAAATGCACAGGTGATCCTGTGACTGACTAGTAGCATGTTATACCTGTTTTCAAAGACCTGGCTGTGGATGAGAGGGTAGTAGAAGAGTGAAAAAGAGTTGCATAGAAAGAAAAATATGCCAATGATACAACCGTCATTTAATTATCCAATGAATAGTGAACATCATAGACAATCTGCTTTATGAATGTATATAGATGAATAAAGAACTTACCTGACTATATGGACGCACTTCCTTATAGGCACTCAAATATGTCACTTATAAAAAAGATCACTTAGTTTGTTTGGGCATTCTGTGTTTCAGTCCCAAGGAAGTAGTTTCCTACACATTTAATGGTTAGATCTCATTGATCTTCATGTGCAAATAAACCATATAAAAGAAGAGTTGGAAGATCATGTGATACTTAGAGGTAAATGATACTTAGTCTGCTAAAATAAAAGTCTTAGCGTTGCTGAGTATGGGTGGTACAAGCCTTTAATTCCAGCAGTCATTAGGCAGACATTGGTGGATATCTGTGTGTGCAAGACCAGTCGGATCCATACCACAAGTTCCAGGAAAGCAGGACCTTTATGAAACAGAAAGAAAAGAAAAGAAAGTGGGAGCCTAGGCAGTTTGGATGCTCACCTTGCTAGACCTGGATGGAGGTGGGTGGTCCTTGGACTTCCCACAGGGCAGGGAACCCTGATTGCTCTTTGGGCTGACGAGGGAGGGGGACTTGATTGGGGGAGGAGGAGGGAAATGGGAGGCGGTAGCAGAGAGGAGGCAAAAATCTTTAATAAATAAATAAATAAAAAGAAAAGAGAAAGAGAAAAAAGAAGAGAAAAGAAATCAGTAGTTACAGAAAATTTCTAAAATATTATTAAGCCTACAGAAACTACCTTTCTATATTATGAGCAATGAAGAGCATTTGTTAGAGTTCTACTCAAACATGCTGTTGCAGTTTTTCCACAGAGACCCACCCTTCTACCATACTTCTATTTCTTCAGGTACTGAGAAGAGCAGACCTCAGTACTTTGATGATTGTTCCATAGAACTCAGAAGAAGAGGCCTAGGTTGCAATGTCTTCATGTTTGATAAGGCACTAAAGGCCAGTAAAAAACAAAGATATGCAACATGAATAATGATTTCTCTCAGACTTAGAGTGTGAATTCACGTCACACTCTTTGTTGTGTATGAGACTTATGTTATTTACTTTTGTGTCATGACTACCAGTCCAGTCTCTTTGGTGTTGAATCCTCTCCCACCCTTAGAAATGAACACAAGTAATCACTGCTGCATCCAATGAAAACATGTAGCATTTCTCCTGTGATGGTGATTCTCTCACATTTTGCTATCTTACAGATGTTTGAAGAATTATATAAATGTAATAAGCTCTGTTATGGCTGTCTTTTGGGGGTGACCTTTGCTGTGGTTCTTGCCACGATGTGTTCATACATTCCAGGGTTTGGTCATGACAGTTAGAAATGTTAGGTAGAAGGAGCAGAGATAAGAAAGAATCAGAAAGACTACGATAGTATCTGTAGGACAACTCAGCCGATAATCCTAAATACTGAATTCTTTTGACTTCTGAGTCCTGAATTCTGATTTTACCCTATTTTTAATTTTCCATAGATGTTTATACCCCAATACAACAGGGGGGGGCAAAAGACTGTTTACCATGATACAAATGACAACTTGAACAGCTCCTTTTTCAGTACTTTGAGACATCAAGCCATTAATTCATGAGAACAGCATTCTGTTGCTGAGGCAGTGAACCCACTCTAGACGAAGTATCCTGATAGCAAAATACTCCCTATGTCAAGCCCCTGATTTAAAAGAAGGGGCACAAGTATGCTTGAGTTCTCTGGCCTTTGGTTAGGGTGGAGAGCATGCACCTTTATGGGCCATCCTCAATTCCAAAACACCGAATAATCATACCCTAGGTCAGGTTGAGTTCTCTGGCCTTTGGTTAGGGTGGAGAGCATGCACCTTTATGGGCCATCCTCAATTCCAAAACACCGAATAATCACACCCTAGGTCAGGTTGAGTTCTCTGGCCTTTGGTTAGGGTGGAGAGCATGCACCTTTATGGGCCATCCTCAATTCCAAAACACCAAATAACCACACCCTAGGTCAGGTTGTGTAGCCACAGTTGTAGCTGACAACTTTGAGCAAGCTGAAACTCTCTTACTTTCAGACAAGGTAGACTAGACTCACAAATTTGGGCCTCCACAAAGCACAATTACTGATTGCCAAGTGTTCAGTAGTTGGTATCCATTTTCAGAAATAAACTTAGTTCAGCAGCTTCTTTATGTCAGGTCTGGTAGCAGAAGATGGCCATTTCATTACGTGATGAGATTCTCACAAAGGCCAGCTAGCATCAATGCACTAAAGAGGTTTCCAAGTTTAAGGCTAATATCCTCATGGGACTGAAGAATGTCAAGATTCCCTGTACACAATCCAGCTGCTTCCTGAGGTCTAAACAAGCAGATGTTCTTTGGATGAGAAACCTAGATGTTTTGATGACTCATCAGTGTGGATGAATGATGTCACTGGATTTTTTTTTAGGTACAGCAAGGGTATGAATGAAGTACTACCTGGCTGTATCCCAGGAGTCTTGCTCAGCCAGGTTCTGAGAATAGTTGCCCTGTTTTTTCTTGTGGGAATTACAGGATAGGCACTAAACATTGTTGGCTGTAAGATATAAACCAGGTTCCTTAGCAGTTTCCTGTGACTGCAAGTCTGAGCAGGTTCATTCTGATAACTTACTGAACAAGGTTGACCGTGCTTTGGAGGAGAATACCTGACTCCTTCACAAGACCCTAAGTTGATGGAATTCCCAAACAGTACTCACCACCAGGAGTTTGTGTAAGCACAATGAATGTTTCATAGGATACGGCAGTGAACATTTGCACAATGAATATACGTTATAGACTTCTTAGATGTTTCCTAGATGGTTGTAAGTCCTGTGAAAGCTACAAACTTCTCCAGCAACAAATACTTCAGCTGTCTATGGTACTAATGAGAATAGCATGTGGATTGGAGCTAACCGTACCTTAGCTGGCTCAGCTACAGGGACATAATAGATGTTATATACTTGGTTACATTCTTTGTAGGGTTCTTGTTGGAATTTGTTTTCTGTGACATCTTGGCCATGTCACTGTTCCACTCTGGCACTCAGAACTTATACTCTCCAGTACAATAAAAGCTGGTTCTGCTGCTAAGGACCCTATCAGTGGAGGGGCATACTCTAGGTATCTGGGAATGTCCATTTTGTTGGATTCTAAACTTGAACACATATTATTACTTATCCTCATTTCCTTTTATCATTTGTCTTAGTTTCATTTCTGGGTCAATGACAAAAAGCAATATTGAAAAGAAAGACACATTTCTGATTACACAGTCCAGCATAGGAGAGAAGTCACAGCATTGGGAGTGTGGAAAAGTTGGTCACATCACATCCACAACTAAGAGCAGAAAGCAAAAAACAAATACATTTGCAGGTTACAGTTCAGCATAGTTGGGAAGTCACAGCATCAGGACCACAAGAGAGCTGGTCACATCACATCTATAACTAAGAGCAAGGAGAAATGACATATATATGAATGATAGCTTGTTCACCTTAGCTAGCTTTCTCTTCTCTTTTGCCATTCAGAAACCTCCAGCTCATGGCTGATGCTACTAACACTGAACTAAGTCTTCCTTCCTTCATTACAAATCAAAAAATCCACCCAACAGAAATGCCCTATCTAATTTAACGGAGAACATTCTTCAATAAGACTTTCCCAGGTGAATCTAAGTTTTGTTGACAGTAAAAACTTCCCATCACATGGGTCATTTTTTTATAAAAATAATTCATTATTCTACAGTTTTCATACAAAACAATCACCTTGTCTTTCCTTTCTTTTTGTTATCAGATCCATTCCTCTGCTACCCTGAATTATTTGAGTTTCTGAGAAAGAGTCATTTCTTGGTTCACTAACTCCAGAACAGTAAGTTTAATTGGGTCATGAAAGGATACACACACATGAACAATCATTATTTCTCAATCTGTGTACACACCTTACTATAAAGAACCCTGGAACCTGTTTATAGTGCTACTTGTGCTGGATGAAAGGAGAGAAAAGCCATGGCTGCTGAGTTTTCCCTACTGTAAAAGGAACTGATATAGTGAATACATTGTTTGGAATGACACTGTAGGTTTTACAAGGTATTGCTGGAATCTGTAGGTATTTAGATGAGCTAAATTTTGGGAAATGAAGTACAGCAGGAAGGAAATATGCACAGAATACTCTCAAAACCGTAGGAAGCCAAGGCAAGGCCAGACTGATGTCTTATAGCAGCATCCTTCTGTCATTTTGCAATCTTAATTCTTAAATGCTCATAGTCTAATACAGGAAATGGAGTGAATGATAGAGATTGCTACCCTCAAAGAAAATGAGTTACCATCATTTCTAATTTTATTTATCTGAATATATATGGGACAGAATAGGGTAGTTACTGTTAGGAATTTTTCCTAACACAAGCTCTCTGCCTACACAAAAATCCCAATCAAGTCAAATCACAACAAGCCAAATTAAGAAATATTTGGATTTAATGAGATTCCTCTGCTCTCAGGTGGACCAGAGGGGGAACCAGGAGACTGCAAGCGTGACCACTGGGGAGAGAAGAAAGAGACCATGAGGAAACTTTCCAGGAAAGCAGTTTAAATAGACTGAGGGTGTGGTCAAGATTTTTGTGGGCTCGTTTTGACCTCCTCCTGGGAGAAGTCAGTACTTGGCAGGCACAGGGACTAGGCCTCCAAAGATGAAGGCCAGAGACTGGGGCTTACATTTCAGACTGTTTCTATAAGGGGTAACAGGAAGCTGAGGTGATATTTTGACTAACATTTAGGCTTTCTTAGGAAAAAAGGACATTGACAAAAGTCTGGTTACTCCCTGCAGGCATAGAGTGACATGGGAAAGGGGAGAGCTAAGTGTTGGTGGGTCCATGCTCAGCGAGAAGTGTGGCTGTAAAGGCATCCCTTGTACTGTCATCCTGGAGATGTCAGGCATCTGTTTCCTGGGGGAGGTGAGAAGGCAGGTGTCTAGGAAAAAATTGTTATCACCAAAGATGAGTGTGCCAGGATGAGGAGCAGGTAGGCCCTTCATTATAGCATCCTGGAAAACCAGAGGGTGGAAGGTCCTGTCTGCTGGACAGACCAAGTGTCCTGAGTAGGTGACCCCTTAAGCCTGGAGAGATGGACCAGCATGGGTGTCCCAAGAGCTTGGCAGCTGAGGGGCAGTGAGGGTTACCTTGTGAGGTCCTGTCCATCAAGGTTTGATAGACCTAACAGTTGACAGTTTGAGAAGTACTCTGTCCCCTGGGAAAAGGGGGACATGTTTAGGGGCATTAGGGTCCACTGATGTGGTGGTGGGAGACAATTGTCAGCATGTAAATTGAGAAGGGACCTTAAAAGGGACAGGTAGGGTAGGTACCCTTCCAGTGGAGGAGTTTGGACTGGGAGGTGATGGTTAAGGAGAAAGGGCCTACCAAAAAGGAGGTCAAAGGGACTCAGGCTTGTAGGGGAACATGGGGTGGCCCTGAGGCAAGTAAGGACAATGGGGAGAAGGGAAGGCCAAGATAACCTGAGTTCAATGAAGAGATTGGTTAGTTGTTGTTTGATGAGTCCATTGTCCATCTGGATGGTTTGTGGTACACCAAACTGAGGAATGATGTAGTCCAGGAGTACCTGAGCCATCATATCTGCTGTTTCCCTGGAGACTGGAATCGCTTCTATTCATGCTATAAAAATGTCTACAAGTGTTAAGAGATAACGGAGTTTTTATGAGTAGGCATATAAGTGAAATCAACCTGCCAATCTTTCCCCGGTTGGTGTCCATGAAGCCAGTGTAGAGACTGACATATGTGGAAAGCCCCTTGTGGGTTGGCCTGGGCACATGTCTGGCAGGAGGAGTGAACCTGTAAAATAGAATCTTGGAGATGGGTGGGGTCAAAAAGGGGCTCCAAGAAGCAGAACAAAGCTTTGGGGAAGCAGCTAAGAATTTCTCCACCCAGTAAAGGTGCTGGGTAAGTAGGTATCACTAAGAAAGAATGAGAAAAATTGTCCTGCAAGAATGTAGGGCAGTGGCAAAGTTTTAAGTGGGGAGGAACAGGTCTCATCTACCCCCAAAACTGAAATTGTTGAGGGGGACATAAGGCCCGAGTGAGAAGTTAGAACAGAATAGGTAGCTCCTGTGCCCAAAATGAAAGTAATAGACTTACCCACTGCCTGCAGTTTTACCCTAGGCTCTGACAGGGTTATGGGATATATCAAGTCTGGGCAGCATCAGTTCTCTACAAGGCTGAGAAGTTCGAAGGCTGGCAGTTTCACTTGCCAATGTTGGTGAAGCCTGACCTCTGTGGCATGGCATAGATGACAGCCTGAACAGGGGCATTGTGATTCCCAGCATCCAGGTTGCTGGCAGATAGGGCATAACCTCGGAGGAGTCATAGTGCAATATAGTGCCACATGACCATTTAGGCCACACTTGAAATAGCTTGCCTGTGAAGTTGACTTAGGCTGGGCTCTATCAGGGTAGTGCCTTGTAGTTGGCTTCCCTTGTGCCCCTTCCTGTGACCCTATAGGGCATTGACTAAAGCCTGGGCTTGTAGGGTAGCTGCCTGTTGTAGCCTTGTCTGTTGGGAAGACTCAGCTGATTCTTTTCGGGCATTAAAAATTTTAATATTTATTTATTTATTAATTTATTTATTATGTATATAAAAATTTAAAGGCCATTTTCACCAATTCCCATATAGATGTTTGGAGACCCTCCTCAATCTTTTTTATTTTTTTTCTAATATCTGGTGGTAACTGAAAAATGAAATGGGTAGGCAGAAGGATTAGTAGAAAAGGAACCTAAGGGAGATCTGAAAGATAAAAGGAAACGTGAAATTTTATAATGTCATTTACTCCCACCACCTCCCAGAAAGGATAGAGAAGGGCAGACCTATGGTGGGATCTGGTATGGGAGGAGACTGGGGAGGATTGGGAGGGGCTAGCCCATTGGGCAGAGGAGGTCCAAGGGTGGGAAGATGAGGCAGGAGGGGGAGGGGAAGGTGGGTAATGTGAAAGTTGATCTTGAACCTCCGAATTGGGAAGAGGGGGTAGACAGGAGAGGAACATGGAGAATGTTGCTTCACAGGAGGGGATTGGGAGGAAGTGGGGGAGGGGCCAGTGCCTCTGGCTACATGGTCCAGCTGGAATTGTCCAAGTCCCAATTCCTAGATGACCGGGAATTTGGAGGCATTGTGGCCTTAGTGACCAAAGTTGGTGATGCAAGACACTGGCTACTACGGGAAGGGTGAGAGTGCAGAGCCCCCAAACCATGACACATGTAAGCTCTGTCCATTTGTCTTCACAGTGACAAAAATTTTCAAGGTCCCAGAGGACCGTTAAGGCCAAATCTTAGTGTATAGGGAAAATAGCCACTTGGGACAGATTGTATTGGACAGTCTCAATATATAAAGATTTTGTAAGATGCATCCCAGGGGCAACAGCCAATCTGGCATTGAATTGCAAGTGCCCATTTTAAAGTCTATGACCAATCCGTGGCCTAAGTCTATTACAGTGCATCCACTAAAATAGCTCTTAGGCCTAACGGGGTCATGAAAACTGAATGCTAGGCATCCCTGGAGCAAACAAAGCCCACTTCAACCAGGCCCCGTCTTGCCAGTCTGGCCACTGCTGAGGTCAAACTCTTGGTGCAAGCTCATGGCTTCAACAAGAGTCTGATAATTGACAAAAGTAAATATGAATGGGTCCCCTGAAAACCCTATAGCATAGACAAGAAAAAGGGACTCACCAAGAGACAGAGCTATAGCCCAGGAGCAGGTTTTAGTGTGGCATAGAGAGCTCAGATTGTTGAAAGACTAGGGTCTAGGGCAATATGGAAAGGCCACCCTATCTCGGTGGGACCTCCAATATGTTAGGAATTTTTCCTAACACAAGTTCTCTGCCAGTGCAAAAATCCCAATCAAGCCAAATCACAACAAGCCAAATTAAGAAATATTCAGGCTTAATGGAATTCCTGTGCTCTTAGGCAAGGGGGTTCTGGGAGGCTGCAAAATATAGAGGAAAGAGACCACAATGAAACTTTCCATGGAAGCAGGGAAGACTGAGGGTGTGGTCAAGATTTTGGCAGGCTCATCTTGACCCTCCTCAAGAGAGGGGTCAAGACTTGGCAGGTACAGGGATGGGGCCTCCAAATATGGAGGCCAGAAACCGGGGCTTGCAGTTAGCTCTTAGTCTTAATAAAGACTCCATTCCTTATGCTGTGTGCATATATAGATAGTGTTGAGGGTAAACATGGGGTATATACACAAAGAAGAGAGAGAAAAATGAAAGGATATTTATCAATTACATTTGTAAAGAAGACTGCTACCTGGCAAGAATTCTGGGACTGCCGGGCGGTGGTGGCGCACGCCTTTAATCCCAGCACTCGGGAGGCAGAGGCAGGCAGATCTCTGTGAGTTCGAGACCAGCCTGGTCTACAAGAGCTAGTTCCAGGACAGGCTCCAAAACCACAGAGAAACCCTGTCTCGAAAAACCAAAAAAAAAAAAAAAAAAAAAAAAAAAAAAAAAAAAAAAAAAAAAAAAAGAATTCTGGGACTGTCCTAGGGTAAGAACTAAATTCCCAGAGCGCTCTCTCTCTCTCTCTCTCTCTCTCTCTCTCTCTCTCTCTCTCTCTCTCTCTCTCTCTCTCTCTCTCCTTCTTCTCCTCTTCCTCCTTTCCTTCTTTTATCCAGAGTGTGACTTCTTCCTTTCTTATACACTAATAAACCTTGATTCTCAATTTGACCTGTCCTAGATTACTTTGGAAGGAACTGAATATTACCTAGTATCCAGTAAGCTATGAAGAAGTGTCAAATTTGTTCATTGATACAGGCTCATGCAGCTTTTACAATGGGTGGTGCCCACAGTGTAAAGAGAACAATACTTGACTGCAAACAGGCAAGAAGGAGTTGTGCTAATTCTCTGTTTCTAACATGTCTTCAATAATGGGTGTTTGGGTTAAAGCTTTACTCCAGTCCCTGGTATCCATATAGCCAAAGAGTCTGGAATGCTTGTGTTCAAGTTTTACCTTTTACCTCAGCCCCAGGCATCCATACATCTAGAGTCTGGAATGCTTGGGTGGAAGTTCTATCTATCCCAAACCCCCCTTCCCCTGGGAGTTGTTTCAGTCCAGGCTCCACCCCTGAGAAAGTCCAACAAACTATGGCCCCTCCCCAGAGATGCTCAAGAACACTCCCACAGGGTATTTAAACTGCACCCTAGAGAACAAAGAAGTCCTCCCTTTGCTCCTCTCTGGGGAGAGTGCTGGTATCCATTATACCTGGGCTTTTTCTAATTTGGTTTGATTTTTTTCTGATTTGGATTATTGCATTGGCAGAGAGGCTTATCGGGGTACAGAAACTTTTCAATGGACTGACAAGTGAAGTGTATGCTAAATAAATCCCTTTCCCTTTCAATTGATCTTTGGTAAGTTTTTTTTTTCAACAGCAAGGATAAAACTGGGAGCAAAAACTCAAACAAGGCAAGAATCAGATGAAGGAACCCAGGAAGAAACTGTAGAGGAATGCTGCATACATGCTTGCTCCCCATTATTTTCTCAGGCTGCTTTCTTATAGAAGAGAAGACCATCATCCAAAGGAGAACTCCAATTAGCATAGTCTGAGCCCATTCCATATGTATCACTAATTACAGTAAGCCCCACAGGCTTTCCTATAACCAAACACTATGGACACATTTTCTCTTATAAGTTTCTATCCTCTGTGATGATTCTAGCTTGTGTCAAGTTGACAATAGTAAGCCAGGACAACAATGAACTCTTAATTCAAACTGTGGCACATTGTTTAATGTTTTTCCCCAAGTATGTATCCCAGTCTAACAACCTTCCAGATATCACCTGGTTCTGTATGCCTCACTACTATATTACCATGTGTTTCTAGGACAAAAGTCCTCAGTGAAGTTCATTTTCTAGATTTCTCTGTTTAGTTTCTAATGTGACTGAGAAGTATGCATGTCTCAGTCAAAGCTTCAATCATATAGCTGCAGTGTAGTTTAGTGTCATTTCTTACTCTTTAAGATTTTAAAAGAAGTTCATATTCCTTAAATATGTGCATTACGGAAAAATACAAGAGTCCAATAAAAATCATCTAATCGCAAGTATAAAGGAAAATTACCCACCAGAAAAGCTGTGTCTGGATGTGAATAAAATCTCCAAGAAGACACTTCTGAGTCTGCAGAAAATGATGGACCAATTGGAATTTCTATACTGTGGAAAGATTGGAATTTTGTAGGATCAGGGGCTAATAACTTTATTTTGTGCTAATTTTAGTCTTCTGAACAGCTATTCCTTGCCACACTCTGTATCTGAACTAACGTAGTAAAAATAAATTAAAAAAAAACACTTAGAAGCTATTAACTCAAGAAATCATGAGATTGCATCATCACAGAGCTAAGGTCGTCACTGGGGAAAATTTTAGGACTAGAGCAAAGCTTTCCCCATCTCAGTGTGTCTGCTGTACTCACAAAGTACCTGGATTTAGGACTTTCTTGGTTCCCTACAACTAGAAAAATGTCATGAAACTGCTTCCACGTTGGAGCATGGAATTCGAGGAACCTAGAAATACCTGTGCTCCTAGGCCCAAAAAATGGCTTCAGGATAAACTATCTCTTTACTTTTAAGATGAGAGCTGTGATTTTTTTCACAACACAAGCCCTGCTCCTTGATTTTTGTTCCAGGCCCCAGCCTTAGAAGGCACCCCGGATGCCTCAAGGGCTGCTTCTGTCAGGAAACTGAGTAGTCTGACAGAGGCAGCACACTTCTCCTCCTCCAGATCCAAGCCCCAGTTCATCTCCAGCCCTGAACCAGAATACCTGCTGCCTTCTCCTTTTCCTCTGTCCTCACAAAAGTCTTCTTCCTCAAGCTTCCCTTCCAAGACCCATCCCATTATGTCAGCCCCCAACACCAGTAGGTATTCCCTGTGAACACACCAGCTTAGTAGGCCAGGAAACAGACAAGTGCACTGAAGACTTTCATCACCCTCTCCCCCTCACCAAGTTCAGTTCCCTGCTCTTGTTATGCTCAAATCTCCAAAAAGCCAACTAGGAAACTGAGTCCCATATGAAAAAGCAAAGAGCCTTTGTTTTATACAAGTTTGCAAACTCTGTCTCCCTGCATGTCCAACGTATTGGAATAAACAGAGAGCCCCAAGCTCAGTTAGAATTGGGGTTTTATAGTAGTAAAGGTGAGGGTGAGGTGCCTCTGAGGTTCAGGACCTCTGATTGACTGACATTTGTCTGGGGGTGTCCCAGTGATTGTGTTCTCGCAGGGAGTCCTATCTACAGTGGTTGGAATGCTAGGTATTTCTGTTGGTTGGTCTGTTTTTGGGTAGTGCTCAGGTAATCTCCATTTGTGGTTCTTTCTGTAGCCAGGCATTGCTTCAGGGTAAACTAATGAGACTCAGATCTCCACATTGAGGGCTGAGTCCTACTCTGGCATGTGATAATGGTTGGAAGTAAAGAACTTCTTGTGTTTTATGATTTTTGCAAGATCCTTGGTGGTCCCCCAGAGCAGCTAGTCCCAGACAGAGACAGCTGCCAGACCCTGGAGCGGTTGCTGGTCCCAGCAAAGTGAGTGGCTGAGTAGGCTGGTCCCACCATGCGGGTGGGTGTGAGCAGGGGGGGGGGTAGAGGAAGGCACATGGGCAGACACATCATATAGAATAAAATTGGATATTTATTACTTAAGAGGAGAGAAAAAGAAAGAAAAGAGGAGGAGACAGAGAAGGGCCCTAGAAAACATGCCCATGCACCAAGAGAGGACAGATGGAATCTCAGATGGTGGGGGAAGGGCAGGGGTTGCCGGGAGTGGGCATGTCTTGTCTCTTAAAGAGAGGAAAACCATAACACTATGTGTGGCCTGCCCATACTTAACTTATCATAGTTGGCTCCCACACTCTCACACCTGTCTCTGCTAGAGAACTCCATTTGTAGCCTCCCTTCTCTGTACCACTTCCCTTCCCACATTTCCCATGGACCCCACAGACCTTCTCCTTCCAACCTCCTTTCTTCCACTCCTGGCTTCATTCCAGCCCCAACTCCAGCAGGCACCCCTGCTAATCCTCAGAGCTCTTGGGCCTCTCAGGTAAGCTGCCTGCAAGTCTAGTCTTCCCTCTGTTTTCCCAGCCCAGGTCTCCCAATCACATACTGAGCTGCAGCAGAAACACCTGTGGGAGCCATTCTTCCCTTCACCCCTGTTCTCATCCCCCATGGACGCCTCAGATCTTCCCTTTCTAACCTCCCTCCCCCACTTGTTGCTTTGTCCCAGCTCATTGTTTTGTTAAAGACTAGGATATTCTCCCTTCCTGCCAGGAGCCATTCCAAGTGTTCTGCAAAGATCATTTCCCAGGTTTCCTCCTTGACAAGTCAGAGCTCCAGAGGGGTAAGTTAATGAGGGAAAGAAGCATGAGAACACAGGAATAGCAGTTATTGTGCAATCTGCATACACGCCCTGGTGGAAAGGAACTTTCAGTTTCAGTAGCTCCACATGCTAGGAGAGAAACGCCATGGCTGGTGAGTTGTCCCTGTTTGTAAAGGGGATAAGTTATGAATAAGTCATTTGGAAAAGGGGTGGTTTTTCTGGAAGCTGTCATTAGCTCCTGTGGATTTTTAAGTGAGCTGAATCTTGGGAAAGGGAAGACTGTGTGGAAGAAATCTGTACAGAAGATTCTTAAAGGCACAGAGAGTGAAGGCCAGGGCCAGAAGGAAATGCTGATGTACTTGTTTCCTGCAGTCACATTATAATCTTAACTATTACATGGCCCTAGTCTGACTGACACAACCAGATGAGGAACTGAGATACAGGCTTCAAAGAAGAATGTTGTGTCGCCTTTTCTTTGTTTTATTAATCCGTTTTGAAAACATGTAGAACCAGGATGAGGTTTATGTTTTTTGAGTCCTAATAGAAAGACAGTAACTTGTGTTTCCCCCTATACTCTTGTGTAATGTTTAGGGAAAATAGCACATATAGCAAAAAGAAAGGGGTAAGAGATGTATGTGAAAGGGACATTTTACTTTTTAATTCTGAAAGAGGCCAAGCTGTTTTTAACAGGAAAGGAACATGTGGTTGTTTTCCTGACTTGAGAAATGTTTATGCCTTAAACAGACAACATCCTCAGAGCAAAGAGGAAGCAGTTCATCAATTCAGTGGGTGAAGGAACAATAAATGGCTTGCTGGATGAACTCTTGGAGAAGAAAGTCCTGAACCAGGAAGAGATGGAGAGAATAAAATTTGTAAATGATACTGTTATGGACAAAGCACGGGACCTGTGTGATACTGTCATCAGGAAAGGTCCCCAAGCAAGCCAAATTCTACTCACTTACATTTGTGATGAAGATGTCTACCTGGCAGGAGTTCTCCAACTCTCCTAGAGTAAGAACTAAACTCCCACTATATTTATCTTTTTTTTTTTCAATGTTAACTTTCTTATTATGTTATGTGCTGGTTAATCTTGACTCTCAATTAGATCCTATTTTGATTACATGAAAGAATATTATGTAGTATCCAGTAGGCTATAGAGGAGTGTGAAATTTGTTCATTGATAGAGGCTGATGCAATGCCCTTGGGTGGTACCATTCCATAGACAGTTTAAGCACATTATAAGAGAGAGAACAGTAGCTAACTGCATGCAGGCAAGAAGGTGTGCTTATTCTCTGTTCTTGACATTTCTTCAGTAAAGAACTGAAAACTGAAGTGTATGCTAAATAAATCCATTTTCTGCCCTTTCGCTGCTGCGTCCGCAGCCATGAGTATGCTCAGGCTACAGAAGAGGCTTGCCTCCAGCGTCCTGCGCTGTGGTAAAAAGAAGGTCTGGTTGGACCCCAACGAGACCAATGAAATCGCCAATGCCAACTCCCGTCAGCAGATACGGAAGCTGATCAAAGATGGGCTGATCATCCGGAAGCCTGTGACTGTGCATTCCCGGGCTCGATGCCGGAAAAACACTTTGGCTCGACGGAAGGGCAGGCATATGGGCATAGGAAAGCGGAAGGGTACTGCCAATGCCCGAATGCCCGAGAAGGTGACCTGGATGAGAAGAATGCGGATCCTGCGCCGCCTCCTCAGGAGATACCGTGAATCCAAGAAGATTGACCGCCATATGTATCACAGCCTTTACCTGAAGGTCAAAGGGAATGTCTTCAAAAACAAGCGGATTCTCATGGAGCACATCCACAAACTGAAGGCAGACAAGGCCCGCAAGAAGCTCCTGGCTGACCAGGCTGAGGCTCGCAGGTCTAAGACCAAGGAAGCAAGAAAGCGCCGGGAGGAGCGCCTCCAGGCCAAGAAGGAGGAGATCATCAAGACTCTGTCCAAGGAGGAAGAGACCAAGAAATAGAGCTTTCCTCGAGTCTGTACATAGTGGGCTGCCTGTGGCCTCAGGTGGATCAGTCATTAAAATAAAACAAGCCTTTGTCTGGTAAAAAAAAAAAAAAATAAATCCATTTTCTACTCTATAGATTTCTGGAAAGTTTTTTTTTTTCAGCAGAAGGAATAAAACTAGAACAGAAATCAAGTGATATTGAAGGCAAGGTTCTTGTGATCACCTTAAAAATTTGAGGGAAGTAATGTGGAAACTTTGGAGCCTTCGTCTGGGAAAACCATTAGGTACATGGGTAAAGCTTAATAATCTATTATAGTGGACATTTGGAAAAGGAGAATCTTGAGAGAAATGAAAATTAGGAAGGCATAATTCTTGGAGTATCAGGGAGGAGCAAGGGATTTATTAGTAACTAGGCACCAGCCATTCATGGGAGCATGTGATGATATTATGGTCAAGAATCTCTATCCACTGTTCAGGATTCAGATTTAAAAAATAACAGAAACAACAACAACAACTTTGATTGGTTCCAGTCAGCACCACTGACCTGAACCCTTCTGGGATTCCTTTGAGATAATAGAAAAATAGTTCCTTAGGATCAGCACAGAAGTTCAGACAATTGTGGTCTTAGGTGCCAGGCTATATCTCAAATTTGGAACACATCTTGATATTATAAGAGTCATTTACAGAACTGTAACATGAGGGGCCTGCTTGTTGGGGTTTCTGTCCCACCCAATACCCCACAGCTGGCAATCCCCAAGGAAAATCACACAGAGATCCTCATAAGTTATAAAACTGATTGGCCCATTAGCTCATGCTTCTTGTTAACTCTTGTAGCTCATATTAACCCATTGTTTTTATCTACATTAGCCACATGGCTCGGTACCTATCTCAGCCAGGCAGATTACATCTTGCTTCTTCCGTGGTCTGGGCAGGACTGGGGGAAGAGTTTCCTTCTTCCCAGAATACTCCTGTTCTCATCACTCTGCCTCTACTTCCTGTCTGGTTGACCCGCCTATACTTCCTGCCTGGCCAATCCGCATTTATTCAAAACATGATTGACAGAATACAGACAATTCTCCCACACCACAGAACTGATAATGAAGGACTGATGGTTTGTGGAAAGCAGTTGAGGCTTGGCATACTATGGCAAGCTAAGATTTCTTTTGGAGAAAAGCAAAAACCATTTGAAGAAATGAAGCCTCAATTGTAATGGCAATGATAATAGTAATGGCAGGACATCGGACATGCATCAAGGAGGGCATCAGGTGTAAGAGGAACGTCGTGTGTATTGTGGATGACACAGCTGGAGAGGTACTACTGTGTTGATGGACATTCTTCCTGGGGAAAGATGAACAAATATCTTCTCACCCCACATGGAGAAATGATGATTTTAAAAAAAAGGAACACCCAATCCCACCTTCCTGATACCATGAGTCATTGGGGTCATTTATAGGAATTTAGGTAAGCTTCTTACATGAAGAGGAATAGCTCAGAGGCCATTGCATCACTAAATGCCCACACCATGTTGAACTCTGCATATAAAGTACACAGCTTGATAGATCACAGAACATCTCTGCTAGGCACCTCTGTTAGTCTAGGCAGGCATCTTGATTGTATCTTTTCCTCAGCTGGTCTCACTGCTTCTACAAGCTTGAATATGGGGAGTGCCTATTGCCCTGGTCAGTTTTAGGGACTTCCTGAGGTTTTGGGGTTGTTTATTTCTTGAATATTAAGGATCCCTGTTCTAGAATGTTCTGAGTTTTAACAAGTGACAATTTAGGGCTTTCTGAATTCTAAGGAGCTTTTGTAAAAGATGGATGTTTTTATTGGGAGAAAAATGTTGCATACTACCCTACCCCTTCCTGCTATCTCATTCTTTCTATCTCCTCTACCAACCCTGCTTCCTGCACTGTCAAGGGATGATCAACTTGTCTGTCTAAGACTAAGCATTAGGCCATTTTGCCTCAGAAACAATCACTGGAGCTTTTCTAGTGGTTATGAATCTCTAGGATATGAGATCTATTCCATATAAGTGACAGTTGTCCTTGGCAAGCTAAGTAGATGCTGAAAAATAAATGTTAGGAAAGATTAAGCAGTATGAAAAAAATCTCACTTTTATTGAACTTTTTTTTATCAAAAGAAGAACATTGGGTAGTTACATGAATGGGGAAGACTAACATATTTAGTTGCTATTTTTAAGCCAAAATCTTTATCACTGAGTTGTCTCACTTCTTTCCCCTGGGGTGTTCTTGTGGGATGCTTGTACATCTCGTTACTGTTCATAAACTGGATAGGGCTACTTTAACTGCTTTATTTAGCCTATGGCCAAGATGGAATAGTGCCTTCTTACTTTGAGCTACACTGATTCCTACTAATTTGGGTTTATACTTATATTCATTTCATTTGGATTGCTTCCACCACCTCTGGGCTAAGACCCCCCCCTCCTGTTTTGGCTATTTCTCTGTGCCCCAGTTATGGGCTCTACCTATATCTAGCTCTTGTGGTGCCGTGCTTTCTTTGATGTACCTGTGGGCTCCTTCTTTGCAATGTTCCTATGTCCACTTCCTTGGCATTCTATTGCCACCATAGCTGATGTCTTTGTATAAAGCATCTTTGGTGCTGGGCAAAAAATTTCTACCTCCAAAAAGAAAGTAGTACTTAGCACACTAGGAGGAAAACCCCCACTTCTAAACGATGCTTAATCCATTTAACTTGTTTTTATTTATATTGATTTTTACCAATTGATGTTCATTGTCTCTGATACTACTGGGGTTCACCATGAATTTAGGGTCAGCTAGATCAGCATATACCTAAACCCCATACACTTTTAGCATTGATAGAATACCATTAAATCTGTAATTTAATGTGGAACCTAAATTGCATTAGTCAAAGTTCATGGTCCTCAAATGCAATCGTCCCTGGCCACAATGTTAGAGAAATAGCTGAATGATTCCCGCTACTGGAAACATTGTTTCCCTATATTGGAGTCTAGTAGCTAACACTGACACCCATAAGGGTGTCATAGGATTTAAGTCCTTCGTAACATTCACAAGAACTGAATTTGGGGTCTTATCTAGTTAGCTTCTATAGACTTTAGCACCATGTTGTTCTATACCTCTGTCTCCAAGTGTCACAGAGATGCCCCTCTATTTGTAACTTCCCATGTTTTTGTTTTAGCATTTTCCAAACCTGATCTATGTGCTGATATAACTCATTCTGTTCTGCCAAATCATTTCTAACATTCCACTTCCTACCAGAGGATTTACTTGTCTCTGAAATTTCATCCCAGGCCTAAGGTACCTGATAAATTCATCCATTTTTCTTGAACTATCAGATAAACAAAGTCTTTTCTCAGGTTTTTTTTTTTGTTTTGTTTTTTGTTTGTTTGTTTGTTTTTTGAGACAGGGTTTCACAGTAGTTTTAGAGCCTGTCCTGGCACTAGTTCTTGTAGACCAGGCTGGCTTCAAACTCACAGTGATCTGCCTGCCTCTGCCTCCCAAGTGCTGGGATTAAGTCTTACCTTGTCCAGTGAAATGGGCAAAACACTGCTTTTAATATTATAGTGATATTTTTTATTATATTGTTTCCTCTTTACTAGCCTATATTTCTGTGGATTCCATGTGCCTGTTTCCCAAGAAGGGCTTCTTGGCATGGCTCTTATCTGTACCATACTTTGCTTCCATCCTGCCAACTGTAGGACAGCATCTCTGCATTGATGTCTCCTACATATAATTTTCTCTGAGAAGTTACCTTCAGTCATGCTAAGAATTTTAACTGGCTCCAACTTCTGTGAGTAACTATAGCTTCTCTGAGTTCGTGTTTGTAACAAGGAGCCTTTATCCCAGACTCCAGCTCTTACATTATACCCACATCACTTCTGTAATGTTTCCTTAGTTTTAGAGTGCCCGTGTATTTGTGTGGGGAGGTATTCATGCCCCATCTATTACTAAAGTCATGTATTCTCAACACTTTAAACAATACTTCCATGTTCTTGAGCCAACCACAACACGCTGTGGGGGAGGGGAAGACATAAGCTTCTTAGACCAGGGTCGATATCCTCTCATAATTGGTGGATATAAATGTAAATATTTAGAAGAAAATTTTATACCATGATCATTTAACAGAACAACATTAAATCTACCTTGCTGGCTAGGGCCTATGATCTCATTGCTCTTTGATGAGGGTTACAGTATCAGGCATAAAATACCTCCTGTGGCCTCAGATCCAATTAAGAAAGAGTGGTTACCCCCAACAATCATGTCACTGTCATCATTTCACCAGTGGACACATCTTGCTGGATACATCAATATTGAAATACACAATGTCCCGTGCTACCTGGGTCTATTGATATCTTTTCCTCCCCATTAGCATGCATAACATCTTACAATACTAGGAAATCTGGAAAGCAAGGGGTTTTCCATAAGTTTAAGATTCAGTTCTCTATTTCTTACTGCCAAAGTGTGTGGTGTCATCAGCAACAAGGTCTTACGATCTAGATGAAATAGCATTCAAGAGTAATAGCAATGGTTTTTGTTGTTTCGGATGCCTCTGGGGCCTCGCTAATCAATAGGTAGTAAGATGGTAAGCCATTTCTAGCACTGAGATTTCCATATAATAATGATGACTTCTAGGAGCATCACTGACCAACCACAGAGGATATATCTGTTCAAGCTCATTTAAAAATATATGTTTAATTAACTGACAAATTAATGGGATCTTATAAGGCTCCATTATACCTCCTAGTTTTGATTAATCTGCCACTGACTTTCTCCTTTCTACCATCTTATCTCCCTGATACACACTGGAACTTTTAACCTACAATATTCCTATACCCAAACCCATCCTTTCATATCATAGGTTTTCTACTTGCCCTTTTTAGAATTGTTACTTAGGCTGCAAGGTCATAGGTTTTCATATAGCTTTTTACTTCCATGTTCATTGAGGTTAACCTTTCATATATTCCCTTGTTTCCTGATCTGGTCCTCCTACCACACTCACTGGTAGAACCTCTTTGCTGCCAGAACCTTTCCTTCTATTTAGGTCAGTGTTCTCTAGAGTAACAGAACTTATAATACAGATCTCTCTCTCTCTCTCTCTCTCTCTCTCTCTCTCTCTCTCTCTCTCTCTCTCTCTCTGTGTGTGTGTGTGTGTCTCCCCCTCTTTTTGACTGTTTCTCCCCATCTCTGTCCTCTGTCCCTCTCTCTCTGAATAGTGTAATATCTGAAAAGAGAAAATTAGCATAGCCAAAGCTGACTTCAGTGCACATAGGAAAAGAATCTGGGATGTACTTATGTTCAGTAAACGTATCTAAGAAAATGAAGGGCTCAATGTCCTGGTCATGTCTGCTATACAGCAGCAACCAGTCAACAATGATGTCCGTGAAGGGTTCTGAAACAGAAGATTAAGTCCTTTACAGAAACGATGGAAAATTTTGTCCATCTTTCTAAATACCATATTATATACATTTCAGAATATGTATTGATGCTGAAATTTTCACAGAATAAGTTGATTATGCAAATAATATTGTGACAGTTATATTATTTGCTAGTTAACTGTTTGCACTTATGACTGTGTGTATGTCTGTGTGTGTATGTGTGTGTGTGTTTGTGTGTGTAATGGTATCTTTACATAATGTCAATCTATAGACACCTTCTGAGGTCTACCTATTGTGAATTTTCCCTTCTATAAGGAAACCTTTAGATCATATTATCTGATAGTTCCCTATAACCCTTTGCTTCTTCTGCAGAATGAAGATGTGATCTGATGCACTACAGTCATTTCAAAGAGCTGCTTCCGGAGTATGTGTTCTTCTGAGATGGAAAAATCCTCTCACAGACCCATGTCATCATTGGTTCTCTGTTTTGAATAAATTTCGTTTTAATGTATTTTCTTCTGTTTTGCATTATCACTCCATTCAAGATGAAGCAGTATCAGAGAAAGCCATGAGAGATTGTCAAATTGTTAGACTTCCAAATTCTCTCTCTTTTTTTATTCAGGGTTCCATTACAATCCTTAAGATATACCAACTGACTCCATCTGCCTAGCTCTGCTTCCTAAGTGCTGGGATTAAATGGGTTCTACCACCACCCATTTTGTTTTGTGGTAGTTTTTCAAGGCAGCTTTTTTCTATGTAGCCTTGGCTGGCCTGGAACTTACTTTGTAGACCAGGCTGGCTTTAAATTATAGAGATCCTCACACCTATACCTCCTGAGTCCTGGGATTAAAGACACGAAACTAGTAAAATGGGAGAGGGTAGAAGGGGAAACAGGAGGAAGGGAGGGGAGTGAATATAGTGCGATTTAAACAATAAAAGAGGAAAAAAGATACCAGTTCTTTACTTTTATGCTTTCAGGCAGCCATGGAAAGCAAATGAAGTCTTCATTCTGAAATTTTAGTAACACTGCATCCTTGCAAGTTATACACATGTACACACCACAAAGACACTTTTTTTTTTTTTGATTTTTCGAGACAGGGTTTCTCCGTAGTTTTTTGTTCCTGTTTGGAACTATCTCTTGTAGACCAGACTGGCCTCGAACTCACAGAGATCCGCCTGCCTCTTCCTCCCGAGTGCTGGGATTAAAGGAGTGCGCCACTACCACCCGGCCACAAAGACACTTTGATATAATATTTCTGATCTTAGTCTATGGTAACTATTTATTTAAAGTTCACAAACCTACTTTAATTGGAATGTAATAGAGTAGACCTGAGGACTCCATTTTCTGAAGCAGACCTTCTTCAAACCTTGTTTCAGAATGTACTGGCATTGACTTTCAACTCCAAGTGGGAAGGTGTGGCTGGTGTGACTTGTGTTCTGGGGGATGAAGATAGGCAGAGCCAGTACAGTATGCTCACTTACAGAGGCTCTGAGGCAATTCTAGGAGGAAATTGGCCATTTTTCTGTTTAGGCTAACTTCTACTTGCCTACATAGTGATATATTTTCAAGTAAAATACTCTAGAAGGCACAGGACAGGTTCTGACTCATTAACTCCTGTCAATTTCTAAAATTTCTGGCATAGAATATAGTAAAGGATGGGTGTCAGGAATGAAGACCAATAAATTTACTGGAGTTTTCAGTTAGTGTACTTCTGATGAGCTCTTTATGTAGCTGAAATAAATGTGTTTCTTATTCTCTTGAGTTTGCTCTTCATACATGTCTTATTTGGGGTTTCAATTGCTGTGAAGAGATACCATGACTACAGCAAAGTGTATAAAAGAAAACATTTGAGTGGCTTATAGTTTCAGAGGTTTAGTCCATTATCACCAGGGTGGGAAACATGGAACTGTGAAGGCAGTCACAGTGTTAGAGAAGGAGCTGAGAGTTCTATGTCTTGAGCCACATGCACCAGGAAGTGAACTGAACATTGAGCATGACTTGAGTGTATGTGAGACTGGAAATCCCACCCCCACAGTGACACATTTCCTTCATGATGCTATATGGACTTCAACAAAGGCACACCTCTGGTGTAGGAGGTCATTCTGTATTTGTGTTGCTTTCATTGGTTAATCAATAAAGAAAACTGCTTGGACTAATAGGGAAAAACTTAGATAGGTGGAGAAGACAGAACTGTATTCTGGGAGGAAGAAAGCAGCAGAAAGAGAGAGAGAGCCACCATGAAGCTGCCAGGTCAGACATGCTGAATCTTTCCCGATAAGCCATGATCTCGTGGTGACATACATATTATTAGAAATGGGTTGAATCAAGATGTGAGAGTTAGCCAATAAGAGGCTAGAGCTTATGGGCCAAGCAGTAATTTAATTAATTCAGTTTCTGTGTGGTTATTTCGTGGTTAAGCTAGCCAGGAGGCGGGACACAGCCTGCTCCTCCTTCTACTACACACGTCCTCATAGAGGCACTTCATAAAAGCTTATGAGGTTCTATTACATTCAAACTACCACTATAAGTCACAGTATGAAATCACTGTAGGCTGAAGCTAAATATGATACTGAGTATTTTCAATATTTTACTCCACAGAAAAATTTCTGACCACTGAGAGTGATTTTGTACTTTTGTTTGTATTAGAGGTTTTAATAATGACATGAATTCTCTGGGAGGGCACAGTTTGAGGATGGTCTGATATCATTTCAGGGATTAAGAGCACTGCCTAGGGTCAAGGCAGGACAGTCATAGGATGCGTGGCCACCTGAAGTTTCCTGTCTATAATTTGTCCATATGGAAAATGAAATTAACACCACTGTCTGCATGTCACCCTTCAAAGAACTAAAGGCACTTGTAAAGTTCTAACAGAGTGCTTGATAGCAACAGAATTTTTTTAAAAGTGAATTTACTATGTGCATTGCTACTTATTTCAATAGAGATACAGCATCATGAGGCTGAGTATAAGAAAATCTACGAAATCTTCATTAAAACCCCTGTTGCAGAGATAACAATTGAATTTCATTTAAGATCATGAATATTATGAAACTTACAAATAATCCAATGCACATGGCACAAGCATGTTAACTACAGATAATTTCAATGAAGATTCAGTCTCGAGGGGCCTCATGTTCAGAAGTCCCCAGCATGTGCATTGGGTAACAGCCACTCTCCAGTTCTGGTAGAATGTCTCTTTCTCTGTTGACACCTGTCTTAGGGTTGTATTGATAAGATAAAACACCACGACCAAACAACTTGGGGAGATACAGCTTTTTTTTTAAGCTTATACTTCCAGGTACCAATCTATCACTGAGGGAATAAAGAACAAAATTCAAACAGGATTGGAATGTGGATGCAGAAGCTGATGCAGAAGTAATGGGGGAATACTGCTTACTGGCTTTTACCTCATGGCCTGTTCAAATTATTTCTCATTGAACCCAGGAACCTCAGCCCAGGGATGACACCACTCACAAATGGCTGAGTCATCCCACAATGAGCACTAATAAAGAAAAGACCCCACAGGCTTTTCTACAACAAAAACATGGAAACATTTTTTCAATTAAAGTTTTATCGTCTCTAATGATTCTAGCTTTTGTCAAGTTGACATAAAACTAGGCAATACAACAGCCCAAGTCAAAATCCAAGCTATGGCACATTGTTTGTTTCTTTTCTCAAGTATGCACCAACCTTCTAGTTACCACTTGATTCTGGATGCCTTCATTCTAAATTTCCATTGTTTCCCCCACAAAAGAGCTCAATAAAGTTCATTTTCAAGATTTCCCTCTTCCTCACTATAGTGTAGTTTCTAATGTGAATGGGAAGTACATATGTCTCTGTTAAAGCTTCTGTCATATGGTTGCAGTTATGCTTGATAATAGGGAAGCAATAAGCTTAACTGAAAGCCATTCCTTTCTCCTTTAAAGATTTTAAAAGAAGCATATATTCCTTGACTATGTACATCACAGAAAAAAATAAAACAAAAACAAACAAACAAAAAAAAAAAAAGAAACACAAGAAGCCAAAAAGGAAATAATCTAGTTGCAAGTATAAAGGAAAATTCCCCAAAAGAAACTGTATATGGATGTGGAGAATGTTATGGTTTTCATCTCTTTAAGAGACAAGCCACGCCCACTCCTGGCAACCTCTGCCCTTCTGCCGCCATCTTAGATTCTTACTGTCCCCTCTTGGTGCACGCACGTGTATCTCTCTTGGGCCCTTCTCTGTCTCTCTCCTTCTCTTTCTTCCTACCTCCTCTAAGTAATAAATATCCAATTCTCTTCTGTATGATGTGTCTGCCCATGTGCCTTCAACCTGCCGCCTGCTCATACCCCCCAGACTTGCTGGGACCAGCCCGGGGCTGACAGTTCTCAGGACCCACCAGCCCAGCCCCCACTGCTCGGGACTGGTCACCACCAACTGCTCTGCAGGCCCACTGGGGATCTTATATAAATCATAAAATTGGTGCCCTGTGACTTGGATAGGCGCTCCTGCCCAAAACTCCTCTGCCAGAGTCAGGATCCTGAATTGGGGTTCTTTTGCCACTCCCACCATTGGCTTCCTGGCTTCAATCAGTGAGTCTCCCCCCATTCTGCTACGATTGCTCCCATTTACCAGAATCGTGTTTGGACTGACCCCTGGGTCAGTCCACCCATGTGTTACCACTGCACACTCCCTGTACAGTGCATTCGACTGGGGGCCCAGGTCCCCCTTTTCTTTATCTAGTTTTTCATTTCTTCTCTTTCCTTTTTTTTCTTCTCTCATTGTAACCGCCATTCAGAGCAGCCCTGGCCTCTCTGGTTTCTGGGTCACCCGACCAGATCCAGCTAGGCCATAATACCCTACTTGCAGTCCTCGTCCATGAGTCCTGGGTGTTCGTGCTGATTTCCACCCCGCCTATACTGCCAGAAGATGTTCCCTTATAGGCCTTGGGTGCCACCGCTGTTTCTTGGGTTTTCACTATTTGGCTCTGGATAGCAAACAGCTCCCCGGTTTTTGAAAATTCCAGCCATGGCATGGTGCAGTTTTTTTTTTCTTTCAGTTCCAGCCTTTTGGGTCCTTCCTTAGTCTTAAAAAATACTTTTCATTGTACAAAAAATATGCCACAATCATTATGTGTCTAAAACTTCTGTTTTCACAAACACAAGGAATTCTTGTGAGTTCCAGGGAGGCAAATTAAAGGATCAGATACCCCTTCAATTCCCTGGTCCAAAAAAATTTTTTTTCCCTTGATTATTTAACTTTGTTCTTTGTTCTGCCAATACCTTAAACAGGACAAGAGACACCAGACATTTCCATGCCACACATACTGGTCGGGAGCAAAGAGACCAGTTATGCCAGGATATGGCCAATACCCAGCCTTCTCAGGTCCAAGATGACACCCACAAATATGCTGGAAGTAGTTTTGAGAATCTGCCGCCCCAATTCTGTCAAACTGTGGTGTCTAATCTCCTGCTTTTTATTATAAAAAAAAAGCTGGGAATGTAATGGTTTTAGTCTCTTTAAGAGGCAAGCCATGCCCATTCATAGCAACCCCTGCCCTCCTAACACCATCTTAGATACTCACTGTCTCCTCTTGCTGCCTGTGTGTGCTCTCTCTCTCGGGCCATAGGCCATTCTCTGTCTCTCTCCTCTTCTTCTCTTTCTTCCTCTCTCCTCTAAGTAATAAATATCCAATTCTATTCTGTACGATATGTCTGCCCGTGTGCCTTCTACCCACCATCTGCTCACACCCGTGGGCTCGCTGGAACCAGCCCAGGGCTGGCGGCTCTCGGGACCCACCAGACTGGGCCCTGCTGCTCAGGACCCAGCACCAGGACCTGCCGGGAGCTGCTCTGTGGGCCTACCAGGGATCTTACATAAATCATAAAAGAGAAAAATCTGCGGGAAGAAACTTCTGTGTCTGCAGAGACTGATGGACCAATTGGAATTTCTATACTGTGAAAAGATTGGAATTTTGTAGGATCAGAGGCTAATAACTTTATTTTGTGCTAATTTTGGTCTTCTGAACAGCTATTCCTTGCCTCACTCTGTATCTGAACTAACATGTAGTAAAAATAAATTAAAAAAAAAACACTTAGAAGCTATTAACTCAGGAAATCACGAGATTTCACCATCACAAAGCTAAGGTCGTCACTGGGGAAGATTTTAGGACTAGAGCAAAGCTTTCCCCATCTCAGTGTGTCTGCTGTACTCACAAAGGTGCTGTAAACTTGCCTGGATTTAGGACTTTCTTGGTTCCCTACAACTAGAAAAATGTCATGAAACTGCTTCCACGTTGGAGCATGGAATTCGAGGAACATAGAAATACCTGTGCTCCTAGGCCCAAAAAATGGCTTCAGAATAAAATATCTCTTTACTTTTAAGATGAGAGCTGTGATTTTTATGACAAAGAGCCCTGTTCTTTGCTTCTTGATCCAAGCCCCTGTCTCATCTCCAGCCCTGAACCAGAACACCTGCCACCTTCTACTTGTCCTCTGTCCTCATCAGTAACAAATCACAAAGGTCTTCTCCCCCATGCTTCCTTTCTAAGACTCATGTTATTATCCAAGTCCCCAATACCAGTAGATATTCCCTGTGAACACACCAACTTAGTAGGCCAGGAAACAGACAAGTGCACTGAAGATCTTCATCACTCTCTCCTCCCCACCACATTCAGTCCCCGGAAGCCCCTGACTGTCTCTGCAAGAGAACTCCAGTTGCAGCCTCCCTTCTCTGTACCATTTCCCTGCCCACATTTCCCATGCACCCCACAGACCTTCCCCTCCCAACCTCCCTTCTTCCACTCCTGGCTTCGTTCCAGCCCCAACTCCAGCAGGCACCCCTACTAATCCTCAGAGCTCTTGGGCCTCTCAGGTAAACTGCCTTCAGGTCTTGTCTTCCCTCTGTTTTCCCAGCTCTAATCTCCCAATCTCATACTGAGCTGCAGCAGAAACACCTGTGGGAGCCTTCCCTTCACCCTTGTTCTTTTCTCATTCCCTGTGGACGCCTCAGATCTGTCCCAGCTCATTGTTTTGTTAAAGACTAGGACATTCTCCTTTCCTGCCAGGAGCCATTCTAAGTGTTGTGCAAAGATCATTTCCCAGGTTTCCTTCTTGACAAGTCTGAGTTCCAGAATGGTAAATTAATGAGGGAAAGAAGCAAGAGCACACAGGAAGAGCAGTTATTTCGCAATCTGCATACACGCCCTGGTGGAAAGGAACTTTCAGTTTCAGTAGCTTCACATGCTAGGAGAGAAACGCCATGGCTGGTGAGTTGTCCCTGTTTGTAAAGGGGATAAGTTGTGAATAAGTCATTTAGAAAAGGGGTGGTTTTTCTGGTAGCTGTCATTAGCTTCTGCGGATTAAGTGAGCTGAATCTTGGGAAGGGGAAGACTGTGTGGAAGAAATCTGCACAGAAGATTCTTAAAGCCACAGAGAGTGAAGGCCAGGGCCAGAAGGAAATGCTGGTGTACTTGTTTCTCCAGTCATATTATAATCTTAACTATTGCATGACCCTAGTCTGACCAGCACAGCCAGATGAATGACTGAGATACAGGCTACAAAGGAAAATGCTGTATCGCCTTATCTTTGTTTTATTAATCTGATTTGAGAACATGTGGAAGCAGGAAGAGGTTTATGCTTTTTGAGTTCTAACCAAAAGACGGTAACTTGTTACTTGTGTCTCCCCCTATGCTCTTGTATAATGTTTAGGGAAAATAGAGAGCACAGATAGCAAAAAGAAAGGGGTAAGAGATGTATGTGAAAGGGACATTTTACTTTTTAATTCTGAAAGAGGCCAAGCCGTTTTTAACAGGAAAGGAACATGTGGTTGTTTTCTTGACTTGAGAAATGTTTGTGCCTTAAACAGACGACATCCTCAGAGCAAAGAGGAAGCAGTTTGTCAATTCAGTGTGTGAAGGGACAATAAATGGCTTGCTGGATGAACTCTTGGAGAAGAAAGTCCTGAACCAGGAAGAGATGGAGAGAATAAAACTTGTAAAAGCCACTGTTACGGACAAGGCAAGAAACCTGTGTGATTCTGTCACCAGGAAAGGTCCCCAGGCAAGCCAAATTCTACTCACTTACATTAGTAAAGAGGACAGCTACCTAGCAGGAGTTCTGGAGCTTCAATCAGGTAAGAGCCTTCATCTCAAACTACGTTGAGAATCAATATCTTTTTATTACTAATGTCTAGTTCACATATTTCTCATGTGGTTTGAATGTAACTCCCTCACTTCAGACACCAGAGTCCCACTTTTGTGTCAGTGACCCTATTATATGTCTCTTATCTCTGTTACTCCTATTTCTTCTCCCTGGTCTCATGTACCTGCTATTGGCCCCAAACTAGCTGTTTAACCAAGTATCACCTTGTAATGATGAATTAATTTCCCTTTTTCTCTTCAGGTACACCAGCTGCAAATACTGTTAGTACAGATGATATCCAGGGAGGACATTCTTCTTCCTCAGGTATATATGTTCAGGAAGGAATGACACCCTTTAATCACAAATGCTTTTGACTATATTCTTCATGGGGTAAACCTAGGTTGAAGGGATTTGACTAACTGATAACTAGCTAATAACTAACTCCCAAGCATCGATTCTATGATATTCTTCATCCTGTTCTCTACATACCTTGCTCATGCAAAGCAGTTCTCATGGCTTCACTACTCATATTTATAGTAAAATTTTCTGGCTTTGTATCTCAAGTCTTAACTGTGTAGTTGGGTACTAAACCTTATTCAAGTGCCTAGTGCACATATTCCTATCTCCTCTGGACTTATATTTCTAAACACCTCCAAAGGCAAACTTGACAGTCCTATCCTAATCCTTTTCAGTTTTCCCTTTCTTAGCTGTAGAACTTTGAGTACAGATTCTGCAAGTGTACAATCAACCAATCCTGGAAGAAAACAAAAATAAGCTTAATTTTTAGAATACTAGAGCTACCACAGGAAATATGTATGAATCAAATGACAAAAACCACATTACTATTTAAGTGGCCTTTACTTAAATGGAACCTTCACCTTGTGAAAGCTGATGCATCAGCACACCAGATTCGTTGTTGATAATGTTAATTTTGAATAAGTTCACGTCTTTCTTAAAGAGCATTGCATGTTACAAGAGAGGTTTTTCCACCATAGTTCTGTAATAATCTCATCCAGAAGACAATGCTTTATCCCAAATCAGAAGTACAAGTATTAAAAGGAAAACTCAGTTATTCTAAGGGATTTATTCATGATGATTAATCCCATGCTTTATTACATATTTCATGTGGTGTGACATTACTATATAACTGAATACTTTATTCAATTACTTTAAAATATCTCCAATGTAAATAAATATTTGTTTAACTTGTTGATTTAGACTTATTTGTTCAAAAACAAGACATCTTTTATCAATTAATCAGCATTTTTTCATATTTTCCAGTATGTTCATTCAAAGTAGTTTATATTCTATTCTACAACCAACACATTTTGATAAGTTGGCCCAATGTGCTAAACATGCAGTTATCTAAATGCCCTTTAAAATTAATCAAAATCTCCTTATTTTAATTGCTTTGTTTCTCTTCTCTAATACCTTAATAAATCATTTCTATCTTGTAAATATAACAAGTATACACCAAATTATGTAGAAGTCCATCACATGGTCTGAAGATATTAAATTTGGGATCTAGCAGGAGCCCCAGCAGTTCACAAAAACTATTGTGAAAATACTCCTTCATGGGCTGGAGAGATGGCTCAGACGTTAAGAGCATTGCCTGCTCTTCCAAAGGTCCTGTGTTCAATTCCCGGCAACCACATGGTGGCTCTCAACCATCTGGGGTGAGGTCTGGTGCCCTCTTCTGGCCTGCAGACATGCACACAGACAGAATATTGTATACACAATAAACAAATAAATATTTAAAAAAAAAGAAAATAAAAGAAAAAAAAGAAAATACTCCTTCATATATTTGTGCTGTCAATAGTGAGTGATATAAATTAGCACATTAATTTTAGCACTTAGTTCTACTTCCTTTTCATTCTAGTAAATACATTCAATATTGTTTCTCCTTTGGTTAATTTGCACATACAGTAGAAAGGGATGCTGGGGGAGAGGGCAGAGGATCATTTTTTAAAAGTACTTCAAGTGATGCCTACTATTGTGCATAAGTTAAAAAAATAGGTAAACATATTTTTATAATTTTTAGTGGGATTAAATAATATATTTTTCCTACTGCCCTCTGCCTACAATTTCATCCTAAGCTTCAAATATTTTCTAAAATAAAATATAAATAATCTAATAATCCATGCTTTTTTAGTTTTTATCTAAAATATTTAACAAAATACCAATCCCAGGATAGATTGTAGATCACACTACTGGAGATACCTGGCTTGCCATGTGTCCATTAATAGCAGTGTGTATCTCATTCTACAGTATGGAAATGACCGCAGGGTTTTACTCGGCTGTCTTCACACATAGATAAAGCTAGAAAAGACTTGAAGTGAGGCCACCAGGCTTCAATATATATTGGCATTTTTTTTTTGTCTCTTACAGAAATAAAGGAAGAACAGAACAAAAAAGGTGACACATTTCTGGTACCAAGTGGGAACCTCAAGTTATGCTCCTCAGAAAGTGCTCAAAAGATTCGGGAAAAAAATGATCCAGAGGTACTGTGTCCAGAATCTGGGATAGAGCAAGTTGAGGATACTGATGCCATTCCAAACGGTGGTGATTCTTTGCCACAGCCATGTTCATTGCAATGTTTTCCAGACTTGAAGCATCACTCTACTTTACATAAAAGTTCTCTACCTCCTAGAATCTCAGGTTTATTTGAAGTTGTACAAATCTGGCCCAATTCCTTGGTATACAGTAATAGCAACAGCAAAATAAGTGCCTAACATTAGATGTTTACTATGAGTCAAGTATTACTCTGTATACCTTATATTTAAAAAAAGCTGTTACCTTCAAAATGACCCATTTTAGAGATTAAGAAACTTAGTCAGGTATGCATCAATATTATGTCTAGAATCAAGAAACCAGAGGAATTAGTTTTATAATTTAGGGATGCCTAGCTTTGTTTTTCAAAATGTCATTTTCAAAATTAGGAGTAGATGCTTAGAAACTACCTGGGTATTTATAAATTCCTTGGTGCTCTTGAATTAAGACTCATTCCATTTTTATCCATAATCTTTTCATCACAAGGTTGATTTCTTGAAAGGATTAAGCACAGGGAATTGTGAACTATCATAAGCATATAAAGTAGACATTGAATTAAACAAAGCTTTCATTGAATCTGCCCTTCCTTCAGATTTATCCAATAATGGATAGGTTCACTCGTACACGTCTTGCTCTCATTATCTGCAACACAGACTTTGACCATCTTCCTAGGAGGGATGGAGCTGATGTGGACCTCAGAGAAATGAGGTTGCTGCTGCAGGGTCTGGGATATACTGTGAAGGAGAAAGAAAATCTCACAGCTCTGGTAAGATTTCTCAAAATATGGAAACAATATTCATGTTTTTCATATCCCTAGATAATGCCAGAAAATATTGTACAGTGTCAGAAAACATACACTCTTGCTAGTTTGTAATGATGATATCTTTTTGTGAGGAACCACTAAATATTACATATGCCTGCCAATAATTACAATGCTTTAGCCAAAGTCTCCTGTAACATCCAATTAGAAAATATTTCAACCAGTTCAATGATCTCAGGATGACTTTGTATAATCTTTATAGTTCGATTTTCATAAAATTGAGAATTAGAAAGCTTCTTTTCCATGTCACTATTTTCATGGAATTATTTAAGAACCCCCTTGACTGCTTAAAATGAAATTCCACAGTATAAAGGTAGTTCATTGAAGATCACTGGTCTGCTTTCTTACAGGCGATGACTAATGCAGTAAAGGAATTTGCTGACTGCCCAGAGCACAAGACTTCTGACAGTACTTTCCTTGTATTCATGTCCCACGGTATCCAGGAAGGAATATGTGGCAAATCACACTCTGATAAAGAAGCAGATATTTTAAAACTAGATACTATTTTTGGACTGATGAACACGTTGAAGTGTCCAAGCCTGAAAGACAAGCCCAAAGTTATCATCATTCAGGCCTGCCGTGGGGGTGAGTGCAGATGATGGTTTAAATAACAGGATGCTCACAGTCTGACTTTGCAATTTATATACAGACAGCACTTGCCAGTTTTTCGTGTTTGATGTCTAAATGTCAAACATCTTTTATTACTCGGTTAATTATGCACTTTGTAGATTGTATTTCAAATTAGTAGATACTTGCTTCCTTTTCCACTAGAGAATATCACTATCAGCAATCATACATACATATTAATATTTGGGTGTTATTAGAATCTATTAAAAAACTAAAAGAGAAAATAATGATAGAAACATGGCTTATAACAAATATCATATACATATGTATATATTTACATATATATTCACACTCACATATGCATGCATGTGTATGTATTCATATTCATATATATATACATAGAATAATAATTTTACAAATAGAGTTTAATAAAATTTTAAGGAAACAATAATTCCCTTGAAAATTGTTAGTAACATAAAACCAATTTTGTCTTTCCAGAGAACCGAGGAGTGGTGTTGGTAAAAGATTCAGTAGGAGACACTGGAAAGAAATTCTTAGTGGATGCGGATTTGGAAGATGACGGCATTAAGAAAGCCCACATAGAAAAGGATTTTATCACTTTCTGCTCTTCAACACCAAGTAAAGATTTTTTTTATGCATATGAACTTTGTCAGGTTTACTGTTAGAAAGAGGAACACCATATTTAGTATTACATAAGACATTTAATGCCCACTTAAAAACTTCATATTCAACCCCCCTTCCACACAGACAAAATATACATACAATATTTGATGAATTAGTAATCTCTTCCATGGTGCATGATTTTTTTCCTAGAACTATGAAGGATAACAGATAATAAACAAAAAATAAACAGATGAATATGAACCCTAAAGTTCATTAGAATCTGAAAGGTTCACATCATTGGGCTTAGTCAAGACACCAGTGTGCACCAGCATCAAGTATTTCCAGAATCTTGATGACTGAGGCATGGAGACAGAAAAACTGAGCACAGGACCTCAAATCCTCAGAGTTCAAGCTGCTCAAGCACCTGAAATTCCAATGTTGATATGAGTAGTGGGGAAGGTGGCCACAGGACACCCTCCTGATAGCACTTAGACCAGCTACCCTGTGCTACATATTCGAGGCTATATAATAGGCTTAATGTGAGAGGGTTTTATACATAAAAGCAGATATTCATAAATAATTCAAATATTTATGCTACATCCTGACACTTCCATTTGTATCATCTTATATTAAGTCTGTTTCATCTTGCTGAGATTTCTTTGAATTTCTCACCAATATCTGCAAATATACTGCCATTGTAGCAAGGACTGAATAAGATGATAAGTGTGAAATATTGAACTACTCCTGAAAAAAATCTAGCCTTAAGTTTTCCTATTATCAAGGTTTTAATTTCTAATCCTACTCATTACTTACTATGTTAAGGCTTAAATAAAACTCATTTGAGCCTTTCATTTCCTGAATTTTGCATTTCTAGAAGCCTATATTCTTTTACTGAACTACACCCTTAAGGCTCTGCCTCAGATCAAATAGATTACAGATTATATTATTGACTATGGTCACAACCTCCAGATATAGTCCACTCCTACACTGGGTGTACCAAGCCCAATGTATATCTTACTACATCATTTTCTAATGATAAAAGATCATAGATATTGATAGATTGTGGGATCATAGGACTTTGCTGAGCTATTGGTTACTTATAAATTCAGGCAGATGGAGAATCATCTTTGGAAATATACCAAGTAGTAAACCACTGATACCCCACTGCATTGTATTATACCATTTTTTTATGCAGACAGACCTGATATAGGCAGTGAATCATTAAAATTGCAAAATGACTCAAAATGATGAGAAAGAGACATATAAGGGGGAGGTACTGATTTATACATGGGAGGGAAATAATGAGAGAGCACGACATAAACAAATCAGATGCTTTCTATGTATTGAAGAAATTGACAAAGAACAAGTGTATTTAGTTTTAAAATACCTTAGCAATACTCCCACAAGTTTCCAGCTTAAGAATACAGTCCACTTTATTATTAGATTTAACTGTTCATTTCAATCATTTCTTCTCATTTTGTACCATACATCCTCTGTAGTTACAGAGTCTCTTCAAGCCTTTCCGTACTTGCCATCTGACCTGCTGGTGTATCTCTTTCTTTTGCTGTCTTCACTATTCTCTGTAAATGGTTCAGACTATAAAAATTTTGTACACCAGTTACTATACCTAGATGAAATTTGCCAGTGTAAACCCCAATCACATCGTAGGGCCTTTGAGAAAAGAATCTGGACTATTATGAAAAGAATCTGGCCTTTTACTCTCTTCACTGTCAAAGTACTTGCAGAGATACCTGTTTCTACTCCTCACTCATTTCCTTTACCTAGCTCAGATATTTGTGGTTTGATTTTCTATTCCTCAAATATCTCTTTTTTGGTAAAAAAAAATAATTACTGAAAACTTCTAATTAAGAACATTGGATTTAAAAATGCACAAAAGTCTTGAATCAGACCCATTACAGAGCATCTTGGACAAAAATACTCAGATACTTATTCTCCAAAACTTATCACTCCCTTACTCCAGGGCCTGGCTCAGTATTAGTTTTCACCTCCTTAATATCAGGAACTCTACCATTTGAAAATCTGCATGGTATATAGCAACCACCTTGAGGAAGAGAGAAGAGGTATTCATTTATATATATAGAGAGAGAAATTGGCAGACAGTTTATAGGACACTATATAAAGTGTCCAGTTAAGAGTGGAAAGGCTACAGAGGGCTGTATTCAGAGTAATGTCTGTCATAAGATTTTGAATAAAAATTATTCACAGATAATGTTTCTTGGAGACACCCTACCAAGGGCTCTATTTTCATTATGGAACTCATCAAACACATGGAAGAATATGCTTGCTCTTGTGACTTGGAGGATATTTTCAGAAAGGTAGGACTCGAACGCTTTTTCAACTCTACTTCTGTGGTCTTGGGCTGCTGCCAGTAGGAAAGCTCTGGACATATTTGTCTTGTGATAACGTCATTCTTTCCAAAGAGTTTTGTATTACTATTATTATTTTTTGATTAGTCAATGATCCTTACATGGTGTCACTGTTTTATGCTCACAAGCCTTAAGAAATAATCATTTATATTAACCGCTATCCTGTCCTAAGTAGAAAATGGAAGAGAATTTAATACCCCTGTATCCATTATATTTGTCAGTTCTAGCAAAAGCACTTAAAACTCATCTGGGAGACTACTCTGATAGCTGTGATTCTTACAAATGCCTTGAGTTATTGTTTCTTGTCATTATAGTCACAATAGTTTTTTTTTCCCATCTCAAGTCAAGATTCTAGTCTCTGAAAATAATGCCTGTAAATCTCCCTTTCTCTTTTAGGTTCGATTTTCATTTGATCAACCAGGATTTAGTTTACAGATGCCCACCACTGAAAGGGTGACTTTGACAAAACGTTTCTACCTTTTCCCGGGACAATAAAAAAAGTATGCTGTACCAGTGTCTTTGTACATTTCTCTTCTCTTCTCTTCTCTTCTCTTCTCTTCTCTTCTCTTCTCTTCTCTTCTCTTCTCTTCTCTTCCCTTCCCTTCCCTTCCCTTCCCTTCCCTTCCCTTCCCTTCCCTTCCCTTCTCTTCTCTTCTCTTCTCTTCTCTCCTCTCCTTTTCTCTTCCCTTCTCCTCTCCTCTTCTCTCCCTCTCTCTTTCCTGTCTTCTGTGTGTCTGTGTCTGTGTGTGTGTGTGTGCACTGTAAACGGAGACTGTCCTCTCGTTTTCCAGCCACCCAGACTTGAATAATCACACAGAAACTATATTAATTACAACACTGTTTGACCAATGTCTTAGGTGTATTCCTAGCTAGCTCTTGCATCTTAATTGAACCCATTTCTATTAATCTGTGTATCACCACATAAATGTGGCTTACTGGTAAGGTTCTGGCATCTTTCTCTTTTAGCAGTTTCATGGAGTCTACCTGACTCCACCTTCTTTCCTCTTCTATCTTTGCTGGGACTTCCCACCTTACTATATTCTTCCCTACCACAATCCAAAGCAGCTTCTTTATTAAAAATGGTAATAAAATATATTCGCAGCATACAGAGGGGAATCCCACATCAGTGTACATTATGGAAAGTTTGTGTAAAGACAACGGAAGAGTATATAACTGATAGTCATTCAGGTTTCTAGGTCTGTCATAATATTGGGGAAAGCAGGGAAACACCAGAGGGATGCCATGTTTTCAGTTCTCTATAAAGTGTGTTGTTCTTTCTTAGCATTCCCAGATTTGGATGGTCCTTTCTCAGGGTGGGTTATTATGGACCCAAATTTTGAGAAGCCTGTATTCTATATGTGTAGGTTTCATCTCAATAGGACAGCACTTAAACAATCCTTAGGCTTTTCTCTGTTGTGAGTGTATATGTTGAATTATATGGTTATATTAGAATCTGCATGAGCCTCAACAGAATACTTATGTTTGTGTAATTTCCCTTTCCCATAGGAGCTAAGATTTCCATCATTCTGTACCTCTTTGAGGAATCAAGTCAATCAGAAGCAACATTTCTCTAAATTTATTGCAAATTTCAAACAAAACTGAAAGGCTATCCTGTTGTTATTGGCTTTTCCTTTATTTGAGTAAATGCTCAGAACACAAAAAAAGAAATGTATGTCTTTTTTTTATTGAATTTAGTCTTTTAAAATGCATTTTGATTCTATAACTCATACCCTCTTTAATATCCTTCTATCCCTATAAGTACTCTCCTCTCTACAATTTCCTTTCACAGACCCATGTGTCTTGCTTTTGAAACTCACTGGATTTAACTAGGATCATCAGTAACAGCTATGTGAAGGGACTCTCCACCGGAGCCTGGTAGATACCTTAGTGGAGACACAACTGCAGACAGTTAACTGTCAATCTCCCAGAATCCCTCAGTAACCAGAGTGTCAACAGAGTTCTTAGACTTGGTTCTTAAGGCTTAACTGGCTGGGAAACATTATTTATTTTAAGATATCCATGTGTTTGTCTTTTTCTACACATTCATAAAATTTATATCTTCACCACAGGTATCTGAATTGCATAAATTTAGATCTCAGCAGAAGGAGTGTAGATAATGGAACTGGAATAGTGACAGTCAAAATGATAAATGACATCTCAAAATTAAGTGGTTACTACCGCTGAAACTTTGACCAGAACCCAACACTTTGTATATGCTGTTATACTTAATGGCTTCAAGGAAAATATTGAATCAGCTCAGAACTTTAAAATTTCACACTCTCACTGATTAGATAACCAATCAGCAGCCTAAAAAATATGGGACAATTAGAAGACACAAATGGCACTAAACAGGTGGTCGGTTGTGGCATCACTTTAACCCTTATTCAATAGCACTGGTAAGAAGTAGGAAGAACGGTGAGAAGGGTGCATGCCCCTTTCTTACACACCCTGTGTAGCCTCCAAGTTGATCACACTACAACCTTATTCTTTTGTCCATTCTCTTACCATGTCCCTGGAAACATCTTTGCTGAGATCATGCGATCAATGCCCGAGACTGTTTCTATTAGCAAGGAACAGTTTTTGTCCAGAGTATACCATGAAAAGTGGTAATCAGTCACTCAGCAAAAACTTATACATAAAGATACTCTTGTACAATTAATGAAATGCATTCAGAAAGGGCAAAAGAGCTGCTCTGAACTGTATCTAATAAAAGACTAAGACTTTAGGAATGCATGCCCCTTCATGATTAACACATTTAAAAGAAAACAAGAGAATTGATTAATTCTCCACTGGAAACAAGACTGCTTAATTTCACTTAGGACTCTAGCTTTAGAGAGCAGAAGCAGAGATACTGATAAGTCAGAGGAAGAATCAGCACTGGCCATTAGTTACTGGGGTCATGGAGAATGGAAAAAATACAAAGTGAAACCTCTCAGAGGGCGGAGTCTGCAGAACAGTATTTGATTTACATTTTTATTGTTTATCTGTTTGGCATTTTTCCCAAAGAGGAAGGACAAGAATTCAGAAAGAGGTTGGAAGTTTATCATTTATAGGGACTTCCACTTTGAGACTTCTTGGGCAGTATTTTCACAAGTCCCCGCCTCCCTGTACTAAGGAAATAAACACCCAGCAACTTTCATTTACAGTATGAAGCAGTCTGCACTGTACAAAAGAATCGAGGCCCTTCCTGAACATGAATATTAGAAATATTAGAAATTTCTTCTTCCATAGTTCTGAGACAGACAGAGATAACAAAAGGGAAGCAGAGCAATGATGTAGAAGCCAGATTCCCACCTCCCCAGTTTCTGTGAAACCAAAAACTAGTGTGTATCAGGAATCATAGAGATGATGAGATAGCTGTAGCTTTTAACCATAAAAAGGTTGATCCCTTATTTTCTCTTTCTGGAAATGAAGAAGGGTAAGACAGAAAACACACATGTGAGACAACTCTAGAAGTCTGTAATAAACTCTGAAATTGTCTTGTTTTCCTGGGGTGCTGAATTCATCATTTGGGCACCCACATTCCTTTTATAAACACATTGGAGCATAACATATTTGATGCCACCACTCATTTTCCATATCTAGAGTAACTGTCTTATTTGATTAAAAATGATCCCAATTTCTTGCTAGCTCTCTTCTTCTAAAAACAACTCTGATGAAGCTCATTCTTAGATTCGTACCATGATGTTTTGACTCCTGTCCCCCATTGCAGCTCTTAGTCTTCTGTTCCATCCTTGGCATTGCTTTCAAATAACCCACCCATCTTACACTTAGAAGTTGAAAAGGGATGGGGTCAGAAATCACTGGATATTTTGGTAGCTAGTATTCAAATGCATCTTCTCGTCCATTTGGCTGTATTCTCTACATGTTAATTTGAAGTAGATGGACAATTCAATTTCTAAATCTTATAATTAAATAACATATACCATTGTGAAGTTTTCAGTTCCCTCTTCTGCCCTCACCTTGAAGGCACATCATAAAAAGACTTAGAGCATCTGGGGACAACTTTACAGTTGCTTTAGAACTGACTTATACATGGATTCTATGCTTAGGATTTTCAGTAAGTATCTGTTAATACAGTTTCTTATTAAGGAACCCTCATGACTAATTATTATCTTTTAATAAATACACATAGATCAAGGTAGATCAAGGATGCACATACGGCTATGATCTCAACACTGTGATAGAGTTTCCTACTTTACATATGCACTTGTCTGTTTCTTTAGTCTCTTTAAATTGTGGTTTCAGCCTTATGGAAAACCATAAGGTTTTTCCTGTCTTCACCAGTCACAGTTCCCCTTTACCGGTTTTCTACTCCTCAGATCCTCTTTGGAGTGTAATTCTTTCTGTGTGCTCTATGTCTCTTCTTGCAATATTTAACCTAAGCTCCAGGGTCGGCTTGTCTCTCATGTTGTTGAGGACATGGGTAAGGGTAGGTGATAGAGTTTTCTTGGAGCATACAGCATACATCTACTCACTCCAGAGAGGGAACCCACAAAGACAAAAGTAACAAATACACCAATGTCAAACTTGGTGACTTTGAGTTTATATTTACAAGAATTTTACTTAAAAGAAGCAGGGATGACTTCAAAACAGTGGCCCCACCACAAAGCCCACATCATTACAGTAATGACTCATGGAGTCTGCTCTACCTCAGGAAACTCTGCAGGATGAAAATCCTTCTCTCCTGCTGGGCACAGGCTCCTCTTCTAGCAGTTGATTATTCTTTTTATGCTGCAGGAAGCCTTTGAGAAGCTTCTACATTTTCATGCTCTCAGATATGTGACCTTTTGTCTATTCTCCATGAGCCGCCCCGTCCTTCCCAGATGAAATATTCCAATTAAGAGTAAAACTTCCTTATGGCAAATGGCACAGTCACTAAGTTAAATTCACACCTGTAGTTGCCTCTTAACCAGGCATGTAATCTTTATATTGGTTATGTAATTTGAATAACAGAATACTTAGATAATAAGAATGATAAATTAGCTGATATTGGACAAAACTAATTATAGTATGCTTATATGTACAAACACTTGTAACATTTTTTTTTTGCCTGGTACTGAAATAGAGACTGGATAAGGTTCATCTTCTAATTTTCTCTTTAATTTTTTTTATCAATATAAACCCACCTAAGCAATATCTATGGTATGATCAAATAGTCCACGATTATGGGTTTGAAATATTTAATGTTCTCTGTCTCTATGTTTAAAGTTATATGAGTATATTTGTGTTACCATTGCTGTTTTCTGATTAATGAAAGTGGCATAGACTAGGTTAGGTACAGTATCCTTTGAGAGAGTGATCTGAGTTTGGTCTTGTTTACACAGTCAGGAACCTGACATTACATTATATTTCTACACAAGTCTTCAAAGAATTGCTTGCATCTGACCATTGCTTTTTCTGCTTTTGTTTCATACTTTCACACAGTGTATACTCCTTTCTAAGGCTCACACCTCCAGATTATGAACTACACCAGATATTGTCAAATACCAAAACCTTGTTAAAAGAAGAAGGTTGAGGAGAGGGAAGGGTCCCACAAACCATTCAGATGTCAAATCCGTACATCACCTCCTGTCAGAATATATCTTCTAATGGGTGAATGCTTTTAAAAATGATTTTTGTATACATATCAACCATTTAAAGCATTATAGTGTTCTATATTTCACTTGTATGAATAACAATCTCTATATTTTCTCTATAAGCATTGCTTCACAGGGACACATTTTCAAAATGACATTCCCAAAGCTAATAAACTATCTTTTACAGAGAAATATTAAATAAATGTTGTTTATTGAAAGGAAGGATCACTGCACCTCCCTTCAACCTGAAATCTTCCAATATACTATACTTCTTGTTTAGTAAGTAAAACCTACCTCATTATTAAAATATGCTTAGAGTTGAGTAAGTTCTATATAGTGTTTGTTCATACATTTAGTGACCAAGTGAATTACAGAGAATTACTGATGACCACCTTACTACCAGAAGTAATGGAGACTAACTGATGACACAGGCTTCCCTGAGCTTAGCATCTAATGATGAAATGCTGATTTGTAGGCTGGAATCATATTACGGAGTAAAAGTGCCAGATTAGGGAGAAATGGGTACCTTAGGAACAAATACCTTTGACATTTAGACAAGGTTGAAAACATCAAGGGAATTTATCAAATTTAGTGTTAGCTAAGCTGAGACATGGTGAGCAAACTGAATAAAATGGGAAGAGTAGAAGAAAGGAGTAGTAAAGAGACAAACATTTCAGAGATTAGTATGCAGATTTCTAGAATACAAGAGAATGGGATGTTCCAAAATCATTGAGCAAGATAGAAACTATAACAGAAAATGAGGCTGAATAATGAGGTTTAGTTTTAAATTGAGATCTTAGGGTACTCAGTAAATTGTGAAGAATTAATGAGAAAACAATAAGAGATAAGATATTTCAAAGTCCACAGAATAATTGTGAATAGCAAATTTTGGTGTAGATGGGCAAAGCAAAGGAAATTAAGAAGAATGGATTGATTCTGTGAAAATTTAGCAGATATAATTTAAAAAAAAAACAGATTTTGGTACAAAATAAGACCTAAACAAACCAAATACATATACTGATACCAGGCTTTGCTGCTCTCTATATTGTAGGTGAGATATTTATTTGTAAGTGTACAAAGAAGGATGATTAAAAAATGAGCCGTATCAATTTTTAAATTCAATATAATGAGATTGTAGGTTATGGAAAAGAGATAGCTCATTTATTATTTACTATGCAACTCTCAATATTGGGATCCAGGTGTAAGCTGAATCTATTAAGTCAAAAATTACCTATTATTTAAAGTTTATAATTGGTGCACTGAGCATATGTGGCTTACAAGAATGATCTTTGGTGCAAAAATTTGCTTTTAAGTGATAATTCATGTTCTTATGTAATTGGAAAATAACATGTATGCTTATTATGCAAAATGTTTTAAAATATCTGCATACTGTTCAAGGCATAAGTAGGATTAATTAACATATATGTTACTTCTGATCTTTTGTTGTGTGGTGATAAATATGTAAAGTCTTTGAAAACTTTGCATCAACATGATACATAATTATTAACTGTAGTCACTGTTATCCAGAGAAGCTATGGAACTTACTTCTCCAGTTAGCAAATGGTGGCTTCCTTTCTAAAGCATCTCTCTGAGCTACTCCCTCCACACCTCTCTACTCTCTTCCTGGATGCATCATTTTAGATTCCACACAGAAATAGGATGTATTGCATTTTAGCTTTCAGTGAATGGCTTGGTTTATTTATTTAATACAATGTCCTACAGTTTCATCCATAAATTTACAAATGTCAGAACTTCATTTAAAATACCAAGTTTTACAAATGCGAAAAGCACCATATATATCCTTTTCCTTACATACTCACCTGTCCACAGATACTCATACTGATTCTATATCTTAGCGATTCAAACAATACTACAATGAGTATTAAAGTTAAAATAATCCTTAAGTATCCTTACTTTGTAAATAGAATATAACCAGGAGTGAGTTTGATTTGTCCAAGGTAGTTCTATATTATTTCTAACATATCTCCATGAGTTATTTTTATCTAGTGACTGTACTAATTTATACCGTCACCAGTAATGTATAAAGATTCACTGCCTTAGCATACCCTAAAACACCTATAATCTCATGTCTTCTTAACAAATGTTTTATTTATTCTTTTTTCATATAATACACCCAGACCTCAACTTTCCTACCTTACTCTCCTCCTGGCTTCCCGCCACCACCTCCCATTTCCCCCAAATCTGCTCTTCCCTCACATCTCCCCCAAGAAAAAAGCAGGCCTCCCAAAAACATCAACCAAACATGACACACCAAATTACAATAAAACCAAGACAGAGATTCATATCATAGGTGGGATAGGCAACCCTATAGGAGGAAAAGGGTCAAGAAGCTGGCAAAAGAGTCAGAGACATACTGTTAGGAGTGCTCCCAAAACATCAAGCTGATAATTATAATATATATGCAGAGGACATAGTACAAACCCATGCAGGCTTCCCAATTGCTATATCAATCTCTGCCCTGGCCAGCAGGACATGAAAGGGAGTCCCTGATAAACCTCGAGGAGGAAAAGGAATGGAGGGGGCAAGAGTACCTGAAATTGGTGAGGGGAACATAAGTCTGGAGTGAGAATAAAAATAATGGACTTATCTGCTACTTGCAGCTTTACTTTAGGCTTGGACAAGGTTATGGGATAAACCAAGTTTGGGCAGTGTCAATTCTCTGCAAGGCTGAGAAGTTCGAAGGCTGGCATTTTCACTTGCCAATGTTGGTGAGGCTGGACCTTTGTGGTGTGGCTTTGAAGACAAGCCCACACAGGGGCATTGTGATTTCCAGTGTCTGGGTTGCTGGCAGATAGGGTATAACCTTGGAGGAGGCATAGTGCAATATCGTGCCACGTGACCAATTAGGGCACTCTTGAAACAGTTTGCCTGTGAGGTTGCCTTAGGTTGGGCTCTACCAGGGTAGAGCCTTGGGGTTGGCTTCCCTTGTCCCCCTTCCTGCAGCCTTAGGGCAGCTGCTAAGGCCTGGGCCTGTAGATTGTTGTAGCTTTGTCTGTAAAAAAGACTCAGCTTCTAGGGCATTAAAACTTTAAAGGCCATTTTCACCAATTCCCATATAAGGCTTTGGGGACCCTCTTCAACCTTTCTTAAATCTTTCTTAATATCTGGTGCTGAATGAGAAATAAAATGGGTAAGCAGAATGATTAGTAGAAAAGGAACCTAGCCACTTTTCTGAGAGAAAAGGAAAAATGGGAAGGATTGGGAAGGGCTAGCCCACTGCACAGAGGGGGTCTGAGGGTAGGGAGCTGAGGTAGAAGGGGGTTGGGAGGGGAAGGTGGGGAAGGTGAACGTTGACCTTGAACCAGGGGAGGGAGTCCACTGGGGAAGGAGAGGAATGTGAAGAATGTTGCTCCACTGAAGGGGTTTGGGTAGTGTGGGCTTAAGGGATTGGGGGAGGGGCTGCATGGTGCTATGAGACACTAGCTACTGAGGGAGGGGCAAGAGCCTAAAGCCCAAAAAAACATGGACATGTGTAAGCTCTTTCCATTTATCTTTATGGCGGCAAAAATTTTCTAGGTCCCCGTGGACATTTGAGGCCAAATCTTAGTATATACAGAAATTAGCTCTTTGGGACAGATTGTATAGGACAGGATCAATTTTAAAAGATTTTTGTAAGAGGTACCCCAGGGGAGACAGCAAATCTGGCTTTGAACTACAAGTGCCCTTTTTATTTTTTATTTTTCATTAATTTTTTTTATTAAAAATTTCTGCCTCTCTCCTGCCTTCCTTTTCCCTCCCCCTCCTCCCACTCCCCTCCCCCTCCCTCTCCAGTCCAAAGAGCAGTCAGGGTTCCCTGCCCTTTGGGCAGTCCAAGGTCCTTCCCCCTCCATTCAGGTCTAGGAAGGTGAACATCCAAACAGGCTAGGCTCCCACAAAGCCAGTACATGCAGTAGGGTCAAAACTCAGTGCCATTGTCATTGGCTTCTCAGCAGCCCTCATTGTCTGCCATATTCAGAGAGTCCGGTTTTATTCCATGCTTATTCAGTCCCAGTCCAGCTGGCCTTGGTGAGCTCCCAATAGATCAGCCCCACCGTCTCAGTGGGTGAGTGCCCCACTTGCGGTCTTGACTTCCTTGCTCATGTTCTCCTTCCTTCTGTTCCTCATTTGGACCTTGGGAGCTCAGTCCATTGCTCCATTGTGGGTCTCTGTCTCTATCTCCATCCATCGCCAGATGAAGGTTCTATGGTGATATGCAAGATATTCATTAGTATGGTTATAGGATCTGGCCATTTCAGGCTTTCTCTCCTCAGCTGCCCAAGGACCTAGTTGGGTACATCTCTCTGGACTCCTGGAAACCCCTCTAGAGTAAAGGCTCTTATAAGTGCCCATTTTAAAGTCTATGCCCAACCAAGTCGCCTAAGTCTATTACAGCGTGTCTGCTAAAATAGCTCTCAGCCCCAACAGGGTTGTGGAAATTGAATGCTTGGCATCCCAAAACAAACAAATCCCACCTCAGCCAAGCCCAGTCTTGCCAGTCTGGTCGCTGCTGATCAAACTCTTGGTGCGAGATCGCGGTCTCAACAAGATTCTGATCATTGACAAAAATAAGTACAAATGGATCCCCCTAAAACCTTATAGGATAGACAAGAATAAAAGGTACTCACCAAGACTCAGCCATGGTAGCCCAAAAGCCAGTTTTAGTGTAGTGTTGAGAGCTCAGATTGTAGCCTAGGGCCGCACAAAAAGAACTGCCCTACCTGGTGGGGCCTCTAAATGTTAGGAATTTTTTCTAACATAAGCTCTCTGCTGACGAAAAATCCCAATCAAGCCAAATCAAAGCAAGACAAATTAAAAAATATCCAGGTTTAGTGGGATTCCTCCACTCTTGGGTGGCCCCTAGAGGAAACCAGGAGGCACGAATACAACCACCAGGAGGAAGGAAAAGGGACCATGTGTTCCTTTTTTGGGCGGTCACTTAAGTACCCTGTGGGAGCATGCTGGGATTTGGAGTCCAGACCAATACAATTTTCAGGCCTGGGGGCTAGGATTGATGTGAGGGGCTGGGGTTTACGCTCCCAATTTAACAGTTACCATGCCCAAAGTTGTCCAATGTCTTAAAGGATATTGGCCGAAGGAGTTCCCACAGCAAATAGTGACAAAGAACAAAAGTACTTGCAGAAGGTATCTACCAACCTTAAATCTGGGAGTAAATACAAATAAACTAGCCAGGGTTACCGAAATGTAAGTGTTTTGAGAGGATAACACCTGTGTCAGATTTACAAGGAAATGTATTGCTTTGATGTAGGGTACTGTGCCACAGACTCCTCCCCCCTTGGCTTTATCAATTTCCCATAGTCCTTCTAGAGGATATGATGAGTCTGATTCTAGGACTGTGTTAGGAGCTGTTTCCCCCCCAAAATTATCACAGGAACCATTGCCCTGAGGAGTTAGCAGAGAACCCCACTCACTCCTAACAATAATTAGAATTGTCTGTTAATAGAGAGCTATCTGTTAGCGAACCGCCTCACATTCCAAACTATCTAGAGAACTAAGGTGTGTCAACTTGTTACTTCCTGGCCAAGGAATCGTGACCTGATCTTTCATAACCTCCTGGCCTATGTGACCAACGTGAACCACGTGGCAAGAGTTCAGGCCCCTGTGCCCACCCCCCAACTCCTTATTCTATATAAGCTGTAACCTGTCTCTAATAAACGAAGGCTTCGACAAATCTGCCTGGCCTTCTTCCTCTCTCTTGCTCATGTCTTTTCAGATAGTGCCTCTCAGGGACCCTGGAATAACTGACTGCAGGGTGTGTTACAACCCCTAGACTAAGTAACCGGACTGGCAATAAAACAGGATATAAAACTATCCACTACCTTTGGAGTAAAGCAAAATTGCTAGTCCAGTGCTTATAGAGAAAAAAAAAAACATTAAAAACAACACAAAGAAATAAGTGCCTCTTCTATCCATAAGCTTTCTAATTTCTGTACTGATCATCCTAGAAAAAACTACCTGCATTCTGGTTAACCAAGAAAACACAAACATTAGCAGAATTTTAGTGCTAGTACAACAAAACATGGAAGAAAGGGTGATGCTTAAGATGATTAAATAACAGTTTATAACCATGACATCCTCTGTCCTTCATCAAAATAATACTTGACTTCCTCTAGGGAATGATCACTATCCTATACACATGTGCAAAGACAAACCAAATCAGAAGCCAAGGTTTTCATATCTGTCTTATTCTGAAATTGACCAGAGAGGTGGAATCACTTGGGCCATAGCCAAATACTGTGAGGCAGGCTGATACTTCTGTGTCCATCTAGACCTGGAAGATTTCAGAGTGAGAAAGATGTGAATGAAAGTGGGCTTGACATGAAGAAAGCTTAAATAAATTGCAACCTGAAAAAACCAGTTGGGAGTCAAGAGGTAGCACTAAACAGTAATATTTTTCAGCCTTTTGCAGCTTCCAACTTTGGTTATCAGGAGATACTGAGAGAGATGTTAACACTGAACTCATCTAGAACCTAATTATGAATTTTGCACAGAAATAGAAAACCTAGAAAAGAGAATCTGTTGTTCATGAAAAAGCTGTGATACTCATGGTCCGCCAAATCAACCAGGTGAATAGTAGCAACATACTCTGTAAAGTGGATCAAGCCCTTTACCGACTTTCTTTTAAGAACAGCATAGACATTGTTCCATTTCTGTCTTTCAAACTTTATGAAAAAATGCTATATATAACTAAAACTAATCCAGGGCTTTATAAAGTCATGAATGCTGAGACTATTTTCTATAGTTTAGTTATGTTGTGTTGATGAAAATCTAAAATAATGCCATATATTATACATACATATATATGCTTATAATACAGGTTTATCAATTCCTCTCATTTTTCTGAGTATCTTCTTGTATGAAATAAATCAATTTCCTGGTCTTTAAAATAATTTGTGTGGTGATTTATTATTAATTCTCTATTACCAATTATATATCTTCTAAAACTAACCTCAATATTTAATAATTTTCAATGGGATAATACTAGTACTAAAAACATACCTTTAGTTTATTATAAATGCTTCTATTCCCCAAGTTACTCCTCTTTCATTCTTATTGCTATCATGGAGACAACAATATGGAAGGAGAGATCAAGAAGTCATCCTTTTTCTTCTTAGGCCTTTAAATCTGACACAAAAAAATTAATTAATATTTTTAACAACCTCTTAAGCTTTGTTTAATCCTCTACAGCTGATATGCCGGCATAAACAGCATACTATTGACTAATATGGACAGCTGAAAAATGCCTCTAAATCTTACTTTCGGTCAGGGTAATTTTGGGACTAGAAAGCATAAATCTATTGATTATGACACTAATAAAATTATATAGGCTAACTAATAGCATTTTGAAATGGACATTTGTTGTACTGTTGAAAATACATTGTTCTTTTACAAAAAAAGAACAGTCTTTTAAGAAAGAATTATATATAAATAAATTTATACTATAGTTTGACTATATATGATGAATTAATAATTAGTGTGTATGCATTAATCAACTGCATTCATGTAATTTAGTAAAGAATCAAGATGGGTTATAAATTAGAAACTAGTTACATAGCAGAAGGTGCATAAACAAAGTATTATAAGGCAAAATATATTCCTTAATGACAAAAGCAATGAATAGATCCACATTGTGATGACACTACTTCTCAATTTAATTTTTTAGAATTTCATAAGTGAGTATATTGTATTAGCAAAAAAGCACAATTAAGTCATGATTGCTGAAAGATGAAGAATGAACTTTGTTCAGGGATGAGTCATTTGATAAATTACCCAATTCCAAATGGTCTACCATAAACACATGTACATATTAGTAACACTATATAGGCTTAGCTCTATCCACTACAGAAGGGATGAGGAATCCCAGACAAAGGGAAGAGTGGAAGGGGGGAGAAGAATAGATGACTGAAAAATGCATTAACTAAACTGACTTGTTGACATCAAAAATGCTACAACACTGGTAAAGTATATGCTCTACCCCAGAAATGCAAATAATGTCCAAAGCTTCTGGACAAATGAATTAACAATTATGTAGAGTACAGTGCCTCTCTGTACACACTACTATGCTCCACCTAAGAAAACACTCATGTATGCTAGAACGTGGATGTGTTCCAGGTCTCTTCTTTTCAATATTAACTATGATCACACTGTATGTGAAGGCTGATAAACCAAAAATGAAGACACATTTGTTAGTGTGATAAATTCTAGAATTGGTGTTTCTTTTCTTGAATACCACCTCTCAACAATATTGCCTCACCTCACTTAATTCTCTTTGTGTGTTTTTTTTTTCTCAGCATTTTATTCAATTTAATGAGCTATGGGATTTGGACATTTTGGTGTACTGTGGACATATTTCTGATCTTTGGTTTCTGAGCTAGCTTTCCAATTAGTGTTTGCACAGCTCAGAGGCAACACCCAACACAACTTCTCAGTTAACTCTAGTAGCATTTAGTACTAAAGGGAGACTTGAAAAGAAGCCCAAATATTCTCCATATGGCAATGCCAAGGCTATTACTTTGTAATTCAAGACAAAGCCAAATTAAAAGAGCAAATATATATTCCTTAATGAGATTCAACTATGTATTCTTTTAATAAAGTGCAATATACTTGCAACTGGTGAGTTTGCATTTAAGTAATTTGGAAAGAAATTCACATTTAATCTCTGGATGATGAAAAATAAGGTTCCAACTGAAGACGCTTTTAACAGAGTTATCCAAAGGGTAGCTTTCATGAGTATCACGTTAAATGCAGCATGCCCTGGATTGCAAGATTTGGATTTAAAAAAAGAAACGGGGAAAGTTGTGGGAACACAAGTTTCTGAACAAAAGTGGAAAAAATGCTACTGGCAGAGGATGAGTTTTAGAAGTTCTCAGAATAAAGGAAGACTGGATCTGTCACTGAAAAAGTCACAAAACACATTTCCATACCTCTCTTTTCTCCATCTTGTTCGTAATTTTATAGCTTGCTACTCTCATGACTGTTCAATATTGAATTAAATTACAGTCTTTAGACCAACATGACAGTTCTAAGAAAACAAAATTCCAATTTTTAATTACTTATAACCTAAAAATCAGAGATATTCATGGTGAGGTAGGTCATAGTCCCAAGAGGAGAGCCTAATAGTTTTATCCTAGCAAATGGATATAGAATTAAACCATTCCTTAACTACTTATTTTTATACCCAAAGAAAGTGCTGCCCAATCCTCATTTTTTTGCAGTAGCTGGAAATTTATAGATATTCACAAGTGGTCAACATGTAACAAAACAGAGACTTTGGGTGCTCACCCCTAAATGGAGCATCTATAGCACTACCCCTCACCTTGATCGCCACAGAAGAGAAGGAAGAATGGGTGCTAGAATCAGAGATGGTGATGATCTGGTGAAAAATTGTGTTTTAAGACATGGAAAGGCCATGGCACATAAGAACTTACAGATGTGTGAATGCATACACAAGGCCACACACGATTGAGGCAGCCAACAACCCAGCATGGATGAGGAAGACATTCTGAATCCCCTCCCTCAAGCTGAGGTGCTATGAACACACAATGACTGGTTGGGGAAGGAAGGCATAAGTTTTATTCAGGTATCCAACCCCTGATAGGTTGCCCATGCTCACATGAGGGACTTATGCCAATGTGTATACTGACAACATAGAACCTATCTTATGTGTTTCAAACGTAGAGTAAATGAAGTTGAGATGGAAAATTAATGAGAGGGAAATTGGAGGATTTGGGGGGAAAGTGGTGAATTTGACCAAAACTATATGAAATTATCAAAGAGAATTTTTAACTAAATTAAAGTTCTGACATTCTGAGACATAGAACAGGCCAATGTACTTTCTACTCGTTTCCTGCCAGCATTTGCTGATCACAATAGTTGTCTACTTTCCCACACACAGGTAATTTGAGAGACACCAGCTGGGTTTCCGAATTGAATTAAATTCTGTGTCAGCACTCACAGATTAAGGGTTTCACCACTTTCTCCAAAAAACAATCATAAATTTTAGTGCACTGTGGCAGTGTTGGTATGGGAGGTATAGATCTACACTGCTGCCTAGCAGCATGCTTAACCTTTTAATGACCTCAGCTCAAGTCAAGGCAGACTCTTGTCTTCACTGAGAGAATCTTAGTATGATCAACTAAGAAAAGAGTTGAGATGTATTAGAAGACATTTTAATACAGATTTTTGGCAGGGGGTTAAGAGAAACAGTGGTATTCAGGAAGACAATGGGTGTGGGCTTCTCAAAAAAACTGCATTTCATTTCCTTTACTATTGTTACACAGAGAGTTTGGAGAGTTTTGAAATTATCTTCAAAGAGTTGAGGGAGTTCTATGACATGACAGGTGGAAGCTGAGGCACATGGAGCAGGATTACAATTGATAAAATGGACTCTGGATCTCAGACATACTAGGTTCAGGAAGTTTAGGTGTCCCCACTATGGATGATGTTAAGGATCTCTGTGAGATTACCAGAAAACATCAGGGAGAACAGTGAGTACCTTTATAAGATGAAAGACATTCAGACATCAAGCCAGCTTTATGTTGTTCTACATTCTTAAGGAAAACATTTACAACTCTGATAGCACATGCTAACTGTGCCGCAATCCTTGGTTTTCAGCTGGTAAGAGGGTTTATCCGTATCTCTTTCCCCTTCCTATGCCTCCCAAGTTTCTTCTGTCTTATCCTTTTCTTCTACCTTCTTATGTTCAGTTAATTTGCTAGAGCAATCACATAATTAAAGGGAATGCTGAAAGACACCAGAATAAGAGTAAAAGATGTGGGTGAATATCCAAAGGGAAAGCTGGAGCAGACCATGTTTGGAAGTGTCCTGAACACCAGCAATTCTGCCCTAAGAATGGACTTATGTTATGCTATCCACCCAGCAGTTGCAAATCATGACTAACCCCATCAACTCCTCAAGACCTGTAGTTAAGAGCTTGTATTAGGACTACATGCAGGATAACATAGGCATCAACTGTAATAATTTCCACAGCCAGCTCTATTTTCCTTACAGAATAAAGGCTGATGTTTACAAACTTATGTTTGTTTCATCAACAGAAACCTCACTAGAACAAACAGTTCTTCAATGAATCAGGAAATCTCCAAGGGTTTAGAAACTTTAGGCCACAGACCAGGGTTGAAAACCAAATATTAGAACAAAAGATTGACTTTCTACTTGTAGCGGTGGGGTGTTAGGTGTTCTAGCTCAGAAAACAGGGCAAAGGGCACATAGAGATGGGAAAAGTTCCTAATAACTCTTTTTTTAAAATTTATTTATTTATTAAAGATTTCTGTCTCTTCCCCGCCACCGCCTCCCATATCCCTCCCCCTTCCCCAATTAAGTCCCCCCCCCAGCCCGAAAAGCAATCAGGGTTCCCTGTCCTGTGGGAAGTCCAAGGAACCCCCACCTCCATCCAGGTCTAGCAAGTTGAGCATCCAAACTGCTTAGGCTCCCACAAAGCCAGTGCGTGCAGTAGGATCAGAAACCCATTGCCATTGTTCTTGTGTTCTCAGTAGTCCTCATTGTCTGCTATGTTCAGAGAGTCCGGTTTTATCAAGTAACATTTAAGGCTTTAGATGCTTGGCACCAAGGAATTTGAGTAGAAAAAAAAAAAAACACTTAATGTTACTTCCTGACTCTCCTCCTTATTTGAACAAAATATAAGGTGTGTGCCGAGACTTCAAATCCAGGATATCAAATTTCTGAACCTTTCTTCACTGAGTGTCAGGTGACATCATCTTAGAATAGCTGGAAATGGAGAAGGTTAGCACACTAAGAGGGCTAAATACTTAATCCCTTCTTACACACCTGTGTTCACACTTACCTCAATTTGTTTCTCCAATAACAGGCTGGGAGGCCATAATAGCACCTTCTAATTTTTCTAATTCACATTATACATTGTATTCACGCTTAGTCAGATGATTTCTAAACCCAGAGTCTTCTCACAAGCAGTGTTCTGTGTTGCGGCTCTCTATGCTAACTCCGCTGCTTCCTTCTTAGTACCAGTATGAACAGGATGACCTGGAATTATCTAGCAGGGAGACAATGGGCTTGTGTTTTTTTTGTTTTTCAAAACACATGTCTGAAGCATGATTAATAAAAAAAACTCAGAGA